>NC_073382.1:68713987-69053487 GCF_028641065.1 Leucoraja erinaceus
CACTATAAGATACTTCAATGTCAGAATTTGTACTTTTATACTTTCAAATATGAAATAAAAATATGACATTGGATTTTTCTAGTTTTATTTGTTTTGTCTAAACATTAGTTTTTAACTAATCTTGAGTTGTACTAATTTGTGATCCACAAGTTGCACATTGTGCTGATTTATGTGGTGGATGTGCTTTAGTGCATAAGGATAAAAGAGAGACTAATGCCCCTGTCCCACTTAGGAAACCTGAACGGAAACCTCTGGAGACTTTGCGCCCCACCCAAGGTTTTTGTGTGGTTTCCGGAGGTTGCAGGTGGTTGCCGGAGGTTGCAGGTAGTGGAAGCAGGTAGGGAGACTGACAAAAACCTCCGGGAACCGCACGGAAACGTTGGGTGGGGCGCAAAGTCTCCAGAGGTTTCCGTTCAGGTTTCCTAAGTGGGACAGGGGCATTACAAATTATTATGTGGTGAACAATTCGAGAAATGCTTTGACATTGGGTGAAGACGAAGTGCAATTTAAATGAGTCGCTAACCGATAAGATTGCATCACACGCATTAGAGATTTAATCAGCATGTACAGATTTGAAACAGCCATTTACTTACTGCACTTCCTGCAAGAATGGATCAGCCTACATTTACATTTCAATAAAGCCAAGCTCAAGCTCAATAGAGAAATTGCACTTTTGGACCACATGGTTGAATACCATGCTAAAACCTGTTCTCCAGGCTCACATGTAAATTATTACATTTTAATGCATTTTATTGTGATCTTGATTGTGGTCCTCCAACAATGACATTAGACAAAGTGTTCCAGGGTATTAACCTAGTGATGATGATGAAAGCAGAATGCTTGTTTGGGGCATGATGGTTAATGTCTTGGAGAGGATGTTCTCATGAGGATGGAGCTTTTGGCTTTCTCAGTGATAGCATCCTGGAGTGTTGAATTAATTGAACTGTAACACTTTTTGCACTTAACTTTGTCCGAGAGATGAAATAAAGTTTGTTTTCATTACAAGCCTTGTTTGTCAACTAAATGCTCTCACTGGTTGGCCCCACTGCCGGCTAAACCGCCCTGCTCTTTCTCTGCTCTGTGAAAGAAAAGGTGCTTTTCATCAAAGATCAATATTATGAGATGTTGAGCAAGGCCTCTTAATGCTTAATGCTTAACACTCTTTCTGGTTCCTTATTCTATCTCACACATGATACACGCCAAAAACACTCACATATCTATGTTGGTATTTTCACCCATAAAATATCATTAACCTTCTCTTTCATTTCAGATGCTGGAAAAGTGAAGATACATTTTTTGACATATAAGGACCAGGGGGGTTTTCCCAAAGGTGCAGTGACCCTATGTGGGGCTATCTGGTATTAACTTAGAGATTAGCATCATGTACACATTGCAGAAAAAGGGTAGAAGCATTTTCATACATTTAATCACCACCACAATGTGTTGGCATTAAGGCAGGAGGACATGACATCACTGTCTGCAGCTTGCAAGAGGGCAAAATCACACGAGCTCTGCTACTAGGACTTACATTCTCACTTTAGACTGGTCTTACGAGGAATATGTCCTCACACTATGAAACATTAGATAACCTGCCTGGTATAATTGAAGTTTGGTAAATGCTTACCTGCTATTGAGAATTCCAGCAACTCCTTGCATTGGAACATAGAGACAATTCTGTCACAGATCGGCTAAACGACCATAGCCATGAATTTTTAACTGAAACCAAGAAGATGCATAAGAGACTGGAAAATATAAGGATGAAGCAAGAATTTCTGAGAACACCATTACCACTCTCTGAACATGGGTTGAAATTTAAAAAATAAACCTAGTTATAATAAAGAGAGTTGCCATAATGTCAGTTATTTCCAGCTGAATTCCCAACACAGTACTGGGGCTTTGTGGAAAGTCGAGTTCAGCTAGTCTATCAGCGAGAAAGTCTATCTCCACAGAAGGGAAATATTAGTAAAGCTTACATACTCAATTTTCTTCAGTAATAGCAGACTTCTTCAGACTCGCTCAAAACTTCTGATTTACACATAACAGAGTTATTAAGGCTAAGTCAAAACAAACAAATAAAACAATGCTGTCAATATTTTCTAACCACATAGGCTTCCTATGTACACGGATACAAACTCAACAAACAAAGCACCATGAACTATTAAATAACCACAGAGCAATTATTGACCAAACTTTTGAAACTTGCAATTCTTACATTAATATTAACTACTTGTAAAGAGCTCAAACTCACACAGGTTGAAACACAAGCATCTTTATTGTTCAGGTCATAATCTTCTAAGCAGGTCATTACACATTCACACTGCTACGGCTACTGGCAGGCAGTGGGCAAGTTCTTACACAATAAATTTTATAATTAGGCGGAGTTATAATTACTAAGCATTCTAATTGGCTAACATGCAATAGCCAATCTACATCTTTTCTTTAATAAATTTTAGGTCATTTTAAGTGCATGTTCCACACGCCTGCAGGTTCTTAAGTACAGGCCCACATACTGACATTTTGTGTGACCCAATGAAATCGTGACATCAGCAAAAAAAATCCGAAAGTAAAAGCATCACCCGCTGGTTTCCAAGCATCTTCGGCCAGTCTAAATTGGGTGATTGAAAATTAAATGAGTTATAAGGAAATCATGCCAGAATGTGTAATATGCTTTTGTAGCAAACCACATTCCAATGAAGCCTAGTGCATCAATACCATGCCTGTCTCAGTCATGTCAGTTTTGCTTCTCTCTCTCTCTCTGTCTCTCTCTTTTTTTCACCCACTTTCTCAACAGTTTTGTTCAATTAGCAGCATAACGCAATTCAAGTGCTATTAAACCTAACTTTTAGCTTCTCTTACTTGGGCCATTATGCTTCACAACCCCTCAGAAAAAAGAATACCAAATTATGATGCATCGACAAAGTAAAAAGTGTAAGTCCTCTCTGTCGCGATGTTACCGTAATCAGTCGTGGTTATTTTTTCTAACCAAATTGGTCTTGACTTTCATTTTTGGACACATAGGATTTCATTTATTTATAGACATTGTTTATGACACTTTATAAATATTCTTGTTTTGTTTTTTGTATGCTGTTTGCCACTTGGTCTTGATGCTTTCAAACTGGTCCAGAATGCAGCCGCCTGACTCATCACCCACACTAAATCCTGGCATCACATCACTCCAGTCCTCAAACAACTTCACTGGCTTCCCATCTCCCCCCGGATCACCTACAAAATCCTGATCCTCACCTACAAAGCCCTCCACCATCTGGCCCCCACATATCTCACTGACCTCCTCTCCCCCTACCAACCCTCACGGTCCCTCAGATCCACATCTGCCGGTCTCCTCTCCATTCACAAGTCCAACCTCCGCAGTTCAGGGAACTTTGTGTACTAGTCATGTCATGTCTACTATTTATTTCATTCCTCTTACATGTTTTTCCTCTACCTGCTAAATTTTTGTAAGGTGTCCTTGAGACTCTTGAAAGGCACCCATAAATAAAATGTATTATTATTATTACTTGCTTTTTATTCTTTTATTCTGTTCGAAATAAATAATAAAATATATATATAAATATATATTTATATTCTATAGAATAGGTCTTATTTTTAGAGGTTTAGATCTAGGTTATTGGATGGAATTCTTGCCTTGTATTATCGTCACAAAGTGTGGACTGTGGTACTGGTACACGTTATCATCTCGGCATTATTGTGGAAGTTGACCCAACGATAGCAGAAATATATTTTTTTCTTTTATGGCACTGAATGGTTGGCAACCTGGATAGAGACAGTATAATTTTTTAATTAAACTCAGGATTGGTACTAACTACTGAATGACCTCCATCTGCAAAATGTAACAACAAACTTAAATATTGTTTTATGTGCCTCTAGAAATGGCTTTATTCTTTATTAATGACTTTAGAAATTGGGGGTTGATTAAATTCTGTGACTTTGCACTTATGATACTCTCTCATTTTGTTTTGTTCAGCTATTGACAAGTAAATATATTCTTAACTTACACACAAAAAATAGGTAAGTATGATCAGACATCCCTGACATTTTATAACGAACATCAATGAAATATCAAACAATGAAGAGACAATAGAAGTGACTAGTAATTGCACTGTCACAAATTGGAGACATTTTGCTACGTCTATCCCCATTCTTGAATTTCTTTGCAAATATTGATATAGGACATAAACAAGACTGATCACAACATAATGACAATATTGTGAAAGTTGTCCACTCATCCACACCTAACGAAATGTAATCATAATTTTGTTTACCTGTTATCTTCTTTGATATTGAAAAAAATAATGACCTAGAGTTTTTTAATTTATTTAACCCATTGAGAGTTGAAATACATTTTTTTCAAATTACATAATTATTAAACTTCATGTCGCAATACTTCATAAATCACTTATTTTAAGTTATCTTTGTACAATCTTTGTATTTTGTTTCTGGTATTTTGTATATTTCAATCCAGCTGCGACCACCAGTCAGAAGGAAGGGGAAGAAGAAGAAGAAGTAGAAGAGCCTTCCTCCAAGGTCAGGGTTCAACGTGTAAAGGGATCTGATCCTCCTGTTGCATCTTCTCACCACAGATCTGCCCACCTTCTGCCTCCTCATATACAGAAAGGATAAGACCATCACTGAGCAGTACACAAGAAAAAGGAAAAGGGAAAATTTGGATTGGATTGGATTCCTTTATTGTCATTCAGACCTTTCGGTCTGAACGAAATGTCGTTGCCTGCAGTCATATAGTAATAAATAACAAAACACACAATAAACACAAATTAACATCCACCACAGTGAGTTCACCAGGCACCTCCTCACTGTGATGGAGGCAAAAGTCTTAAAGTCTCTGTCTCTTCCCTCCTTGTTCTCCCTCTGCCCCGAGGCGATCCAGGCCTCCGATGTTGTGACCCCGCCGGACGATGATGAGTAAGTCCTGCGGCTCAACCAAGCTCCGCGAACGGGTCGGTTCAAGCTCCGTGGCCCGGGGTGGTAGAAGCTGCCGCCCTCCAATCCAGCGGACGCAGCTGTTGTTGCGGGAGCTCCAGAAAAACAGGTCACCAACCTGTGACCTGCGAGCTCCCGACGATGTCGTCCACTGGGCCCGCGGCCGAGCCATGAATTCAGATCGCCGCCACCGGAACGCCGGAACGCTGCCACAGCCCGAAGCCCCGAAGCCGGGCCACCGCCACCGGAACCCCGGAACTCCGCCACTGCTCCGAATTCGGCCAGCCTTGTTGGTAAGTCCTGGCTGGCTCTGCTTCCGGAGCCTCGAGGTCGGTCGCAGTTGGAGGCCGCCAGCTCCGCCATTAGGCCCATGCGCACACGGAGGCAGAGAAGGGGGATACGACAAGAAAAGCCGCGTCCCCCCGAAGGAACAGATAAAAAAAACATGTTTCACCCTCCCCCCCCACACTAAAATTTAACTAAAAGAAAACAACAACTAAAAGTAAAAACAGACGGACTGTAGGCGAGCCGCAGCTAGCCGCCACTTCCGGATACAATATGAAACTGATCCAATGTGATACTTTAACCACTGGTGAACTTCCCCTTGCTGCAGAAATGTGCAAAGATGAGGGAATTCTCCTGCACATTCGGGGGCAAGATCTTGTTGCATAAGAAGATATCACTTAAGTTTTTACCAAAGCTACTCAAAGTTTCTTACTAGGCAGCAAAAAGAGGGTCCAGAGAAAGACATGTATCAGGTTATACTCAATACTCAATACTCATAAGGGTATACTCAATTTTTGTGGGTCAGTTGTAGAGAGTAGAATAATTCAAAATCGAGAAGTGTTGAGGTTAAAGAAATTACTAACTTTGTTTCAGAAATGTGTTCAGGATGTAGAGGGAGTAAGCATTCCAGGGTACAAACCATGGAATTTGAAAAAGAGGCTGCAAAAGACGTATCCATTTTTGAGATTCATGAAATCCTCACGTAGAAATGAGAGTGATTTAGTATTTGTCGAAGATTTGTGTGTGCCGAGGTTGTAGAAGATATTGCTGCTCCCATGTCATCGGACACACCTACAGATGGAGCCTCAGTACATTTAGGTAAATCTAGTATATTTTTAGGTAATTTAAAGGTACATTTGAGGGATGGATGAGCATATGTGTGTGTGTGGGGTGTGTGTGTATGGGGGGGGGGGGTCATTTTGTTTAATTTACACATATCTAGCATAGTTTTAGGTAATTTAAAGGTACATAAGTCACCGTTGCTTAGGAGAAATATGTCCTTAGTAACCAAATGTAACTTTTTCTTTGTTTTTGACTGTTAATCCTTAACTCACAATTTTCGAACATGGGAACATTGTATTACGCTTGATATATCCCATTTTTACATATCTAACACCTGTGCAGGTACTTTCCAGAGGTGTATCATGAAACTCAAAAACTGCCCTAAATCCTGCCTCTGTCCATGGTCCACAACTTTCTCATCCATCTGTGGTGGACATGATGCCTGAAATATGCAACCAGCTGCTGACTATGGAAATATGATCTTCAATGTTAATGCTTGTTATGAAGGGAGCATTTACTGATTTAATTATTCAGCAGTTCTCAATGACCCAGAGTTTCCTGAGAAACATTGGCATATCTATTACAAATTCACAACATTTCCTAGTTTAAGTCTTGGAATATTCAAGACTCCGTCACAAGTCTTGAATTTGTGAAAGTCCTGAATTTCCAGGAGGCATTTTCTCCATCGAGAGAGTGTCACTTTCCTACAAACCCCTTGTATGTTCATGATGTATGTTGATGTGGACAAGCTTTTCCCTTTGAGAATAGGGAAGATTCAAACAAGAGGACATGACTTCAGAATTAAGGGACAGAAGTTTAGGGGTAATATGAGGGGGAACTTCTTTACTCAGAGAGTGGTAGCGGTGTGGAATGAGCTTCCAGTGGAAGTGGTGGAGGCAGGTTCATTGGTATCATTTAAAATATAAATTGGATAGGCATATGGATGAGAAGGGAATGGAGGGTTATGGTATGAGTGCAGGCAGGTGGGACTAAGGGGAAAAAACATTTGTTCGGCACGGACTTGTAGGGCCGAGATGGCCTGTTTCCGTGCTGTAATTGTTATATGGTTATTATATGGTATGACTCTGATTCAATATTTGTTATCAGTGTAACAGTCATAAAGGCAGTTTAGGTAGCTGTCAGTTTCTTTTTCAATATGTTTTTGACTAATGAGAAGTGAGAGTACTTACATATTAAAGGCACTGTGCTGTGCAGGCTTTGCTAATGAATTTGAAAAAAAATCCTTTGAGGAAACATTTTGGGTATAAATAGAATTAAAAGGTATTATCATTTTTAGATACAATCTGAAATGACAGGGAGCATGAAGGTTTTGGTCATCTCCATTTAAAGTTATTTATGTTTTTAAAATGTATGATTCTGGATTAGGCATTGCATAAATGTTATAAACATATCTGGATCCAGGAGTAAAACTGTCCATCACATTTATTTTCATTAATTCTCTTTTTATGCAATTGAAAAGCTCTTTCTTTTTTTTTAAATTTAATTAAAAAAAAGCTCTTTCAATGTAAGTTCACAATTTTTGCAACTTTATGCTCATTATCTCAATCAATGGTTCAAGAAAACTTTGAAGCAATAGATTAAAAGAAAATGTTACCAAAAGAATAGCAAACCATTGTGTGGGTTTATAAATTTTCCCAATGGTAGGGTTTGCTATCCCTTTTTGGCAAAATATTCAATCGAATGCTATCCCTCCTTTCTCTCATTAGCTCATGAGGAAATTATGCAAGAATTTATAATGGGCTTTAGTAGCTAATCATATTGAAGCCTGGTGTACTATTTCCCCTCCTAATACTCTTGTATACTCTCCGTGGATTGTCACCTTGTCATGGTGGAGAAGCTTGTATAGTCCTGAGAGCGATGCCGTCTGGAGCTATGCTCCTGGTGGGGCCACCCATGGCGGTAAGGTCGAGGGGGAGGACTCTGACAAAGAGCAATCCACCCAAGACCTCAACGGTGGAACAGGCTGACCTTAGTGGAGCGTCACAACAGCTGGGAAGGCGAATGAAGGCTGCAGCAGAAAAGGGTCTCCGGTTGTCTTGGATTCCATGCCACTGGATCCTGACCCAGATCTGTCAAGGATGTGGTGGCACCAGTCTCCCCATGTTAAACAAAGTCACGCACTGGCGTCCTCCAACCCTGGAGACACTCATGGTCAGCCATGACCGAAGGGGGCCAAAGAAGAACTCTCGTATAAAGATTTTGAATTCATCATTTCCTAGTCTCTCATCTTTTTGAAAGTATCCCACACTTTCAATATTCTTATTGCACTTCAACTCCCCCTCTCCCACTCCGCCTCCGACCTCTCTGTCCTGGGTCTCCTCCATGGCCACAGCGAGCAGCACCGGAAATTGGAGGAACAGCACCTCATATTCCGTTTGGGGAGTCTGCACCCCGGGGGCATGAACATCGAATTCTCCCAATTTTGTTAGTCCTTGCTGTCTCCTCCCCTTCCTCAGCCCCCCTGCTGTCTCCTCCCATCCCCCAGCCTTCTGGCTACTCCTCCTTTTCCCTTTCTTGTCCCCACCCACCCCCGCCCCCGATCAGTCTGAAGAAGGGTTTCGGCCCGAAACGTTGCCTATTTCCTTCGCTCCATAGATGCTGCTGCACCCGCTGAGTTTCTCCAGCTTTTTTGTGTAACCTTCGATTCTCCAGCATCTGCAGTTCCCTCTTAAACACTTCTTATTGTATTTCCTTATTTTACATTTTTGCGTGTTAAGAATCAAGGACATTTAATTGTTATATGTACCAGCAACAGAACAAAAAAATCATACTTGCTGCAGCTTAACAGGCCTGGAAACATAATCAATTCCTTCAGCCTCGCAATGTTGAGACCAAGATTGTTGTTCTGGCACCATTCAAATAGATTTTCCTCCTGTACCCTGAATCATCATTGTTCTTTATTCACACATTAATGGAGCTGTGTTCGGTTATACCGTTAATAGAGAGGGTATAGCTGGAAACTGAGCGCACAGCTTTGAGGTGCAGCTGTGTTGATGGTTATTGAGGAGGAAGTGTTGTTTCCAGTCCATACTGATTGTGACCTGCGATGAGGAAGTTGATTTTATTGTCCAAGTGGTCCTGTGCAGAGGGGAGAGCCAGCGAGATCCTATCTCCTTTTCATTTATAATGGCGGTAGGCAAATTGTAGTGGGTCGGATCCAGGTCCATACTAAGGCAGGAGTTGATATGCATCAAAACCACTTTCTCAAATCACTTTATCACCATGGACTTTAGTGCCACCTATTGGTAATCAATGAGGCCTGTCACCCTTCTCTTCTTGGGCATCCTATTATAGGGGGAGTTGCACATAAGGTCATCGGGTCAAAGGGTGTGCGCACGAAGCAGCTCAATCCATCTGGAGGACATGGCAGCCTCCGGCATACACTGCTAAGACACGAAACACGTACTTTCTTACCTGTTAAAAGCCGCCGAAATGATCAATTTTTGGGCTATCAATAATTGTGGAGGGTGACTGAGCGCTCTGAACAAAACGCTCTAGTATCTTTGCTCTGAACCTGAGCAAGGTGTAAGCGGCTGAAGGAGCGCATCCCTCAGGACAGCCCCCCAGGGGTCAGCGCTGTCCGCCACGACCGCCCTCCGTCTCCCTCCGAGCGGCCACACTGTCACGGGCTGTGGGTTGGCAGCACCGCTCGTGGGTGGAGCGGAGCCGCTCGTGGACACACGGGGACGAAAACCCAGCAACGTCCCTGTCAGCGTGCAGCAGAGGGGGTACAATCTGGTCCCGCCGCCTACCCAGAGTCTCTGACCGTACTGCACTGGCACTGCTCCCCCCCCCCCCCCCCCCCCTGGAATGCCCCCCCCACCCCCCACCCCCCCCCCCCCCCCCCGTCTCTCCCCCCCCCGGCCATACCCCCCCTGACTCTACCCCCCCTCCCGACCCTACCTAAACCCCCCCCCCCCCCAGACCCTACCTCACTCAGACCCTCAGTCACCCAAAAAAAAATAACCCCACAATATTGCAATCAAATTGCTCTGAGTTTGAGTTCACTTTATATAGCGAAGGCTTATCGAGATGGTGCTGTCTGGACACGACAATGAATGCGGCTATTAGTCACAGATTGTAAAAGATGCTACACCATGAGATAACGCCAGTTTAAACCTTATACCTTCCTGCTTTCAATGACAGCACTCACAATTATTTACAGCGCAAAAATGGACCATTTCGGTGGTTTTTAACAGGTAAGAAGGTATGCATTTCGTGTGTTAACAGTGAATGTCGAGACTGCCATGTCCTCCACATGGATTGAGCTGCTCCATGCGTCACCCCCTTTGACCCGATGATCTTACGTGCAACTCCCCTATTGACATCCTATTAAAACAACATGCTGTAGCGGTGCCTGCTGGCGCACGCAGATATCAAACCCGGCGTTTGGAAGCCACGGTCACGTGACTCGGGAGGGGCTGCTGTTTTCACGCGGTTTCGCTTTCGTGCCACAGTTGTTTTGCAGACCACCATTGTGATCAGATGTCTTTGCAGAGACCTGTTTGCCAAGGAGCGATCGTGTAAATAAATCAGTTCAGAAAACTTGGTTGTCATTTCTGCATCCGCTAAAGTGGTGACCCCGACATGTCTAGCCGTTGTTGGACAAGAGATCATGCAGGAGGACTACGTCCCTGCAGAATCGGCCAGCATGAGGCAGGGCTCACCGGGCTTCAAGCTACCTTCCTTTTGGCCAGATCAACCTCAGGTGTGGTTCGCCCATGTAGAGGCACAGTTCCACCTGCATCGAATAATAGCGGACGACACAATGTATTTTCACGTGGTGGGAGCTCTGCCACAGGATTGTGCCTCGAGGCTGTTGCCGTATATCAGAAACCCACCGACGATCGCAAAGTATGAAGGTTTGAAGGCCCTGCTGTTACATACCTTTGGTCTCAGCCGTAGAGACAGGGCAGCGAAGATCCTGCACATGGACAGTGTCGGTGATCGGCGTCCATCCACCATCATGGCGAAGATGCTGGCCCTGATGGATGGACACCGCACGTGTCTGCTGTTTGAACAAGCGTTCTTGGAGCAGATGCCAGAAGAGGTCCGTTTGATGCTCGCCGGAGCCGGTTTCAGTGATCCCCAGCACTTCGCAGAGAGAGCCGACGAGTTGTGGACCCACAGACGACGGGACTTTGTTCTTTCATCCGCCCCTCTGCCATGGCGTGGGTGCAACCAAGACAACATTGGGACGAAGGTCAGGATCTGCCCAGCACCAAAGAAGCATCGCGGCAGCCAGCGGTGTGCAGCCGACGCCGTTGGTGTTACTACCATTTCCGTTACGGTGTGGAAGCCCGAAGATGTCGGAGCCCCTGCTCATTTCAGGGAAATGCCTCGGCCTATCGCCCATAAAGGCGAACGAGATCGGCCCGAATGAACGCCTCTACATCCGTGATCGCCACTCCAGCCACCGTTTCCTGGTCGACTCCGGTGCCATAACCAGCATCCTGCCACCGACCGCCCGAGATACCCGTGTCGGTAAGGTGGGACCCGGCCTCTCGGGCGTTAACGGGAGAAACATTCGAACTTACGGTGCGCAGACCCTGGACTTTCGGTTTACACCCATATAGGTGGAAGTTCACCATTGCTAACGTCGCCCAACCGATATTGGGGGCCGATTTCTTGCGCGCGTTCTCCCTGCTGGTCGATGTGCGAGGTGAATGGTTCTGTCGTTGGACCTGTGCCCTGCCAAGCCGCGTAATCCGTTCACGCCCCAACAGCAACTCGACAGGGTAGCTGAGATCCAGCAACCTTTTGCAGCCCTTCTCACTGAATTCCCAGGGTTGCTCATGCCCCGGTTCAACGAGGCCGCATCCCGTCATGGCGTGGTCCACCACATCCCCACCGAGGGCCCACTGGTTCACGCCCGCACGCGCCGCCTCCCGCCCGATAAACTGCGCATTGCACAAGACGAGTTCCAGCTTATGGAAGACATGGGGATTGTCCGGTGGTCGGATAGTCCTTGGGCTTTCTCTCTGCATATTGTGCCCAAAGCATCTGGGGGATGGAGACCTTGCGGTGATTACAGGCGTCTAAACGCAGTAACCACAGCAGATCGGTACCCAGTCCCGAACATCCAGGATTTCTCGGTTCATTTGGAGGGCGCTACCTTCTTCTCGAAGGTCGGCCTGGTCTGTGGGTATAACCAGATCCTGGTCCATCCTGACGATGTCCGTAAGACGGCCACCATCACCCCTTTCGGCATTTACGAATGGCTAAGAATGTCCTTTGGCCTGAAGAACGCTGCTCAAGCGTTCCAAAGGTTAATAGATCAGGTCGGGCGGGGTTTGCCGTTCATATTCATCTATCTCAATGATATTCTGGTGGCCAGCAGCTCGCAGGCTGAACACGTTAGGCACCTCCGCCTGCTCTTGGAATGGCTGCGTAAGCACGGGTTGGTGATCAACCCCGCAAAGTGCCAGATCGGATTGCACTCCATCTCCTTTTTAGGTCACAGGGTAACCTGCCAGGGCGCACAACCGCTGCCTGAGAAGGTCGACGCAATCCGTTGCTTCCCGAGGCCACTATCCATCAAGGGCCTGCAGGAATTCATCGTAATGGTCAATTTCTACCACCGATTCCTCCCGTCAGCAGCCGCCATCATGCGGCCATTGTTGAAGTGTCTGGCAGGCAAGTCTAAGGACCTGGTTTGGTCCAAGGAGGCTGGGTTAGCTTTCGAAGGGGCTAAGACCGGGCTGGCCAACCCCATCATGCTGGTACACCCGAGGGCATCAGACCTCATAGCTCTCACCGTGGAGCTGTGGGTGCTGTCCTCAAGCAGCGGGTAGGTAACTGCTGGCTGCCGCTGACATTTTTCAGCAGACAGCTGCGGGCCACGGAGATCAAGTACAGCGCTTTCGATCGGGAGCTCCTCGCACTTTACCTAGCGATCCGACATTTCAGTTATTTCCTAGAGGGCCGTGCACTTTTACCGCATTCACGGACCACGAGCCGCTCACATTCGCTTTAAATAAGGTGTCCGACCCCTGGTCTGCCAGGCAACAGCTGCACCTCGTCTACATATCCGAGTTCACGTCTGACATTTGGCATGTGGCGGGGAAGCTGAACGTTGTGGCCGACGCGCTCTCACGTCCGGCGGTCCCTGAGGTTTCCGCTTTAAACCTAGGTGTGGATGATGCGGAGCTGGTAGCAGCCCAAAGGGCCAATGCCGACATGGAGGATTACCGCAATGCTGAATCGGGTCTCAAGCTGGCTGAGGTGCCTTGTGGCACCGCAAGCGTGCGAGTCATTTGCGATGTCTCAACGGGTAAAGCCCGTCTGATCGTCCCAGTTGCCTGGAGGTGTCGGATTTTCGACACCATCCACAGCCTAGCTCACCCGTTCATCCGCGCCACCTCTGCCCTGGTTGCTTTCAAGATCGTCTGGCATGGGTTACGAAAGCAGGTCGCAGCATGGGCCCCGCGCTTGTATCCCCCGTCAGACCTCCAAGGTGCAGAGGCATGTGCGCCCGCCCGTGCAGGATTTTGCTGTTCCAGACGGCAGGTTCCTGCACATCCATGTTGACCTGGTGGGTCCCTTGCCATGTTCGTGTGGGGCCACTCACTTACTAACTATCGTGGATAGGTTCACCAGGTGGGCGGGGGCAATACCGTTAACCGATACCTCCGCTGAGGCTTGTGCGCCATTGTCTCCAATTGGATCGCTCGTTTTGGGGTCCCTTCAGATATCACTACCGATCATGGGGTCTAGTTCACGTCCACCTTGTGGGGTGGTATGTAGCTGTACGGCGTGAAGCTGCACCAGACCACCGCGTATCATCCGGAGTCGAACAGTTTAGGCGAGCGGTTTCACAGACATCTTAAGTCGGCGTTGAAGGCCCGGCTCACTGGCCCCAATTGGGTTGACAAGTTGCCCTGGGTTCTCCTAGGCATCAGAACCATGCCCAAGGAAGACCTCGACGCCTCCTCGGCCAAGCTGGTTTACGGCTCGGTTTTGCAGGTTCCTGGGGATTTTCTGCCCGCCACCCACGATCAGGAGGTCCCGGCTTCGGCAGTGCTAGCTGACCTTCGCGAGAGAGCACGAGCATTGGTCCCGGTTCCCACTTCCCGACGTGGGTCGTCCGCGGTGCATGTGCCTACTATGTTACAGGATTGTGCTTATGTTTTCCTTCATAGAAATGCTCACCGCTGGCCGTTACAGCGGGTGTACGAAGGTCCGTACAGGGTAATGAGGACTGGTACCTCGACGTTTACATTGGACATGGGTGGCAGGGAGGAGTTCATCTCCGTCAGCCACCTTAAGCCAGCCTACGTCGATGAGGATAGCCCGGTGGCTGTGGCCACTCCGCGGTGTAGGGGGCGTCCACCGGCCGTCTTGCCTCTATCTGCACCTGTTACCCCCGGTTATGTTTCACCGGTCCCCTCTGTTACGCCTGTCCCTCGTTCACATTTGCCGCATCCCTCCGGTTCTGTTTTACCGGCCCCGAATGTTACGCTCGCCCTGCGACCTCGGACTATGCTTTCCCGTTGAACCGTCCGGTTACCCGTGCGTTTCCGTACCGCGAATTCTGGGGGGGGGGGGGGGGCTGCTGGCGCACGCAGATATCAAACCCGGCATTCGGATGCTGTGGTCACGTGACTCGGGAGGGGCTGCTGTTTTCGCGCGTTTTCACTTTCGCGCCACAGTTGTTTTGCTGACCACGTTGTGATCAGAGGTGTTTGCAGGGACCTATTTGCCAAGGAGCGTATGTGTAAATAAAACGTTCAGAAAACTTGGTTGTCGTTTCTGCATCTGCTAAAATGCTAACTTTTAAAGTTAAATGCCATCTGAAATGTTCTGGCCATGTCACTTACCCAGTCTATAGTTTTATGCATGCACTTTATTTCTTCCTCATAGTCTACTTTCCAGGACAAGGGGTCACAGCTTAAGGATAAGGGGGAAATCCTTTAAAACCGAGATGAGAAGAACTTTTTTCACACAGAGAGTGTTGAATCTCTGGAACTCTCTGCCACAGAGGGTAGTTGAGGCCAGTTCATTGGCTATATTTAAGAGGGAGTTAGATGTGGCCCTTGTGGCTAAGGGGATCAGAGGGTATGGAGAGAAGGCAGGTACGGGATACTGAGTTGGATGATCAGCCATGATCATTTTGAATGGCGGTGCAGGCTCGAAGGGCCGAATGGCCTACTCCTGCACCTAATTTCTATGTTTCTATGACACATTGTCAGAAATATGCAAACAACTGCAGCACTTTACTAAAGAAGATTTTATTCCTTAGAGAATGTCCATTTTAGAATTATAAAATGTTGTTATTTTTTGTATTAATGAAACAATATATAATTGTTTATATATTTTCATTTCTTTAAATTAAATTAAACCAAAGCATCTGCAGTTCCTTCCCACACACCACACCCCCCACCCACACACACACTCTCTCTCTTTACCTATTTACCCTCATGTTCCTAATATACTTAATTGAGTGGTTTAGAATTCTCCTTAATTTTTCATTCCAATAATAAACCACTTCTGTCCTTATTTTTATCCAGCCCTGTGTTACTCAGGAAGTGGCTGAGTGTAGCTGCCTGCACTATCCCAGCACATACGTACACACTGGCTTACTGCAAGGGGCGGTGCCTCTAGATGAGGAGACAAGGTGAGGTTGAAGGCAGCTCAGAGACTTTAATGCGGCGCTGCTGTGCCAGAGAGGCGAGTGTTTCTGTGGGCTGTACCTTAGTTAAGCGAAGGCTAGTCCCGCAATAAGTAGGCAGTTGTTGAACCGTTGTTAATGATGAATAAATGTCCTTTTTAATGGTTTAAAGATGGTATGAACGGGCGACAGTGCGGGGACGCTGGTCCGTGTGCGTCACAATCACACGAAGCCGAACTTCATCGTCCTTTTTAGGGTTTAATCAAAATACTCCTGCAAGAAATCTGAAGTGCTGTGAATAACATTAATTCACATAGATCTGCCAGCGAGGTTTTTATTTATTGCAAAATGTGGAACAGTGAGAGAAGAAATATTTTTTTCCATGCCAATCGCGTCAGGATTTTGAAGGAAATGGTGTTTCAATTTTCTGATTTATTTTTATACTAAACCAAGTTGAAAACTCTAGCATAACTCATTAAAGACGCTGGCAACATCAAATTTCAATATTTGTTTAATATTAAATTACGCTTTTTAAAAAAAAAACTAAAATTAATTTGCCAATTGGTGAATATGGTATCTTAAAACAGCAATTAATTAACGAGGGGAATAATTATGTGCAACCACACATTTTTGAGGTTATTATAAGTAGACAATTCTTTGCAACCAACTTGGGGGCTGGATAGCCTTTCATTTAAATTAGACATAGTATAATAGTACTCGTTGATTGTAAAAGGCAATGGTTTCATACTTAGGCATTCTCAAACAAATAAGCCACTGTTATCTAACTACCTATGTTTATATCCTCCTGGTGATCTTGCCTTCATAGTCATACAGCATGGAAGCACACTCTTCATCCCACTCGTCCTGGTCGAAGTGGCTCTAGAAATCGTGGATGCATTGGTGATCATTTTCCAATGTTCTATAGACTCAGGATCAGTTCTTGTGGATTGGAGGGTAGCCAATGTTATCCCACCTTTTAAGAAAGTCAGGAGAGAGAAAACGGGGAATTATAGACCAGTTAGCCTGACATTGGTGGTGGGGAAGATGCTGAGGTCAATTATAAAAGATGAGATGGCCGCACATTTGGATAGCAGTAACAGGATCGGTCCGAGTCAGCATGGATTTACGAAGGGGAAATCATGCTTGACTAATCTTCTGGAATTTTTTGAAGATGTAACTAGGAAATTGGACAAGGGAGAGCCTGTGGATGTAGTGTACCTGGACTTTCAGAAAACATTTGATCAGGTCCCACATAGGAGATTAGTGGGCAAAATTAGGGCACATGGTATTGGGGGTAGAGTGCTGACATGGATAGAGAAGTGGTTGGCAGACAGGAAACAAAGAGTAGGGATTAATGGGTCCCTTTCAGAATGGCAGGCAGTGACTAGTGGGGTACCGCAAGGTTCGGTGCTGAGGCCGCAGCTATTTACAATATACATCAATGATTTGGATGAAGGGATTCAAAGTAACATTAGCAAATTTGCAGATGACACAAAGCCGGGTGGCAATGAACTGTGAGGAGGATGCTATGAGAATGCTTTGAGAGGCTGGTGAAGAAACACATCTGCGCCTTCCTCCCTCGGAACATGGACAGTTCGCATACCGTCAGAACAGATCCACGGACGATGCGGTCTCCCAGGTCTTGCACATCGCTCTCTCCCATCTGGACAGCCAGAAGGGGGGCTACGTGAGGATGCTGTTCATAGACTACAGTTCAGCCTTCAACACGATAGTCCCCACCAGACTGGCCGGGAAGCTAATGGAATTGGGGCTCAACACCTCCCTGTGTGCCTGGGTCCTGGACTTTCTCACTGCCAGGCCCCAGGTAGTCAAGATGGGAGGGAATACATCGAAGTCCCTCACCCTGAGCACAGGATCGCCCCAGGGTTGCGTCCTCAGCCCCCTATTGTATTCCCTGTACACACATGACTGTGCGGCTAGGTTCAGCTCCAACTCAATAATTAAGTTTGCTGATGACACTGGTGGTGGGCCTGATCTCAGACAACGACGAGAAGGCCTACCGGGAGGAGGTGGCTGGTCTAGCACTCTGGTGCCAGGATAACAGCCTCCTCTTGAACATCAAAAAAACGAAGGAGCTGATCATAGACTTTAGGAGGTCACATCATCCGAGGGCGTACACTCCATTGAGGATAAATGGGGATCCTGTGGATAGGGTGAACTGTTTTAAATAAATGGGAGTCCACATCTCCGAGGATATGACATGGGCATCACATGCCTCAGCACTCGTAAGGCAAGGCAGCGCCTTTACCACCTCAGGCAATTGAGGAAATTCAGAGTGTCTCCGAGGATCCTCCAGTGCTTCTATGCAGCGGCAGTGGAAAGCATCTTGTCCAGGAACATTACCATCTGGTTTTGGAATTGCTCTGCCAAGGACAAGAAGGCTCTGCAGAGAGTAGTGCGTTCGGCTGAACGCACTATGGGAACTTCACTTGCCCCCTTGCAGGAACTATACATCAGGAGGTGCAACTCCAGAGCCAACAATATCATGAGAGACCTCTTCCACCCCTGCAACGGACTGTTCCAGCTGCTACGGTCAGGCAAACGTCTCCGTTGCCATGCGGTGAGAATGGAGAGGTTGAGAAGGAGTTTCTTCCCAGAGGCCATTCGGACTGTAAACGCCTATCTCACCAGGGACTAACTCTACTGAACGTTTTTCCTTCCATTATTTATTATGTAAAAGAATATGTGTGTTATGATTGTGTTTATAGTTTGTTTGGTTGTTTGTCTTTTGCACAAAAGTCCGCGAGCATTGCCACTTTCATTTCACTGCACATCTCGTATGTGTATATGACAAATAAACTTGACTTGACTTGACTTGAATGCTGGGTGACTGGGACAGGTTGGGGGAGTCGGCAGATGCATGGCAGATGAAGTTTAATGCGGATAAATGTGAAGTTATCCACTTTGGTAGCAAAAACAGGAAGGCAGATTACTATCTAAATGGCGTCATGTTCGGAAAAGGGGAAGTACAACGAGATCTGGGGGTCTTTGTACATCAGTCTAAGAAAGTAAGCATGCAGGTACAGCAGGCAGTGAAGAAAGTGAATGGCATGTTGGCCTTTATAACAAGAGGAATCTAATATAGGAGCAAAGAGGTCCTTCTGCAGTTGTACAGAGCCCTAGTGAAACCACACCTGGAGTATTGTGTGCAGTTTTGGTCCCCTAATTTGAGGAAGGACATTCTTGCTATTGAGGTTAATTCCCGGGATGGCGGGACTGTCATATGCTGAGAGAATGGGTTTGTACACTCTGGAGTTTAGAAGTATGAGAGGGGATCTCATTGTTAAGGGCTTGGACACACTAGAGGCAGGAAACAGGTTCCCGATGTTGGGGGAGTTCAGAACCAGGGGCCACAGTTTAAGAATAAGGAGTAAGCCATTTAGAGCGGAGACGAGGAAACACTTTTTCTCACGGAGAGTGGTGAGTCTGTGGAATTCTCTGCCTCGGAGGGCGGTGGAGGCAGGTTCTCTGGATGCTTTCAAGAAAGAGCTAGATTGGGCTCTTAAAAATAGCAGAGTCAGGGGATATGGGGAGAAGGCAGGAACGGGGTACTGATTGGGGATGATCAGCCATGATCACATTGAATGGCGGTGCTGGCTCGAAGGGCCAAATGTCCTACTCCTGCATCTATTGTCTATTGCCTATTGACCAAGATGTTCCAAGCTAGTCCAATTTGCCTGCATTTTGCCCATATCCCTCTAAACATCTCCTATCCATGTACCTGTCCAAATGTATTTTAAATGTTGTTATTCTTGTGCCTCAACTATTTCTGCTGGCACCTCATTCCATACGTGTCTTTTTACAATACTGCACACAAAAATGTGACAAAAGGGGTCAAATTTCAAATTCCTTCCAAAAAGTTGACAAGCACTTTATTGAGTTCATGACTAACATACTATCATAAAGAAATATAAGAAAAGATAGCACATTGATGGCAAGTTTCCGAAAATGGCATCAGAATACACAAATACATTTTATGTAACGGTTATCGCGTGGTGTCCACCAGTGACCTGGTTGGCACAGTGTTAAGTGTACGTATTTCTTATTCCTTTCTATGTTTATGAATACCACTTGGAACAATAAAATTGCAAACACTGTTTGTACTTCATTCACTTGATCATGTAGTAGATTACTGTATCCATGTGAGTGGACACCGCAAAACGCGTTAAACATCATACACACAAATGTACGTTGCGGCGGACACTAAAATGTTTGGTGTCCCTGAAAACGAACGTTACATTATTAGCGAGAACCAAGCATTTTCACCAATGTGATCCAAACGGTACATTACCTTACGGATTTGAGCTATCGATGGCCGATGATTCGTCAGATCGATTGATTTGGGATGATTTTTTTGTCAGTAAAATGTCTCCTTAATGGGCGTTGTGGAGCTTCCCGAAGTTGACACGAAGGAATAAAGTTAGTGACTTGGTCCATACGAAAGGTAAACACGAGACAGTATGTTGCCAAATTAAAGATTGGCCCAGTTTCATAGTTTTGATGACCAATTGATGTCCAATCATTTTTTTTAATTGATTTTAGAAAGTCTGAAATTATATATCGTAAACGGTCATTGCGTTTTTGACACCATGATGTTTTTGATACATTAAATTGGAAAATAAGAAAAAATAATGAACTCGCCCGATAACGGTCATTATGACAATAGACATCAAGCACAACAACCGTTACGGGATCTTTACTGTACTGTATTACCTTTATGTTACTGTATTTTTCTCCTGGTATTGATGAAGATATTTCCCTAGATCATTATCAAAACGTATATGTATGAGGGGCCCTATGAAGTTTATTTATGAATTAAATATTCATGACTAAATGTGGCAGCGTTTTTAATGTCACATTTTAGGTGTCCAAATTGGTGGTAAAACTATGAAGTTTTTGTCTGTCATGAAAAAAGTTTTTGACTTTCGGTCTTGAAGTTATCTAATTTACATCTGTTATTTATAAGGTTTCACATGATGGGTAGATTTTTGTTAAGAACAGTGTAACGGTGTAAAAAACTGAAAGATAATCTTGTTCCTCAAAATCTCTCCAGTATTGTAAAAAGACACATATACCCACCACCATTTGAATGAAGAAGTTTACCCTCAGGTTCCTACTAAATCTTTCCCCTCTCACTTTAACATAGAAAATAGGTGCAGGAGTAGACCATTTGGCTCTTCGAGCCAGCATTCAATATGATCATGAGTGATCATCCAAAATTAGTACCCCGTTCTGGCTTTTCCCCATATCCCTTGATTCCCGTAGCCCTAAGAGCTAAATCTAACTCTCTCTTGAAAACATTCTGTGAATTGGCCTCCACTGCCTTCGGTGGCAGTGAATTCCACAGGTTCACAACTCTCTCCGTGAAAATACTCTGCCTTGGGTTGACTTCCCAGAATGCAACATCACACGCATGAATTGAACTCCAAGAGCTCTTCCTCAGCGCACTTGCCCAACAGTTCATGATCTTGCTGTAATTCTTGAAAACGATCTCATCTCCATGGCTACGCTGGCTTCATTTTATCACTGAAATTACCTTTCCCCCACTTAAAATCTCCACCCATTCGTTTTGTGATGTAAATCTAATGCTTTCCAGTTCTAATAAAGGACCTTGAACCTAAAATGTTATATGTAAACTGTTTATCGTGACCTGACGTGGTCTGATGAGTGTTTGCAGTATTTTCTGGTTCAGATTTTGGGTATCTGCCTTGTTTTGCTTTTCAAGCCCGTGGAGTTGTAATCACCCATCACTCTTCCTTGTTTCCCTACAGTGGGGTAGTTTTAAATTTCCAGCACATTCCTTTACTGTTTGTGTTTTTGTACTCGGATTAGATGAATGGGAGCATAATTCACCAAACATTTCACCCAAATAGGTCATGTAATACAATCACCGTTTATATGATAACATTTACAATTTTGAACAAAGAAAATGTTTTGAATCTTTAAGATACTTAACAGTGTTTTGCGAGTGTTTAAATGTTGGTGATTTCATTTTGCATAGGATAATTGTTTCAGTACTTGTCTTTGAAGTTACATTATGAATTATTGGGGAACATTGAAAATGTGAGTTCTATTGTTCATAGCATTGCTTTTCATTGTGGACAATTGAATTTCATTAAAACATATTTACTGCATGCCTGTCTGACTTGATAGCCTGGTTCAAAACATTTTTTTTTTCTAATGAATTTGTCGTAAGGATTTACACCTAGTTTTATTTTTTTCTCAATTCAAATGCAAAATGTAGGTAATGGCTTGCATTAAACACAGTTGTTGACAAAACACATGCACATAGCATACTGTTTCTAGAAGTGGCTTTATATTATGTCAATCTGGCTATCAGATGTGCTGAAAATTTGTAGACATATTAATTTTATCCTCTGATTTTAGGGCTGCTCATCATGAGTGAGTAATGAACATTGCAGCTTTACGTCTCAAAAATCCCAAGATTTTTTTAACTAGTGAGGTAGAGGTTTTCTTTAGGCAATTTGGTGATTTATTTTCCACCCAACATGTTCTTCTGATGGAGGAGAAACCATAGGGCATACACCAAGGATATATACATACATACAGGGTGCTTTTTCAGTTCTTTTTGAGGTTAGGGTTTAAAAGTAAGATCGCTCTATGTTGCCCAGGCTCTTTGTTTCAGTTAAAATAAAAAGTCACTAAACATATATATAGTGCTCAAGATAAAATAATTAGTTCAACAGGTTTCAATTAGTTGTGAATTCGTATGGCTAATTTAGAAAAAGTCTATTAAAACTTTAACTAAAGCATCTGTTTATTTTCTGAGTTCATCTTGACCTCGTGTTAAGGGACTGGATGGTCTAATCCTGCTGTAACACATATTCTGCCTTGGTATTTTTCTTTTCTCTCTACCTGTTGTACTTGTGTATGGCTTGATTGTACTCATGTATAGTATGATTTTGTTTGACTGGACAGCATGCAAACAAAAGCTTTTCACTATATGTTGGTAAACATAACAATAATAAACAAATACCAATACCAATATTTATTATGTAAGATGCTATTAAATAAATAAATAAATGGAAAGCGGTCCCTAATACAAACATACATAATTGCCACTTTTTTTTTAATGTATTGGAACCTGTGTGGAGAGGTGGGACACTTAGTGCATTTCCTTTGAATATTTTGCCTTCACTTGTTTAATTGGCCACATTCTGTCACTGCATATAACAAAAATACCTCAGTTACAAGATGCGAGTGATCTCAGTGCTGCGTAAGTATAAAACTTGTTCGGAGGATGTTTGTTTACTTTTCTTATTCCAATATTGATTAAGAGTATGATTCAAACATGAGGGGTCATGTTTTCCAAAAGTTTACTATCAATAATGAAACTTTACTAGAGACTTGTATAATCAGTCTTGCAATCATTTTCTTGCTTAGCAGTGTCTGCTGGTTTTGAGCAGCAAATAATGATGGAGAGAGGGCGCTCCAAGAGGCGCAATTTCTTTGATTATGGTGTAAATACGAGAAAAGCGATAGAACACGTGAAGGATTCTAAATCAGGTAAAATAATTGTTTGGCAGAAATTATTTTAAATTTTTTCTGCTTTTGAAATTGTTAATATATTCTTGTGAAAATTATTTACTGCAAAAAGTTCCTTTGTGATACAATTTAATTTAGAGTTTTGGTGTATTTTATGTGTATATATAGATACTGAAGGGTCTAAATTTAAAATATGATACTTCCTTCTCCAAATGTAATCTTGCAAATGCCTGATGGTCATAAGCTGAAAAGAGCTTGGAAAGATATAGGGAGGCACAAGAGACTGCATATTAGGAATTCTGAGTAATAATACCAAGTGCTGGAGGAACTCAGCAGGCGAGGGAGCAGCAGAAAGCTTCCCATTATCTCTCTCGCAGCTTTCCACTCTCTACTCCATCGGGTGTAAAGACGATTCTGTCCAAAAGCATTTTCTGCCCATTTCCATCCACAGATACTACCTGCCCTGCTGAGTTCCTTCAGCACTTTGCTTTTTGTGGGAAAGATATATGTCACTACATCACACTACAACTCAATTTGCGGATGCTAAATGTGACTTTTAAATTGGTACGGTAAGTAAGACACTGGCTTGTAAAACATCTGCTGCACAGCTTCAGTGACCCAGGTATAATCCTGACCTCATGACACCTGGCTGCGTGACGTTTGTTCATTGTGTGGCCACATAAGTTTCCCTAATTGCTCCAGATTCCTTGCTCATCCCAAGGTTGTGCAGATTGGTACATGATTTAGCCATTGTAAATTGCTCAAATGCAGGTGAGTGGTAGAATCTCTGGAGAATTTGTGGGAATCTAGGGAATATAGAACATGATTAGTGTTGGATTATTATAAATGATGTATGATAGTTGGTGCGGACTTAGACAGATGCAAAGGGCCTGTTTCAAAGTTTTATCAGTTTAAGATTCATGAAACCTCTTCTAACAATTAAGGGAAGGCTATGGCTAATCACATATTTTGTCAAAAAGCTAATGTCAGGTTGAGAAGGAGAGTATTACTGTAATTTATATTTAACATGACCTGTCTCAGACAACACTTCAATCCATTCTGTATAAAAATCTGCGGGTTTCATCAACTTCAGCCGACTTAATAGGAGGCTAGTTTCTCTACATTACTGCACAGTGGCGCAAATGTAGAGTTGCTGCCTTACAGCGCCAGAGACCCGGGTTCGATCCTGACAACGGATACTGTCTATATGGCGTTTATACATTCTCCCTCTGACCACATGGGTTTTCTCTGGGAGCTTAGGTTTCCTCCCACATTCCAAAGATGTACAAGTTTGTAGATTGACACAAAAATCTGGAGTAACTCAGCGGGTCAGTCAGCATGTCTGGAGAAAAAGAATAATCAATGATTTGGCTCGAGACCGTTCTTCAGAATGTCTGAAGATGTCTGAAGAAGGGTCCTGACCCGAAACATCATCTATTCTTTTTCTCCAGAGATGCTGTCTGACCCGCTGAGTTACACCAGCTTAGTATTAGTGTGTAGGGTGATCACCATTGGCCACAAAGCCAATTTTTATTCTAATTGGCAAGCTCATCCTGGATCTCCAGCAATGCCGACATGTTGGTGAAGGAGGAATATGGCAGCGTCAGTCAGGGCATTATGTACATATCTGCCTTCTGCAAAGACCGCTCCCTCCATAACTCCCTTGTCAATTCTTCCCTTCCCTCTCGTACCACCCCCTCCCCGAGAACTTTCCCTTGCAACCGCAAGAGATGCAACACTTGTCCCTTTACCTCCCCCCTCGACTCCGTTCAAGGACCCAAGCAATCGTTCTAGGTGTGACAGAGGTTTACCTGCATCTCTTCCAACCTCATCTATTGCGTCCGCTTCTCTAGATGTCAGCAGATCTATATCGGTGAGACCAAGCGGAGGTTGGGCGATCGTTTCGCCGAATGCCTCCGCTCGGTCCGCAATAACCAAGCTGACCTCCCAGTGGCTCAGCACTTCAACTCCCCCTCCCACTCCGTCTCCGACCTCTCTGTCCTGGGTCTCCTCCATGGCCACAGCGAGCAGCACTGGAAATTGGAGGAACAGCACCTCATATTCCGTTTGGGGAGTCTGCATCCTGGTGGCATGAACATCGAATTCTCCCAATTTTGTTAGTCCTTGCTGTCTCCTCCCCTTCCTCAGTCCCCCTGCTGTCTCCTCCCATCCCCCAGCCTTCGGGCTCCTCCTCCTTTTTCTTTGCTTGTCCCCACCCACCCCCGCCTCCGATCAGTCTGAAGAAGGGTTTCGGCCCGAAACGTTGCCTATTTCCTTCGCTCCATAGATGCTGCTGCACCCGCTGAGTTTCTCCAGCTTTTTTGTGTACCATTATGTACATGAGTTGGGAAGTCCTGTTACAGCTGTGCATGGCATGAGTACAACTGCACTTGTATTGCTGTCTGAAGTTTAGGTCCCTATGCTGCAGGAAGGATATGATGAAGCTGGCGAGGGGTGGAAAAGATTCTCAAGCATGTTGTTAGTACTGGAGGGCTTGAGTTATAATGAAATACTGAATGGGCTGGGACTGTTTGGCGTAAAGGAGGCTGAAGGGTGATCCGAGAGAGATTTATAATATCATGAGTGGCTTAGATAGGGTAGATATTCAATGTTTTTCCCCCAGGGTTGGAGAATCTAAAACTAGAAGCAAATGTTGAAGATGGTGAGAAACGTTTTCACGCAAAGGATGGGTGGGTACATTGTTCGAGCTGCCAGATGCAACAATGTTCAAAAGAAGTTTGGACAGGTGCGTGGATAGGAAAGGTTTAGAGAGATATAGATCAAATGCAGGCCACTGGGACAAGCTCGGATGGACATGTTGTTTGGTAACGGCAATTGGGTTGAAGAACTGTTCTCGAGGTGTATAACTCTTCCCGCGCTATGACCAAAATTAAAAATACTGATAATTATTTGATGTTTGGACATTTGCAGGTTCCAGTGGGATTCCAGTGAAGATCATCACAAATCTTTTTGCCTTCAGATCTCCTCCAAAGTGGTTCATGTACCAGTATCATGTGACTTTCTTGCCTGACATTGAATCAAAACGCTTACGGATGGCACTACTCTTTAGCCATTGTGATCTGTTAGGAAAGATCAGGGGATTTGATGGAACTATACTTTTCCTTCCAAATAAACTACAAAACCAGGTAAAAAGCACATGTTTGATCCTGCTCACAAATATTGAACTTTTAACATAGTGAAATGTTATGAATTAGATTTAGTTTCAAAATGACACAAAAAAATAAACCTATTTTAACATGTTTCATTAAATTTCCTGATCAGTTGTTGGGATCCTCCCCCCCTCCCCCCCCCCCCCCCCCCCCCCCACACCCCCCCCCCCCCCCCACCCCCCCTCCTCCCCCCCCCCCCCCCCCCAGTTCAGAAAATGACACTGAACGCTATGGTGTAAATGATGTGAGACTGATGACAATAGATCATTAGATCAAACACAACTTTAATCACTGTTGTACAAGCACAGCATTGGAAGCTGTCAGCTGTTGGGACCTCGTGCAGCATCTGGCTGACTGCAGGAGGAGGGGAGTGCTGTTATAGCTCTGGTGATGGGGTGGAGTTAGTAAAGTTAGCAACATGTGGTTAGTGGCTGAACAGCATAAATCTACATCCTTCCCCTTTTAAAATGAAACGCACTCGCCAAACATGGGGTGGCATGCACATGTTAAACGTATTCCCCATATCTGTTTGGGGGTCGACTCACACGGCCTGAGCGCGTGCGAACTAAACCCTCCCCCCCCCCTCATCGAGAAAAGGAGAGCGAAGACCAGGAGGCGAGGACGTCACCGAACCCGTCTGTGGAGACCGAAAGGAGAAGAGTTTACAAGCGAGGCCCCGTTGTTAGTAGTAAACGTGAGCCGTGGAGGGGTGGGAGGCATGCGGGCGCGAGGGGAGGACGCAGGAGATGGCGACTGGAACTGGAGCGGAGGAGCATATGGACCAGTGGGTGACGGTTGTGGCTCTCTCACAGCAAGAAGATGTTGTCTGCTTCTGTGGTAAACAGCTCCATCACATTCAACAATGTACGACCGTGGCTCATCAGCCGAGTTTATCTCAGTGACCAAGCGGGAGTGACCAGTCGTGGTGCGAAGGCGGACAACCTGCCCAGGCAGTAGAGGCTGGAGCGCTTTGCTAGAACGGTCATGGGACCGCTTCTGTATGTCTTTCTTCTCCTGGAGGCGACTCTGGACGTTAGCGGGTTTGAGCACTCGGGGGATCAGCTGTCGTTGTGCAATGGGAATCGGAGATCTTGTCAAGCGAGACATCAAGCGTTGAGCCGGTGAGCCCAGGGCACCATCCCGGGCAATGTTCCGAAGGTTCAGCAGGTCCAGGTAAATGTCCGAATGTGAAATACGTGCACGCTCCATCAAATGCTTTGCGCTTCTGACGGCGCGTTCAGCGAGTCCGTTGCTCTGTGGATACTCTGGACTGCTTGTGATGTGCTGAAAGTTCCATCGATCAGCAAAAAGCTTGAACGTGTGGCTGCTGAACTGAGGGCCATTGTCGGTTTGCAGGCTTACCGGAGTCCCATAGGCAGAGCATTGTCGTTTCATCTTCCGTATGACAGACTCGGACGTGAGGGAGTGCAGCTGGTCGATCTCGAACCAATTGGAGAAAGAGTCGACGAGAACGAGATAGTGTTTGCCGCACCACTCGAAGATGTCTGCCGCCAGCGACGTCCAGGGCAGTGCTGGCGGGGGTTGTTGTAGGAGCGGTTGTCGCTGCTGATGAGGCGCGAGGCTGTTGCAGGCGGGGCATGAGGCTACGCGATCCTGGATGTATTTCGCCATCCCCGGCCAGTAAAAGAGATCGCGGGCACGCGCTAGCGTGGCGTCAGCTCCGGGGTGTCCGCTGTGTGCCTCCGTGAAGTACTCGTCTCTTAGCGACGAGGGCACCACCACTTTGTGGCCCTTGACGACGACACCGTCTTGCACAACCAGTTCGTCACGGACGAGGAAGAACGGCTGCACCGCTATGGGCGTGTTGGATATCTTGTCAAGCCACCCTGTCTTGATAACGGACGATAGGACTTGAAGTGTTCCATCAGCAGCAGTGTGTGTAGCCAGGGTGCGTAGCTGTCTGCTGTAGACGAAGTCGACACCGAGGACCGTGAAGCTTTCTCGCTCGTGTGGGTGTTGTTCGCAGGAAGCCCGTGGGGCGCGAGAGAGGGCATCGGCAAGGTGCATGCCTTTGCCCTTCTTGTAAGTAATCGTGAAGTCGTAACCCTGCAATTGCAGCATCATGCGTGGAAGGCGAGCGGGAGCGGCATGAATGGGCTTATTAAGGATCGTTACCAGGGGTTGATGATCCGTCTCTACCGTGGAAGTGTTCCCATAGAGGAAGTCGCGGAACTTGGTGCAGGCAAACACGACAGCCAACAGTTCCTTCTCGATCTGCGCGTAGTGTTGCTCCGTTTCAGTCATGGTGCGAGATGCATACGATACGGGCTGTAAGGTGCCATCAGAGGACGGTTGTAGACAGGCTGCGCCAAGTCCAAATTTTGAGGCATCACAGGTGATCGTCACCGGACAATCAAGGTCAAAGAAGGCCTGGGTCGGCGCACTGCTCATCTTGGACTTGAGCACATCGAAGGCCGCCTGGTACTGCTGGAGCCACATCCATGTGGTATCTTTCTTCGTAAGCTGTCGTAGTGGAGAGCTCATCTCACAGGTTCGGGATGAATTTGCAGAGGTAGTTCGCCAGACCCAGGAAGAGCTGCAAGGCTTTCACATCAGTGGGGGCTGGCATCTCGGTGATGGCGTCAGTCTTTTGAGGATCTGGTTTGAGGCCGCCAGAGGTGAATACGTGTCCGTGATATGTGACCTCTGGGACCCTGGGCTTACACTTGTCTGGATTGAGCTTGAGATTGACTTTTCGTGCATGCTCCAGAACGAGTTTGAGGTTGCGGTCGTGCTCTGCCACGTCTTTCCCGTACACAAGGATGTCATCAACAATGATGGCACAAGGTTGATGCAAACAACTGCTCCATCATTCTCTGAAAGACTTCGCTAGCGGAGTTGATACCAAATGGCATTCTGAGGAACTTGTATCTACCGAACTGGGTGGAGGACGTAGTGAGGTCTGACGACTTTTTGTCTAGCGGTATCTGCCAAAAGGAGTTCTTTGCATCCAGAACTGAAAATAGGGTGGCCATTCCAATTCTTGCCGCTACATCCTCCACTGTCTTCATGGGGTGGTGGGGGCGCTTAATGGCAGAGTTTAGGTCCTTAGGGTTGATGCATATGCGAATGTCACCATTATTCTTCTTCTCGGTCGCGATCATGGTGGAGATCCAGTCGGTTGAATCGCTGACTGCTGCTATTATGCCAGCAGCGACCATGTTCTTGAGCTTGGAGTGTACCTTGTCTGTCAGCGCGATGGACTGGCGGTGTGGTGGTCGAACAACGGCAGTTGCATTGGGGTCTGTGACAATCTTATAGGTGACAGGTAGCCTGCCTGGGATGGCGTGGAAGAGATCAGGGAGTGGATCCCAGGAGGTGCGCAGCCTGTGAACCGTTTTGTTGAAAGCAATCAGGCCGAGATCTTGGCAGGCCTGGTTTCCAAGGAGGGTCACAGAATTAAAATTTAGTATATAGAACGTTAGAGCTTTGCTGGGTTTGGCTAGGTCACATTTCAAAGTAGTTTTCCCCAGGGGAGTGAGAACTTCACCGCCAAATGCATGGAGAGTGGAACTGTTCTTGATGGGCTTCTCGTTAGCTCTAATCTTCTCAAAAAAACAGACATTGTATTTACTTTCGCGCCGGTATCGAGACGGGCAATAAATTGAAATCCATTCACAGAGATAGTGACAGCAGGGTCAGAGTGCTGCACAATTGCATGGTGATAGTATAAACAACAGAGTCCTCTTGCGAATTAATTGGGCTGAGCCCGGGGGAGAGGTCGGAAAGGGGCCGTGAGCTGTTATTACCCTGCAGTAGAAAGTTGAGAGCAGGCCTGTTCCCACGGGACCGAGCGGCTGAACGACACACAGAGGCAAAATGGTTAATTTTTCGGCAATAGTTGCAGGCTTTTCCCATAGCAGGGCAAGAGCCTGTCTTCCATGTTGCAATTTGGACACCTCCTATGAGGGTCGTTGCGGGACGCTTGGCTGACAGGGGTCGTGGGGCGTCTCCTGTCGGAGGAGACCTGGTTCATGGGACGTCTGTTATCCGAGTAGTCCCTCTGTCTAACGAGGTCTGTCTGATGTATAGTTTTGTTCTCCCGGGGGTCAGAGGGATCAACAAATTCTGCGGTGCGACACTCGTGCACCACTTCATCCAACGTGAGGTCAACCTTCCTTAAAAACTCAGATCTGAGCTTGAGATCACTTATTCCATTTACCAAAATGTCTCGAGTTAATTGATCCGTCAGCTCCTCAGCAGGTAGCTGCTGAAATCTACACCGCTGAGCAAGATACAATAAATCTGCTATAAACGTGTCAGCTCCCTCTCCAGGGAGCTGTCGTCGAGAGAAAAACTTGGCCCGGTCCAGGATATGGTTGGATGGGAGATTGCATATCTGGCTAAATTTACGCAGTAACAAATTATAATCGTCGGGAGACTCCGCTGGAGTTATTACCTGGTCGTTGTCATCAAGAACCGCAGGGGCATATCTGAAGGTTCTGGAGCGGCGTAGTGCTTCTGGCCCAGCAAGATTGAATAGGAGGGAGGCCTTTACAGCATCGGAGTCAGTTCGGTGTGCAACATTGATGAAGTGCCGGTAGTCTATTTCAAAGGTGGCCCAGCGTTCGCTGATACCAGCATCAAAGATTAGAGGGTCGGGCTTTCTGCACGAGGACATGATGGTGAGAAATAAAAACTCAGTAAACAAATAAAAACCGGTAAACAGTTCGCATCCCACTTCTACACCATGTAAATGATGTGAGACTGATGACAATAGATCATTAGATCAAACACAACTTTAATCACTGTTGTACAAGCACAGCATTGGAAGCTGTCAGCCGTTGGGACCTCGTGCAGAATCTGGCTTACTGCAGGAGGAGGGGAGTGCTGTTTTTGCTCTGGTGATGGGGTGGTTAGTAAAGCTAGCAACATGTGGTTAGTGGCTGAACAGCATTCATCTACAGACATGGCCCCTTCCTGCGTAGCTTCCATCTACCTTAGTCTTTTCATTTCTCAAATCTTCTCAGTTCTCTGAGATCTCCAAGGCATACTGCAGTCCAAAGGAAATACTTCTTCACAGCTGGTATCTGAGAGAAGTAGATTTGTGTTGCATCAGTTACAACATTTCTTTGGAATTATTCAACAAGACAAAATATGAAAAGTAGCCGTCGCTAGCATAAATGCAGGTTTGCAAGATCCAATGCAGAACGAGTTCATGGTCCCCTTATGTAACATTCTGTGTGGCACTATGAACTACCCACTCTGTAACCGCAAAATGATGTACATTGGGCAAGTGTTAATGCCTGTAAAGACTTGGAATTCATAGAGATTTGGAATTCCTAGACCACTCAAAATGCACAAAGACAGGAACTAACAATTTAAAAAAATTAAGTCGACCTTTTCATATCTAACAGTTCTTTTTACATTTTTTTAAGATAATGGAAGTGACAAGCATAATGAAAAATGGCCAGGCAGTGAATATAACCATTACTCTGACAAGCCAATTTCCACAGGATTCTCCCACGTGCATCCAGTTTTTCAATATCACGATCAGAAAGTGAGTTGTTCTCAATGACGTAAATTAGATTGAGAATTTGGATAGTTATTCAATAGCTAAAAATTAGAAAATAGTTTTAAATGGGTGTCAGTAATAACAAAAAAAACTGAGAACACACTGACAGCCTCTATGGAGAAAGAAATAGTTACAATTTCAGGCTGATGACCTTTCATCTAACTGGGAAAGTTAGAAATCAAACATGCTTTAAAATTATAGAGAAGGGAAAGAGGTAGAGACTAGAAAGGGGATTTCTGAAAAGATTGAAGACAAGGAGCTTAATGAGAGAAATGAGATGGTTCCAGCTGAGAGAGGGGGAGATATAATGACCATCAGCTTCATTGTTTCAATGAGCACACTGCTTAATTGTTTTTCTGGTGAATAGTTACCTCATGCCGGAGCTCAGAACTTCAACTCCCCCTCCCATTCCGAATCCGACCTTTCTGTCCTGGGCCTCCTCCATGGCCAGAGTGAATCCCACCACAAATTAGAGGAACAGCACCACATATTTCGCTTGGGTAGTTTACACCCCAGTGGTATAAACATTGACTTCTCCAATTTCAGGTAGACCTTGCTTTCTCCCTCCATCCCCTCCCCTTCCCAGCTCTCCCACAACCTACTGTCTCTGCCTCTTTCTTTCCTTTTCTCACTCCTTCCCCCCCCCCCCCCCAGATCTGAAGAAGGGTCTCGACCCGAAACGTCACCTATTCCTTCGCTCCATAGATGCTGCCTCACCTGCTGAGTTTCTCCGGCATTTGTGTCATGCCTGTCACTATCTTTATGCAATTCATCACCATTTTCCCTTGGATTATTAATGATCCATATTTATCCACAGAATTTTAAACTCCAGCCTGGGATGGCACAGGTAAACTGCCCATTTTCTCCCAAGGCAAGATATCCTGATATAAATTTAATTTATTAAGATTACTTCTTTAGCCAGTATCTTGCCTTAATTGAAGGTAGACAAAAGTGATGGAGAAACTCAGCGGGTGAGGCAGCATCTATGGAGCGAAGGAAATAGGCAACGTTTCAGGCCTAAACCTTTTTTGAGACTGATGGGGGGGGGGGGGGGGGGTTTATATCAAGCATAGATGTGGTAGTAGGTCTTTGTCCCAAGATGGAAATATCAAGTACCGTATATCATATGTTTAGCTGAGAAGGGCGAAGTTTAACGGAGTTTTGTGAAGTAAGTTTTTTTTTACACCTCGAGTGGGAATAGCAGTGGAAACGGATACGGCAGCAAGATTTCAGAGATATTTAGAGAGGCACATGGACAGGTTCGGAATGGAGGGATGCAAACCAGATGCAGATTGATGGGATTGGTTTAAATTTGTATCAAGGGTTTATGCAGACATTGTGGGCCCAAGGGCCTCTTCCCATGCTGTATAGTTCTTTGTTCTATGTCAATACAAATACATACCTTATATATCAAACTTCTGTTTTTGATTAGAGTTCTAAAAATGCTGTCTCTGTATCCAATTGGGCGAAACTTTTATAATCCATCAACTCCAATTCATATTCCTCAACACAGGTAGGCTGTTTCTATATTTACTTTACTAATTTTTTGCAGTCAATTATATAACTACTTTGTGGGTTGATGCACCTGAGGGGAACCAGTTTTTCTTGATTACAAGTCATCAATATGATATTTTGTAGACATTTACCAATGTTGATTTGTGCAATTTGCCTGCAGATTATGTTTGCTTGCTTTCGTTAGCGGGAACAATTATAAATTGGCCAATAACAATGTGCCTATAATTTTGCTATTTTTATATTTAGGAAACACCCAATCTCATATTTAATAAATGAAAATATTGATTGTATAACTGTGGTGCATTAAAAAGTAGAATGATTACAGATAGGAAATGTAAGTAATCAACATGTCAAATGCACAACCATTTATGACAAAATGCAATAACCTAGAAGATCTAATGAATTCCATTCATTGGCAACTGTTTCATTCCTTCACGGGAACAACATCTGTGAAAATATAATTAAGTGTTTGTTGTTAATTTTTGAGAAATCAATATGAAGATTTTGTTTTAAGCTATGAAAATTAAAGTAAACTGATCCTTATGGCCTGTCCCACTTAGGCGATTTTTCAGTAGACAGCTGGCAGTCGCCCTGGCAACTGGAATAGCGACTGTCAGAATGGAACACACACACAAAAACACATAGTTTACTTCCCAGCCCGTTATGCAGGCGGTGCACAGGGCAAACGGGGGGAGCGGTGTCTAAAAACCTCACACAGTGAAAAGCCAAGGGGAAACAGACACACACCACGATGAACAGGAAGGTTGGCGCTGTAAAAAGACGGCTAAAGCACAGTGTACAATAAGTCCTTTAAAGGAGGAGGGAGAAGGAGTGGAGACAACTTTTAAGAAGCCAGAGATACATGGCTGCGAAGCTTGGCGGACATTTAATATTACCAGTCGGTTATCCTTGGTTCTGGAAACTACTGCTTACCTTTTTTTCCCCAATGAGCCAATGAAATTCACCGGTCAGCACCGGCTACAACCTATGAGAACCTCCGAGAACCTTTGACCACCTGGTAACCCATTAGAACCCATCCACGGCTCGCGAATTCACGCTAGTCTCCATGGCGGCTTCATTCTATTCGTCGTTAATTTTTCAACGTTGAAATATTCACGGTGACCATAATGAGACTGCGACTAGTTCCCAGAATGCCGGAGTTCCTCACGACCATGAAGGCGACTCCCTGGCAAACACCCGCGAAAATGTGGCGACTGCATAGTCTCCTGCAGCCTAAAAAGTTACCTAAGTGGGACAGGCCCATTAAGATTACCGAGCATGCTTGGGTTAGTGCTTCTAAAGGGCAAATTAAAGTTGGAAAGATCAGAGTGAAAACTGGAAAATGTAATATTAAATTGACAGGCAGATGAAAATTCCAGTCACCTTGGTGAACTGAACAAGGATGGTTAGTTGACAAGTCACCTGATCTATATTAGGTCTTCCAATGTGCAGGAGTGTGCATTGTGATTACACTAAATTGAGAGAAGTAGTATATCATTACTTCATCTGGAAGGATTGTTTGGGTCCTTGGATGCTGGAAAGGGAAGAGGTTAAACGGTAAATACTTCACATCCTGCAGTTGCACAGGAAGTTTCCTTGAGTAGCAGATTGAATTTGGAGGTGTTTACAATTTTACGGTGATTGGACTGTAAATGAGTCCGTGGTCCCTGCAATAAAATTGTTGGCAGTAAAACCAAGCTGCCATACAAATAGGAGAATTGACTGGTGTAAGGTGGAAACCACCAGATAAAAACCACCACTGGTTCAAATGAGCAGAAAAATTAGGAACTGAACCTCTAATTCTTCTTCTCCTCCCTTATTTCTCCTCCACCTTCTCCATTTTTTCTACTCTTCCTTAACCCTTATTCTTCCTCCACCTACTTCCTCCAACTTCTCCCATCTTTCTCTTCCCTATCCATTCTTTTTCTGTTCTGTGACATTCTCTGTCTGAGAGCTAATATCTTCTCGAGGCAAAGCTGGGTATTGAATGTGTTGTATTAAGAGTATGGTGTCAGGCACACGAATGAAGTTGCCTACCCAACATCCATCTGAGTGTAGGGGCTTGATGCTGGGATTGTTGGCCTGGTAGAGGACAATGATGTTGGTTCACTTACCCTTCCAATGAATTTGGGGGATTTGGTGTATTGATGATACTTTTCTAGTGCTTTTACGAGCGTCTGTCAATATTCGAGATCAGTGAAGTATAAATAAGGGCGATCATTTCTGCTGCCCAGTGGACTACGAGTTCTGTGCCGGGTCTGAGATTTACTGGCATTAAGAAATGCGCTTTCCCACAGTTGGTGCTAGTAATATACTTTGGATAAATACCAATTAAGCATTGAATCTAAACAATTTTCCCATGGGCCCATGAGGCATATGATGCTGATTCAGCCCTGCCCTATTCATCCTCGCCGTCCAAAATTATCTGCCCCATTCGTGGATCACCATTTCTTTAACCTGCTCCAACAATCATTTTCTCTCCGATCCCACTGAATCTGATAGCCATCTTTCTTCCCTACTCTTTGTAGCAATCCAGTTCATGACCTCTCTAGTTCCTGATCAGCCCTGATGTACATTCTTATCTAAAATCGTCCATCATCACTCACAACCATCAATTCCCCACAATCCCTCATCCATGGTCCAAGTCCCAACTAATATCTTTTGTGTGGTCTGGAGTAACAGATACTTTAGCTTTTATACCACTGAATTTCCCAGCATTGCATTCTCAAGCAAAATGTTCCATTGTTTCGCACAACACAATAGATGCTTTCAAATTCTAGACACTTGTATTTTAACTTTTTATATTTTTAAATTCCAGACTAGTTCTGTGGCCTGGGTTTGCTACCTCAATCCTGAGATATGAGACCAAGATATTATTGTCTGTTGATATAAGTCATAAGATTCTACGGAGCGAAACTGTATTGGATTTCATGACTGGGCTATACAACAGAAGTGGTGATCAGCATTTCATTGATACCTGTATGAAGGAATTAGTGGGATTCATTGTTCTTACAAGGTAACAAAGACACAATTGTTCCACATGAGAAACCCTAAAAGGTTACAATACTCCAAATGGTACAAAAGTCTACAGTGCTTCTTGGCATTGAACTCCCCGGACATCTTATTTTGGTATGATGTTACTAACAATAACAAACATGACACTTTATCCAATTTAAAAAAAAACTAGCAGAGAGAAACAAGCAACTTATAAAGCAAATTCTTAATTCAGATGTTGAAATTGCAATTAATATTAGCTGAATTTAAATGCTTTTGCACAAATATCTTCAAACTGTTTCTCAACTAAATTCAATAAGCAAGTCTGAAGAAGAGTTTCAGCCTGAAACGTTGCCTATCTCCTTTGCTCCATAGATGCTGCTGCACCCGCTGAGTTTCTCCAGCATTTTTGTGAACCTTCAATAAGCAACACTGTTGCTATACTGAATTAATGCTTCATAATATCTAAGATTACTGTTATTATTTCATAAATTATACATAATGCACTTCTCTGGTATTGATACATTGAAAATTTCCCTAAAAGGCATTCCATTTTTATGGACGTTATTATGTCAGGTACTACTTCCAAGCCCAATATCTAGCTTGCAATTACCTTATCATTAACAGCTTATTTTCTAACATTTGCTCAGAAATATTGTACAATCTTTTACAGACCTGGTTATTTATCCAATCAAGCGGTTGAGTGCAAACAATTCCTCTGGTATTGCCTTACATGTTGCTATAAATTTAAATATATGAAATACTGTATTATCAATTAAAATACATGAACTTTAGAAAATGTTCACCCCATCTTACATTAATCTTGTAATTTTCAGTAATTGTAAAATCTGCCTCTGGGCATGGTTTCCTCTGGAACAGAAATTTCACACAACTTCAGTTCAATAGTTCACAATCTTTTTTACTGTTATGTAGTTGATTCTTTGATATCAGGCCTTTCATTTAATTGCAACTTTAGTGATGGAGCAGACGGATGTGACTTCTACTGACTATAAGAGCACTGTTTAAGAGAGAACTGCAGATGTTGGAAAAATCGAAGGTAGACAAAAATGCTGGAGAAACTCAGCGGGTGAGGCAGCATCTATGGAGCGAAGGAATAGGCGACATTTCAGGTCGAGACACTTCTTCAGGGTATATAAGAGCGCTGTAATACCCTGGCTCAGCCTGGGATCTTGCCCAATGTTATCTGGAGGACAGCAACATCAGGTCTTGGAAGTCAATAGACAATAGGTGCAGGAGTAGGCCATTCGGCCCTTCGAGCCAGCACCTCCATTCAATGTGATCATGCTGATCATCCCCAATCGGTGTCACGGTGGTGCAGCGGTAGAGTTGCTGCCTTACAGCGCCTGGGACCCGGGTTCAATCCTGACTACAGGAGTTTGTGTGTTCCCCCGTGAACCTGCGTTGGGTTTTCTCCGAGATCTTCTGTTTCCTCCCACGCTCCAAAGACGCAGGTTAATTGCTTTGGTATAAATGTAAAAAATGTCCCTAGAGTAAAAATTTACTATCCCACAGTAGGATAGTGTTAATGTTGATGCGGTCTCTGTAGGGCCGTAGGGCCTGTTTCCACTCTGTAACACTTAACTCCACTGAAAAACTAATTGCAACATTATATTTAGAAGATTGAGGGGGGATCTTATAGAAACTTACAAAATTCTTAAGGGGTTGGACAGGCTAGATACAGGAAGATTATTCCCGATGTTGGGGAAGTCCAGAACTAGGGGTCACAGTTTAAGGATTAGAGGGAAGTCTTTTAGGACCGAGATGAGAAAATCATTTTTTACACAGAGAGTGGTGAATCTGTGGAATTCTCTGCCGCAGAAGGTAGTTGAGGCCAGTTCATTGGCTATATTTAAGAGGGAGTTAGATGTGGCCCTAGTGGCTAAAGGGATCAGGGGGTATGGAGAGAAGGCAGGGATGGGACACTGAGTTGGATGATTAGCCATGATCATATCGAATGGCGGTGCAGGCTCGAAGGGCCGAATGGCCTACTCCTGCACCTATTTTCTATGTCTATGTTTATGCCTAATCAACCCCGTTCTGCCTTCTCCCCATATCCCCTGATTCTGCTATCTTTAAGAGCCCTATCTCGCTCTCTATTGTAAGTATTCGGAGAACTGGCCTCAACCGCCCTCTGAGTTGGAGAATTCCACACTCACAACTCTCTGTGTGAAAAAGTGTTTCCTCATCTCCATTCTAATTGGCTTACCCCTTATTCTTAAACTGTGGCCCCTGGTTCTGGACTCCCCCAACATCGGGAACATGTTTCCTGCTTCTACGTGTCCAAACCCTTAATCTTATACATTTCAATAAGATTCCCTCTCATCCTTCTAAATTCCAAAGTATACAAGCCCAGCCGCTCCATTCTCTCAGCATATGACAGTCCCGCCATCCCGGGAATTAACCTTGTCCACTGCAGCATCCAGAATTAAGCCAATTGATGCTGCAAAGGGCAAACAGGCATCTTCTGGCAGTGATAAGGGGAATGATGTTTTGTTAACATTTTCTGGAATTTGTAATTATTTATATGCTTGTCTGTATTTGAGAAAATATTCGATGCCTAGTATAAATTGTGAATATGACAATGACAGCAGGGATTAAAGCGAAGCAAGCATACGTCAAAGTCCCTTTTAGTTTTATTTAATTTAAAGATACGGCACAGAAACAGGCCCTTTGGCCTACAAAGTCTGCAGTGACCAGCGATCCCCACACATTAACACTATCCTACACACACTAGGGACAATTTTGCACTTGTACCAAGCCAAATAATCTACAAACCAGTACATCTTTTGAGTGTGGGAGGAACCAGAAGATCCCAGATAAAACCCGGGCAGGACATAGGGTGAGTGTACAAAGTCCGTACAGACAGCAGTCATAATCGAGATCGAACCTGGGTCTCTGCAAGGCATTTATGCAGCAACTCTACTGCTGCACCACCGAGCCACCCCAGTTTTATTCCAGGTGCTTTGAATTACAGCCAGATGCTGGCATTACTATAGGAAAAACTTGATTGTAAAAATAATGTATTGATTCTTTCTCCTAGATATAATAATAAAACATATCGCATTGATGATATTGATTGGGCTGTGAAACCCACTCATACATTTAAAAAGAAAGATGGAACTGAAATCAGTTATGTTGATTATTATTCACAGGTATGGAAGATAATGGAAGAAAAACATTAAAAATGTATTTTCTGATCAATAAGATCAATAAACTTGCTACCGCTGACTAAAAGTATTAGAAAAGGAATATGATACGTGCTTTAGGAGACATATTTGAACTTTGTTGGTATCAAATTGTTTTGTACTACTATTCAAGGACATAATAATCTAATAGTGTGCCCTAATTCAGAGTCCATACATGGGAAAAGAAATTAACTGAAGTGTGGCTAGTGGATAATGATTCAATGTTAAAATTGTATTTTTCTTTTCGATATACATGAATTATAAGTTATAAATAAAACAATAAATATATTTCTAGATGTATTCTGGCAAAATGTTATGCAAATGCATTGATGCTGGGCAGAGGTACAATTAGTGAAATCTGCACAGTTGGAATTAGAGCATAGAAAAATACAGCACAGGGACAGGCCCTTCGGCCCACAGCATCTGTGCTGCACATGATGCCAAGATAAACTAATCTCATCTAGCTGCACATAATGCCTATCCCTCCACTCCCTGAATATCCATATGCCTATCTAAAAGCCTCTTAAATAGCACTGTTGATTATATCATTATTCATGGTTTCCTAAGCAGCTTAGGGGCCAAGAAGTGAACTGGCCTGAACATGAGATGGCAAAGGACAGCAATCTACAAAAAGGTTAAAAGGATGTTCAATTTGCATTGCTGCTATTGACTATTTTCATCCCTAATTATTTGTTTCAGTCCTTGATGCATACTTCATAACATCTTTTAGTTTGGTTTTACAGCAATATGATGCCTCGATATCTGATTTGAATCAACCAATGCTAGTCAGCCAGTTAAAGATGAAGCATCTTGGAACAGATGCGGTGCCTCGTATTGCTCACCTCATACCAGAATTCTGCTTTCTGACAGGTAACTGACAACAGATTTCCAGTGAAACAACTATTCTTTAAATGAGAAATGAGGGACAAAAGTAAACATGTTTATATTTCAGGTAGGAAGGAACTGCAGATGCTGGTGTAAACCGAAGATAGACACAAAATGCTGGAGTAACTCAGCGGAACAGACAGCATCTCTGGATAGCAGGAATGGGTCATGTTTTGGGTTGAGACCCTTCTTCAGACCCGTGTCACACATGTGAACAACATAGCTAACTTTGTGTAACTATGATCTTAATACTTGGGGATTTGGCCTGGTTTGAAGACACTGATGTTAGCTTGTTTATCCTTTTGAGGATTTTGTGAGACATTTTTTGATGGTGTCTTGAGGTGCTTGCCATAGCAATTATGGACTACCATTTGGAGGAGAACTGCTTTGACTTTGTTTGATGTCTGAAGAAGGGTCTCGACTGGAAACGTCACCCATTCCTTCTATCCAGAGATGCTGCCTGTCCCGCTGAGTTACTCCAGCATTTTCTGTCTATCTTTGGTATCAACCAGCATCTGCAGTTCCTTTCTACACAGAATAATCTGAGATTCATTCACTCATTTTGTGAAATAATAATTTTGCTACATTTTGTTTGTATTTCATCACAGGGCTAAGCAAACAGACTCGCTCTGATTTCCGTATAATGAAGGATCTGGCTGCAGAAACACAGCTGACTCCTCAAAAGAGGCAACAGAGACTGCATGAATTGATAGATAGTATACAGAGGTCAGCAGATTTTTTTGGACACTTTTTTTTTTGCACTAGTATTGTGGTTATTAATTTATTGGATCTATGTTTATTATATATATTTATGTCCATTGGGTTTACAGGCCTGTTATGCAGCTGCAACTAAGAATTTCATTGTTCTGTTGTAAAAACAGATGCTATTTTCTTTCCACCTCCCCCCTACCCCTTTCCCCTTCCCTGACTTCCACCCATATCCCACCCTCCGGTTTCACATTTCACTCCTCCATATCTGATAACCTTTTGTCTCCTTTCCACCTCTGCCCTTTGGCGCTTATTTCACCAATTTGCCAAACACCACCCCATCTCACCTATAGCCACCTTTCACTTGCGAAGCTTTGTCTCGCCCCCACGTCTCTTTTCCAGCTTTATCTCCCCCGACTCAGTCTGAAGAAGGGTCCCAATCCATAATGTTGTCTTGTCAATTTCTCTCCACAGATGCTGTTTTACCCGCCTGAGTTCCCCCAACACTATGATTTATGCTCAACATTCTACATTTGTAGTTCCTGTGTTCCCTATCCGATATATCCATCTTTGCTTCTGGCCTTCAGAATACAAAGAAACTAAGCCTTAGTCTTAACACCCTCTTATGTAGTTAGAGTATCCTACCATGTCAACGTTCCATTGCCTCCCTCTTTATTTGCTGCCTTCTGTCAATTGCAGCTTCATTCATATTCAGTACAATAACTCTCAAGAACATTTGCAATGGGAGAACTGAGTATGAAACCCTCTACTTTAAATAAAATGTCCTCCTCATGGCAGTAGATAATAATGAACATAATTTGTGAAGTATTTGAATAATTCTATTAGAAAACCAAGCCTTCTGTATTTACCCCAAATTTGTCTTATATTTAAATTAATTTTGAGTAATAAGAAAGAATATGAATATGCTGAATCATTAGCTTCTGTATACTCTGCCTGACTTTCTTATCTCAGGAGAAAATTGTGTGGAATAAATACTCCTTCATTGTAATGTTTAAAATCAAAGAATGGCACAACACAGAATCAGAATGTTCAGCCTACCAAGCCTCTGCTGGATTATTGAGTTACGGCAGCCCCCAATTATGGCATTGTAACTCAAGATAAAGTTACATGTGCATAAGTTTGAAGCTAGATGCATAATAAAATAATAGTTCTCTGGCAATGTCCTTTACAGGAATAAAGTAGCACGGGCTGAGTTGGAAGGCTGGGGATTACGCCTTGATGAGCAGATTTCATTGTCGGCCCGTGTTCTTCCTCCTGAGAAAATTCACGTGCATGATCATTCTGTAAGTATTCAGCTTTTGATATTGCAGAAACATCATCAGGATGAGATCAACAATAAAATTTATGCTCTGATAGATCATTCAATTTGTGAAAATGTGAATGCTCTAAATTTATTTAAAAAAACTTTGATCGCTCTTTGCCAAACTATATATTCCAGGAATGCCACCGCTGATATCACTATTTTGTGTCAACACATGAAGCCAATGAATTTTAAATACAAAATAGCTCAAACCTTCAAATTCCTATTTCCATGGTTAAGGTCATTCATCCTGAATAATAATCTCTGAAACATTGCCTGAGCAGCATGCCAATCAAGATTGACACAGATATTTTAACAAGTTGCTAAAGGGCTGGTGAGGGAAAGAGAGTGATCTTACATCTGTACTGAGACAGGAAAGAGATGTACCAGCACCTTATGAATCAGAGTGCAGTTGGTGTCCTCAGGAGAAATTATTATTATATTTTTAAATAAGGAAGTAATAATTATTCGAAATGGCAGAAAAGTCAATAAATTAATAACATGGAATGGTAGTTTTAAAACACAGGAAAATGTGATGGGGTGGAAAGGCCCAATCTGCAATTTGTTTTCCTAAAGTAGAACAGACAACATTGTGAGCACTAAATTGGAAAAGCTATTAGGTGATCTGTTAACAAGATGTGTCATCTGTTCCACAAGGGTGATGCAGCACTGTACCTCAATCTCATTGCCACTTTAACCGCTCTGCCTTTGGTCTCCTACTATTTTCAATGGAAGTCAACACAAGATAATGATGCAACATTTCACCCTCCAGCAAAACATATTACAGCTTCAGGGCATGAGTCTGCAGCAAGCAATGTAGTAACAATTATTAACCATTAAAGCCTTATATCTTACATTTTCAGCACTGGGTCTTACTCTGGGCTGCGTATTCTATGTTGTTTTGTGTAATCTTAACAAAGCAATTAAACTATTTAATATGAACCATTCTCCCTTTTTTTAAACTATGTACAGTTCATGCCAGTATCGCCAGTCGACTGGTCCAGAAATCTGCAACATTCAAGGATTATTGGCAGTCACACACTCCAAAATTGGCTGATGGTTTTCAGCCAAAGAAGCTGTGATGCTGCTGGAAAGCTTTTGTCACTCCTCAGGAGAGTAGGACCATCAATGGGCTTTTCGGTTGAGAATCCCAAAATGTAAGTGATCATCAAGGGTAAATGACATTGTTAATAAATGCTGTTTATTGTTCCACAAGAACATGGGAACAGGAGTATGGTATCTGCCTCCTCAAATCTTTCCTTGCCCTGCCATTCAATATTATCAATTCCTCAATTCTATATTATCAACTCCTCCTTTGTGGTGAATCTCCATAGCACCCAATTCCCCGATCTTTCAAATATCTATTTAGTTCTAGTTTAAATGCTTCTAATGATCTGGTCTCCACAATTCTCTGGAAGAGAGAATATCAGAGATTAACTTCCCTCTGTGCGAAAAGATTTTTCCACATCTCAAATTTAAATGACCAGCTCATCACCAGTTGAAAGGAGGATGTATGTCCTCAGATAAAACTCAGACAGCATCTCTGGAGAAAGGTTTTGCGTAAGGTTTCGGGTTAAGACCCTTCTTCAGAATGAGAGTCGGGGAAAGGAAAACGAGAGATATAGACAGTAATATAGAGAGATATAGAACAAATGAATTAAATAAATACAAAAAAGTAATGGTGATCAAGGAAACAGTCCATTGTTGGCTGTGGGCCAGGTGATATCTCAAGGCACTTGAAAGATGCTATCTCTACCCAATTTTCCAAATTTGTTTGAAAGACAAGTGAATCAATACACGGCCTCTCCCATGGCAATGTCTCCAACATTGAGAACCAAATTTCACTCAATCAGCTCCAATGAATAAACTACATTGTTCATTTGCCTGTCACCAGACTCTCGAACCAGATACCCTATTCCAAGTTCTATCGTGGAAAAATATTATCTGGTGTCGGAGGAAGAGATTCAAGGGTATGCTCAAAGGCTCTTTGAAAAAATTCCCATTGCTTCTTGAGAATTCTTAGTCCATGACCATCTGCAGTGTTCTTGGATGTGTTGTGAACATAACAATTATCCAGTATTCTCTGTGTTTTGTTTCGAACACCATGTGTGTGTGTGTAGGTCGGTGGGGGCGCTGCAAGCCGGCAGCCCTGCTAGCAGCGTGTCAGTTTTTTCAACTTTTTAAATTTTTTTTAGTGTGTTTAAATGTATGTTTTTAATGTTTCTTTGTGTGTCTTATGTGGGGTGTTGTGTGGGGGAAACCGTTTTGGTCGCCTCCTCCACGGAGAGGCGACTTTTTCCATGTCGCCTCACCCGTGGCCTAACAACGAGGAAACGAGGATCGGGCGGCCTTTCCCTGTGAAGCGCCCGGGGCGCGGACTCTCGGCTCTCGGCGTGGAGCGGGTGAGCCCCCGCTGGGGCTCGCCGGAGGGGAGTGCTCCGTCCAGTGTCCTGCGGCAGCCTGGGGCCGCGGTCTGCAGAGCTCCAGCCAGCGCGATGTCTGCAGCCTGGGATCCCTCGCTGGGGACCTGGGAGAGGAAGAAGCTTCCACCCCGACTGCCGGCCCTGCAGTCTGCGGTGCTTCTGGCTGCGACGCGAACTTTAAATCACTGACCGCCGGCCTGCGGCCTACACCAACCTGAAGCCGCGGTCTCCGGTGGGGGAGGCACCGATTCAGGACTTACCTGGACTTTCATTCATCTGGACGCCTGCGGAGGGTTGAGGTCCCGACCACGGGGGGAAATGGAGGAGGACTGGCCAAATTTTGTGCCTTCCACCACAGTGATGAATGCTGTGGTGGATGTTTGTGTTAAATTTTTATTGTGTTTTTGTGTGTTCTTTCTCATTGTACCACTGCTGACAAATTCATTTCACTTGCACTTTATGTGCAATGTGACGAATAAAACCGTATTGTATTGTATTGTATTTGTGCCAGACTGAGTGCCCTGTAGTTGATCTGTTTATCCATCGATCCTTTTTACGACCCTTGCAACTCTCCAGCAATACAAAGTCCCAACCACTCCCAAAACCAAGGAGAGAGAGATTGCAGCCAGAGACTCCCTTGTTTTCACCTTCCCTCCTTCAGTAATCTGAGATACATTTAAGTTGTAATGATTTCAACATCGTGCATTGAAGCTATTTATAGAAACTTTCTTTTAAAATAAAATAGGTGTTTAGGCCATTTTCCACCATATTCAATACATCATGGCTGATCAATCAATTACCTGCCTCTCTCCATTCCCCCTGATGCACAAGGGTCTAACTCCCCTCTTAAATATAGCCAATGAACTGGCCTCAACTACCCTCTGTGGCAGAGAGTTCTGAATTCATATTCTGTGTGAAAAAGTTCTTCTCATCTCGGTTTTAAAGGATTGCCCCCTTATCCTTAAGCTGTGACCCCTTGACCTGGACTTCCCCAACATCGGGAACAATGTTCCTGCATCTAGCCTGTCCAACCCCTTAAGAATTTTGTAAGTTTCTATAAGATCCCCTCTCAATCTTCTAAATTCTAGAGAGTATAAACCAAGTCTATCCAGTCTTTCTTCAGTACACCCAATTGTCTGGTGAAGTGCAAGCTATTATGGCAATAATGTCCTTCCTGTTTGGAACCAATGATAGAAAAGGTTAGTAAAAAGAAACTGCAGATGCCAGTTCCTATACCAAAGATAGACTACAAATTTGCTTTCTTTACTGCTGCTGCACCTGCAGCCTACCTTCAAATGACGGTGTACGGGACAGCCAGGTCTCGCTCATCTCCCCCTTTCCCAAACCAAAGATATAGTCTGGCGTTTTTGCCACCAAAATGGACCTTTTCTTCACATCTGCATCTGTCAAAACATTTGCCCACTCCAGCCTAGTCATTGCAGCTCTAGCACCTCCTCACACTAAGTTGCCCCCCAGCTTAGTGTCAAAACTTGGAGAATTTCTTAATTGGAGATCATTAATTTGTTGTAAATACCCCAGCACTGAGCCTTGCGGTACCCCACTAATCACTTGCCTTTGTGAAAAGTTTCAGTTTATTCCTACCAAACTGAACTGAAAATAATATACCTCTTCCACTATTCTACATACATTTCAATTTTACTCATATGATTTTACTACATGATACCTTATGTCTGAACATATTTGGCATATAGTTACCTAACATTTGTTTTTTGTTAATTTATAGGGTGCAAGTAAATGAAACGACCACGTCCTTTATACAGGCTTTGAGGCATAACATTGAGCCCAGTACACAATTGGTAAGTATGCAAGCTATTGCTGGATTTATTTACTGTTTAAAAGATGATAGAAAAAGTTAGTAAAAGGAAACTGCAGATGCCGGTTTATACCAAAGATAGACACAAAATGCTGAAGTAACTCAGCGGATCGGGCAGCATCTCTTGAAAAAATGTGTAGGTGACGTTTCAGGTCTGGACTTTAGGCCTGAATCTGCCATTTTCTTCGAGCCTGCACCGCCATTCAATATGCTTAATGGAATATTTTTGAAATACCATCCAACACCCAAGTTTGTATCCAGTACCTGCCAAACTTCCTCTCCATTCCCCCTGATTCCATTTTACACAAGGGCCACAGCTCAAGGCACTCCCTCCCTAAAATACCAATAAAAAAGGCAGTAAATAAAGGGATGCTTATCGCAGGCAATAGGACATATGTCAACTTTGTTGTGATTGAAAGTATTATGACACTGACATATAACAGAATTATCTCTTATCAAAACCAGATTTTGTATTTTCTATGACTGTATAAGGTAAACTATTTCCACATTAGTTTCATAGTCATAGAGACGTACAGCTCAGAAATAGGCTCTTAATTGAACTCCATGCTGACCCAATGCCCCATTTAAGGTATTATAATTTGCTCGCCTTTGGCTCCTATTCCTCTAAACCATTCATCTCATGATTTTATACACTTCTACCAATCACCCTTCAGTCTCCTACGCCTCAAGGAAAAAAGTCCTAATCTTCCCACCCATTCCCAATATCTCTGACCCTCGTGACTTCTTTCCTATAGCAAAGTAACCAAAACACACAAATACTCTCAACTGTGGATTGAACAATGTCTTGAATAACTGTAACATAATATCCCAACTTCTATACCTGGTTCACTGATTGATGAAGGCCAGCATATCAACAATTTAGGACACCATTTTCAGGGGACTATGTTCTTGATCAGTTTCAAATTTCAACCATACTTTTGCAACAACTCTCCTTACTAGCCTTCCTTATTGAACTGCGCTGGTCTGATTCCAATCTCTTTGGTGAAGTTGTAATCAGATAATCTTCCGAAATGCCTTCTTTTCCTACTTCACTACTGTAGGAGCCATTTATTTTAAGGCTAGTTAATCTTGGCATATTATATTATTTTGTCTAGATATTTTGGACACTTGGGGGTGGTAATTTGATGATAGAGGGGCGTAAAATATGGGCTTAGGGGACAGGGAGTGATTCAGACCAGGCATAGGAGGTGGAGAGTACACAGTTCTCACCAAATGGGAGAGACCAGGAAGTTACTGCTTGGGTGAGAATAAGGAGAACCTGGTACGTTCATCTATTTGTTTGTACAACTACTTCAATAAAGAATCAATTAAACTGGAAATAACGACTGGACAATCTGTTCTTTTTAATCTGTGTAAAATCACTCCTACTTACCTGTGTAAAAATGGCAACGGTAAGTTGGACATTGGTAAAGAAAGAAATTGCCATTACAATTAAGTGAGAACTAGCTCTGTGAGTGAAACTGGAGCTTGTGAATCATTCAAATGGAACAAAGGATTGTTTCATTTCACAAGTCTGACATCCTCATTCTAATTAACTGGACAAGATCGCCACCTGCACCAATCTGAATAATGAAGATTGGAAACTCCGAAAGTCAACGTGCAGGTAGAGTGAGTACATACAGTATTAAGGTTTATTGGAGAAGCTATATATAATGTTGTATTGGAAAACGGCTGCTGAAATGGAGAATTTTGAAGTGACCTTGAGGATCTGAGCGCTATAAGTTGTTTTGAAATACTACCCGCAGGCTTACGGCTTTACGGCAACACGTCTCAAAGGGATAGTGAGCCAGTACGTCTAAAGCTCAGTCACAAGAGGACGATATTGGGCAGGATTCAGGAAAGGAAAGAAGAATCATTAGGCACACGGATAAAGACTGGGAATTGTTTATGAAAAGTGTCAGGTCAAGAAACTCAATAAGTAAACAAGCTAGCAAGTTAATGGAAAAGCTGAAAGACCCCATGAAATCAGATGAAAATGTGAATGAAGTATAATTTAACCTGGTTCAATTAATCAAGCTCTGTAATGAAGTAAGAGAAAAGCACGAGCTGTTGATGAAAGAACCACTGCCTGAAAAGGAACTTGAACGGCAAAATCAGTGGTTTCAACAAAGAATGGAATCTTTTAATGGTTTTATACAAGATGTAGAGAGGTTGTTATGATGTTGGACAGCAAATTGCTGAAAGTGCTATACTGCAGAGTGTTGTAAACTCAGAAGAAATTGGACCTGATGACAGTGTTTCAAATGTCAAAACCAAAATTAAGCCACAAATCTAATTCTTCACGTGCATCTTCAACGACCTCTGCTTGCTTAAAAGCTCAGGCAGAAAAGGCTGCTCTTTTGGAACGGGCTGCTGCCATGGACAAAAGGCACAAGCTTGAGGCACAAGAAGAACAGTTGTATAGAGAAAAGGAGCAGTTGAAAAGAGAGTGACGCAAAAGAAGAACAGTTGAATAGACAAAAACAGCAGTTGAAAAGAGAGAAGGAACAACTGGAACTGGAGACTGAGCTGGCAGCAGCTAATATACCTTAAGGCCAAGAGATCAAGAAGAAGTGGGCACATATTGGGGTGATGTCTACAGATCAAGAAGAAAGGACACATGAGCAAAGACTGCAAAGTTGTTTGACTTGTGATGTGTGCAACCACAATCATCCTGAAATACTTCACATTGAACAGAAGAACAAGAAGAAGAAGCCAGAGCATGCAGAACAGAACGGGAAGCCAATTGTGAGTAATGCTGTTTCCTCATCTCATAGGTGTGGGCATTTTGGAGCCGGTGAAGAAACCTGCATCTTCTCCATTGTACCAGTACAGGTAAAGAGCCACAAGGGGGACACAGTGTTGCAAACATGTGCATTTTTGGATCATAGAAGTTCAACTACCTTTTGCACAGAAAGCTTGATGAGAAGGCTGAACATTACAGGACGAAAGACTAGTATTCTCTTGCGTACCATGAATCAAGAGAAGCCTGTGATCAGTCATCATATCTCAGGTTTGGAAATATCTAGCCTGGACAAAGACGATTTATACAACTATCTGATGTGTTCACACATAAGACCAGGCCTGTTTCTCAGCTAAACACACCCAGACAGGAAGACCTGATAAAATGGCATCGACCTACTCATCAGAACAAATGCTTCAAAGTTATTGAAACCTTGGGAGCTGTTCAACAGCCAAGGGAATGGACCATTCGCCATGGGGACCCTACTGTGGTGGGTCATTTATGCTCTCCTGAGAAGAGACAACAAAAGCAGGGATGTAAATGGCTTCCCTGCTGCTGCTGTCAATCGAATATCCATTGTAAACCTAGAGGAGCTACTGGTCAAGTAATATAATCACCACTTCAGTGAAAGAACCTGCAAGGAAATAGAAGAAATATCTAGGGAAGAGGTCAAATTCTTGGATATTATGAATTGTTCAGCAAAGATGATAGGTGCGCACTATTACCTTTCAAAGAAGAAAGTGTCACCATGCCAAATAACCGTTGCGTTGTGGAGCAGCTCATCCAGAGCCTGAAATGCAGGTTTAGGAAGAATAAGAAATGTCATGATTAATATACATCCTTCCTCACTGAGATGATTGACAATGGTTATGCTGAAATGGTACCAGTGCAGCAGTTGAATGGAGGTGATGGAGAGCTCTGGTACATCCCACACCACAGGTGTATCACTCACAGAAAGGGACCTTGAAGGTGGTCTTTGACTGTGGTGCAGTCTTTAAAGGAACATCACCTAACTGCCAACTGCAGCAGGGTCCAGACCTTACCAACTCATTCATTGGAGCTCTCATCAGATTCAGACAAGAAGTGGTTGCTTTGATGGCTGATATCAAAGCAACGTTTCGTCGGGTCAAGGTATCAGAACTGCATATTGACTATCTGCGATTCCTGTGGTGGCCCGAGGGTGATGTGCAGCAAGATCTTGATGAAGGTGCATCGTTTTGGCGCAGTGTCGTCACCATGTTGTGCAAAATTTGCATTTAGGAAGACCGCTGAAGACAACAAAGCTCACTTTCTAGCAGAGGTGACAAACACAGTAAAGAACAACTTCTATGTAGATGATTGTTTAAATCCCATGCCTTCGGAACAGGAAGCAGTTCAATTGGCAAGAGACCTGACTTCCCTCTGCCAAATGGGAGGATTCATGCTGTCAAAGTGGATCAGCAACAGTCGTGTATGTATTGGCATCTATTCCACAAGAAAACGAAGCCAAGGAGACCATGGAGTTGGATTTGGACAAAGACAATCTGCCTATGGAAAGGGCACTGGGATTGCACTGGTACGTTGAAACAGATGTGTTCAAGTTCAGGATTGCGACACAGGAACGACCATACACAAGACGGGGGCATCTTGTCCGTGGTTGGCTCTACCTTTAGGATTTCTAGCACCGTTTACTCAGCCAGCCAAGCTGATTATGCAGGAGCTCCGTAAGGAAAAACTCGAATGGGATGAAAACATACCCCAATCCTTCTGTCAGCGATGGACAGGATGGTTAGCAGATCTTGTAATGTCTTCTGTAAGACCTTGTTGTGACTAGCACAATGAATACACATCCAACATCTTGTAAGAAGGATTTAATCTGCACCACCAGGAAACTTCTAGAAGGTCACCTGACCTCAGTCACGAGGCACAGGCACGTTTACCAGCTTCTGCTTTTGGCCTCAAGGGGCACTGGCATTTATATTACACATTCATCACATCCGCTGGCATAGCTCTAGGGGTCACGGAGACTCACAAGCTCCCCGACCACGACTAGGTTGCAATCCAACAGGGAGCTTTTAATGTTTATTGGTAATTGTTTTGCTATATGCATTAGAACAATTAGTGGGCGGTGTGTAGGAGCCATTTATGTTTAAGCTAGTTACTGTTGGCAATTTATATTATTTTGTCTAGATATTTTGGACACTTGGGGGCGTTCATTTGATGCATAGAGGGGCGTAACATAAGGGCTTAGGGGACAGGGAATGATGCAGACCAGGCATAGGAGGTGGAGTGTGCACAGTTCTCAGCAGATGGGAGAGAACAGAAAGTTACAGCGTGTGTGAGAATAAGGAGAACCTGGTATGTTCATCTCTTTGTTTCTACAACTACTTCAATAAAGAATCAATTAAACTGGAATTAATGACTGGATGATCTGTTCTTTTTAATCTGCGTAAAATCAACCCTACTTACCTGTGTGTTAATGGCAACGGAAAGTTGGACATTGGTAAAGAAAGAGAATTGCCATTACTACTACCATTAGCTCTAGTTTTACCTGGGATCTGGGAATGGGAATAGTTATACAAATAAAGTAGATATGCAACAGTTTAGTAACAGAAAATAATCATTTCGCTTTTTTTAACCAAAGAAAACTAGGATGGCTGGGTTCAGTTAGTAGGTATGTTACAAAAGCTGTAATTCTGCCACTGGCCGTGTGCGCGATTTTGGCACGTTTGAGAGGGGGGTGGGGTTAAAACGGGGTTTTTTCCTGACCTGGTCCTGAATTATATTTGTTGGAGTGCAAGATTTTGCTAAAGAATCGTTCCTACGGCCGTTGTGTGTTTTTTTAAAAAAAATTCACCCGACAAGTTAATCAATGGTACACGAAATTGCTGGAGAAACTCAGCGGGTGCAGCAGCATCTATGGAGCGAAAAAATAGGCGACGTTTCGGGCCGAAACCCTTCCTCAGACTGATGGGGAGTGGGAGGGGAGAAGGAAGGAAAAAGGGGAGGAGGAGCCCGAGGGCGGGGGGATGGGAGGAGACAGCTCGAGGGTTAAGGAAGGGGAGGAGACAGCAAGGGCTAGCAAAATTGGGAGAATTCAACATTCATGCCATCAGGATGCAAGCTGCCCAGGCGGAATATGAGGTGCTGTTCCTCCAATTTCCGGTGTTGCTCACTCTGGCAATGGAGGAGACCCAGGACAGAGAGGTCGGATTGGGAATGGGATGGGGAGTTGAAGTGCTGAGCCACCGGGAGTTCAGGCAGGTTATTGCGGACTGAGCGGAGGTGTTCGGCGAAACGATCGCCCAACCGTCGCTTAGTCTCCCCGATTAGTTAATCGCTGGAATGATTTTAAAAGCAGCTTCTGAAGCCGCCAATGCCGACAACTGGGACGGATTTTATGGAGGACCAGGTAAAAGAAAGTAGTTTATTTTTATGTATAAAAGTGTTTCTTAAGATGTAGTTAATTCACATTTAAAGTTGCGAAACGATGATTTAGTCCCCCCCCCCCCCCCCCCCCCGAAAAACCGGCAGTGTATTTGCTGCAGATATGGGGGTATAAATTCACCGCAACCTCAACGTTCTAAATGGTCCCATTCCAGAAAATCCCACTCGCAAGCTGATTTAAATGGCCATTAATTTACAGGTATTAAACATTAAATTCCTTCCATTTGGCCTACAAACCCATGACAATGAGATTTAAAAATTATGTTATATTCTGAATTCTTGTGTGAATGTTATTTGGACACTTAGGCTATTTAAAAATGTTAATCTATTCTTAAGAAATGGATAGATGTTTAGATCTAGTAATTGAATTTTGTAATTAGCTACAATTAGGTAACTAACTAATTATATGCTTTAATTTCAAGTCATCTAAGTAAGATTGTTTCATGGGTTACACAGAAAAGCTGGAGAAACTCAGCGGGTGCAGCAGCATCTATGGAGCGAAGGAAATAGGCAACGTTTCGGGCCGAAACCCTTCTTCATCTGCAGTTCCCTCTTAAACACTAAGATTGTTTCATATTTGTTTCAGAATGCTTCAATCGATAATAACTGAAAATTTATTTCAGTTCTCTTCAATTTTAAGAAAGTTATCGGCCTTTAAATGTTCTCCATCACAGCTTTTGTGTTAAGTCAATGAAAAAGCAATAGGGAACAAGATGCCAATTTCCGAGTATGAAAATGGCCATAACCTTTTTAATACTGAAGATTTGAAAGTGAATTAGGTGTCAAATTAAACTTCTTTTTATGCTTTATCTGATGGGATAAATTAAAAACTTGATTTTTAAAATCTCAAAATTTTGTAACATTGCTACAGTTAGCAATTATTTTGGATCGTTCTTGGCTTATGAAGAGATTTTTGAAATCTGTTCACATTTAATAAAAATCATTCATTTGTTTTTGATGGAAGAATATATCCTTCTAAAACTTTGGCCAGAGATAATGGTGGAGTAACCTTCCTGGTTTTGCATACTGTCAGTAGCAGCCCCCTGCTGCTGCTTTGTAGGTGGTCCCCTCATTCTTACTCTTGAATTCTCGGTTCCTCACTCCCCTCCATTGAGTCTGTCCAAGGCAAGCGATGTCTGCGAAGGGCGCTCGGCATCATCAAAGACTGCTCTCTCCCTCTCTCCCCCTCCTACCATCCGGACTGCGCTTACTCCTCCTACCCATCCGGGAGGCGCTACAGGCGGCTATTTTCAGGTTCAACACCTTACCCCCCCCCCCCCCCCCCCCCCCCCCCCCCCCCCCCCACCCTCCGGACACTCCTTCCACCAGGAAAAAAAAAAATAATTGCACTACTATGACTGTATGCACGTAAATATATTTATTTATTGCTCATATTCTATGTCGCTCTTCTAGGGAGATGCTAACTGCATTTCGTTGTCTCTGTACTATACACTGCACAATGACAATAAAGTTTGAATCTGAATCTGAATGGAGTACAGATGATTACAGAAAGTTCAGTTATAAAACATTATCTTTGTTCCACATCTCTCTTCTGCCCAGTTGGATGGTATTGCACTCGCTTTATTCATTTCTATGGAACGTGGTCCTACCATGCGTGCTGAGGTTTCTTTTTTGAACTCCTCCAGTAAGGTTCATGCCTCTTCCACGGCATCCAAGTAGCCTTAATCAAAGTCTCTATTGACCTTTCTTGTAAATGTGGTAAAGTCTGCATTTTTATTATCATTGACAGTTTACATCTATTGGTGACCACCTTCTGCAGCACCTCTCCTCAGCTCAAGAGTCAAGAGTGTTTAATTGCCATATGAACCCAAAACAGAATGATATTCTTACTTGCAGCAGCATAACAGGCTGTACAGCTGAGTGGGTTTGTTCTTAGTTAGTGTTATTCCTATTGGTTTAATCAGAGTCAGAGAATTAGTATGATGACTTCTCTTCCTATCCCTGCATATCTGAGGATTTATTCTTGGCCTCTTTTTACATTTGGGAACATAATGACATGGAAAAACATATGAGATGAGCAATTTGAAAAGATTCCTTCTACATGATTTGAAGCCCCTAATTTATGCATCAAAGGAACCTACCAGTTTGAAGAAGGTACTCGAACCGAAACGTCACCCATTCCTTCTCTCCAGAGATGCTGCCTGGCCCGTTGAGTTACTCCAGCATTTTGTGTCTATCTTCAGTGTAAACCAGCATCTGCAGTTCCTTCTGACACACTATCAATTAGCTTGATGTATATGTGATCTAATATTTGCATGCACGTTATTCCCAAGAAGTGACCTTCATGCATACTAATCTCTATGCCAATTTGTTATTCACCTATTTTTTCTTGACTCGTAGGTATTGTACATCCTATCCTCAAGTCAGAAGGATAAATATGATTCTGTAAAGAAATTCTTGTGCGTGGAAAAACCAACTTCCAGTCAATGTGTGGTGGCCAATACACTGAACAGAGCAAATATTATGAGTATTGTCACTAAAATTGCTCTGCAGATGGCCTGCAAAATAGGGGGAGAATTGTGGATGGTGGAAATTCCTGTGAGTACTTACTACCAGATCGTCATCAAAGCTGGGGGACAGTGTTAGCTGTGAGGTGGATGCTAGGAGACTGCTAGGTGACTTGGATAGGCTGGGTGAGTGGGCAAATGTTTGGCAGATGCCGTATAATGTGGATAAATGTGAGGTTATCCATTTTGGTGGCAAAAACGGGAAAGCAGACTATTATCTAAATGGTGGCCGATTGGGAAAGGGGGGGATGCAGCGAGACCTGGGTGTCATGGTACACCAGTCATTGAAGGTAGGCATGCAGGTGCAGCAGGCAGTAAAGAAAGCGAATGGTATGTTAGCTTTCATTGCAAAAGGATTTGAATATAGGAGCAGGGAGGTTCTACTGCAGTTGTACAGGGTCTTGGTGAGACCACACCTGGAGTATTGCGTACAGTTTTGGTCTCCAAATCTGAGGAAGGACATTATTGCCATAGAGGGAGTGCAGAGACGGTTCACCAGACTGATTCCTGGGATGTCAGGACTGTCTTATGAAGAAAGACTGGATAGACTTGGTTTATACTCTCTAGAATTTAGGAGATTGAGAGGGGATCTTATAGAAACTTACAAAATTCTTAAGGGGTTGGACAGGCTAGATGCAGGAAGATTGTTCCCGATGTTAGGGAAGTCCAGGACAAGGGGTCACAGCTTAAGGATAAGGGGGAAATCCTTTAAAACCGAGATGAGAAGAACATTTTTCACACAGAGAGTGGTGAATCTCTGGAACTATCTGCCACAGAGGGTAGTTGAGGCCAGTTCATTGGCTATATTTAAGAGGGAGTTAGATGTGGCCCTTGTGGCTAAAGGGATCGGGGGGTATGGAGAGAAGGCAGGTACGGGATACTGAGTTGGATGATCAGCCATGATCATATTGAATGGCGGTGCAGGCTCGAAGGGCCGAATGGCCTACTCCTGCACCTAATTTCTATGTTTCTATGTTCATTCTTTTCTTTCAAATTGCATTAATATTGAAGTTTTAAGTGTTTATTTACAATTTCTGGCCATCTGTAAATGCATGATTGTTCTCTTGACTAATCCTGATGCTGGTTAGATTTTCCACTGTGGAATTGACCAATCCTAAATTATTTTCCACTTGAATAAGTTTTATCATTTGCATCCATGCTGCACTGCCATTCTGTCTTTTATTTCAGCCTGCATTTTGATTTCTACATTTAGTGAGTTTTCAGAATTTATCAGATATAGGCGCAGGACTGTACCATACAGACTCCCATACAATACAGAACACCTATTATTCAGTGTCATGCTTCATCTGAACTTTGGCCACTTTCCTGGGTGATCTGTAATTCTTAATTCTCATACAGCTCAAAAGTCTAACTCGACCTTAAACATGCTTAATGACAGCATTCTGAGTTGTTCCACATATTCAGCATTGCAGCTTTCTGGGGTAGAGAGTCCCACTGATGCACAAACAAATGAGAGAAAAAGTACCTCCTCGTCTCAGGGGTCGATCCTTATACTGAAATTCTCTCCTTCAGTTCTAGACTTCCCCACAAGGGGAGAAAACTTCACATCATCTGCCTTGTCAATTCCCCTTGGACGTCTAAATGTTACAATAAGATTGCCTCTCATTCTTCTAACTTTTCTCACCAGGACAACTCCGAGAAATCAAACTGGTGAAGCTTTCTTAAATAAAGGCCTAGACCGTGGCAGCATTCCGAGTGTAGTCTCAGTGTGATTCCTTGTAGCAAAACATTTTCACTTTATCCTCTTTGCAATAAAGTCCTCCTAAGTTACTTGCTGTACTGGCATGTTCACTTATGCCCCTGTCCCACTTAGGAAACCTGAACGGAAACCTCTGTAGACTTTGCGCCCCACCCAAGGTTTCCGTGCAGTTCCCAGAGATTGCAGGTGGTTGCCAGAGGTTGCAGGTAGTGGAAACAGGTAGGGAGACTGGCAAAAACCTCCGGGAACCGCACGAAAACCTTGGGTGGGGCACAAAGTCTCCAGAGGTTTCCGTTCAGTTTTCCTAAGTGGGACAGGGGCATTACTGAGCTTTTTGTACAAAGAGATCTCTCTGATGGTTCATCTGACCTATGTGCTATTACGCAGTGTAAGTTATAACAGTGAGGTTTATTCTTGACAAGTAAGGGTGTCAGGGGTTATGGGGAGAAGGCAGGAGGATGAGGTTAGGAGGGAGAGATTGATCAGCCATGATTGAATGGTGTAGAGTTGATGGGCTGAATTGCCTAATTCTTCTCCTATCACTTATGACATGACTTTATTATTATTTGTGTAGGTGGATATTTTCCTTTATATATGTTCAACCCATATTAGTATATATTTTGGTTTGGAAGATGCTAAAATAACCAGAATGTTTTCAGCATTCATACACGGAGGAAATAGAATAACTATATAGTTTATACCATGATTACATTTGGAAATAAACAACAGAATTAAAATTTTAAAGATGAAACTGTATTCTGCAGTTAAAATCCCTGATGGTGATTGGTATTGACATGAACCGGGATGCACTTAGAAAAGGAACGTTTGTTGGATTTGTGGCAAGCATCAACTTCACGGTCACAAAGTAAGTTCAGTTTAGTTTTATTTTAATAACTTCCAACTCTTCAAGCATTAAACTTATATTATACTTTCAGAATACAAGTGTTTATTGAATGCTTTCCACGAAAATATTTTAGAAGATGACTGTCTTGGGACCCAGCTATAATGCTGTTGGTCTTCTACTGAGGCCACTATTCATATGTTGACTGGAGAGGGCTTGTTAATCTGGGAGTTCCTCAGTCCTTACATTTTCAGAAGCTTGATGTATTTTGTGTAAATGATATTCTGAGAAGGAAAATAATTTGTGGCCTATTGATCAGTAAAAATGGGATCCACTATGGGGATCTGCCATTGCTGTGGCCTACTCTAGATAATTCAAGGGGTAAGATTTTATTTTATAACCATATAACAATTACAGCACGGAAACAGGCCATCTCGGCCCTACAAGTCCATGCCGAACAATTTTTTTTCCCCTTCAGGGAAGGGTGCAGAGTGTTATGGTGGAAGGTTGATTTTGTTCTGATTAGTTTCGTTTTGAAGAAGTCAGGAATCAGAAATGTTCTTCTCTCTGGAAGAGGCAGTGCCTGGGTGAAGCTAACAAACAATGCCAACCAAATGTCAGTGGTTGCGCTCATTAGTTTATGCTCACTACTACTGGTTGAGGAAGGGGGGGGGGGGGGGGGGGGGGGGGGGGGGGGGGGGGGGGGGGGGGGGGGAGAAAATTAACCCTGTGGCATCCCTGCACTACAGATGTCCTTTAAGCAGATGGAGCAGTGATGGAAAAATGGCAATATTTTTGCAGTGAATGACTGTTCATCTAATGGAAGGCTTGTCTGACAGTAATACACGTCTGCATTTCCTGCACATCTTATTCCTGTGAGAAGGGATATTTAATCTCAATGTGAGACATTTAAACCCTCCAAAAAAGTGTTTTCATTTGGATGCTTTTGGGCAAAGAAAGATTATTTCCCATTTCACCTGTGTGGCACAAGAAAAATGATACAAAGTTCAAATGTTCAAAATATTTTTTGAGCCAATCTTATGATTTATGTAATAATCAGAATGCTTCAATGGATGGATTTCTCTGCAGATGGTTTTCACGCTGCATCTTCCAGCCTCATGGTGCAGAAGCAGCTGATTGCTTGAAAGTTTGCATGAAAGGTACTGATATCTACTCCCTCTTTAATCTGGTTTGTCAAGCACTGTAAACCTTTGTTGATAAACTCCTAGCTTGCAGAAACTCCCCCTATAGCTCAGGCTCTCAAGGCCTGTCAACATCCTTGTGAATCTTCTCTGCACTCTTTCCGTCTTAATAGTATCTTTTGTATCGGAAGGTGACCAAAGTTGAGCACAATACTTCAAGTGCAGCCACACCAATGTTTTATGTGCCTTGACTAGTGCCCTAATATATGTGATAGTCAAGTTACTGGTAAAGATTTTGAGGGATAAGATGTATATGATTTTGGATAGACAGGTTGATTAGGGATAATCAGCATGGGTTTGCATCAGGGAGATCATGTCTTTCGAATTCTGATTGAGTTTTTTGAAGAAGTAACCAAAATGTTTAATGAGGGCAAAGCTGTAAATGTTGTCTCTATGGACAACAGCAAGGCATTTGACAAGGTTCCGCATAGTAGGCTGCTCTGGAAGGTTATAACACAGGGGAGATTTGGCTTCAGGGAAGGATGCAGAGTGTTATGGTGGAAGGTTGCTTTTTGGATTGGAGGCCTGTGACTAGTGGTGTGCCTCGGGGATCGGTGTTGGAGCCATTGCTGTTTGTGCTTTATATCAACAATTTAGATGAGAATGTACAAGGCCTGTTTAGCAAGTTTGCAGATGACACTTAAGTGGGTGATGTCACAGAGAACGAAGATCGTTATCGAAAATTACAGGATCAGTTGAGCAAATGGATTGACGAATCGTTAATGGAGTTTAATGCAGATAAGTGCAAGATTTTGAAATCTGGAAGTCAAATCAGGGCAGAACCTTCACAGTGAATGGGAAATCCCAGAGATCTAGGAGAGCGGGTACACAGTTCCCTGAAAGTGTCATCACAGGTAGATAGGATGATCAAGAGGTTTTTGATACGAAGGTAGACAAAAGTGCTGGAGAGGCGGGTGAGGCAGCGTCTATGGAGCGAAGGAAATGGGTAATGTTTCGGGCCGAAACCCGTCTTCAGACTGTTCAATCAAGATATTGAGTATAGAAGTTGGGTTGTTATGTTGCATTTGTACAAGACATTGGTGAGCCTTCATTTGGAATATTGTTCAATTTTGTTCATCCTGCTATAGGAAGGATGTCAGTAAACTGGAAAGAGTACAGAGAAGATTTATGGGGATTTTGCCAGGACTTGAGGACCTGATCTGACATATGGGCCAAACGCGGGCAGGTGGGACTAGTCTAGACTCTGCATGGGAGTGGACTGGAGTGACTGTCTCCAATCTAATGGCTCTATGACTCTATAACTAGAACATAATGACCTAACTTACTGTATATATTCAATTCCCTGTCTGATGAGGCCCAGTGTGTCATAAGTAGAGCCAGGATTTTGCTATACATGCCATGTGCCTTTTCATGCCTTTTTTTGATGATTTCAGGAAGATAATGACTTTTTCATGATCGAATGCCTAAATCAGCCTTTTTTGTCGTTTTAACGTCACTTACAAGAAAATTTACACCACCAGGGCAAAACCTAGCTGTAAGTGGATGTTAAGTGGTGATTGAAGAGAGGTGCGTGGGAAAGGGTCCAGTCTTTGCAAACAGGAGTCATGCTTTAAGTAGGTGTGAAGTGGTGATTGGGGAGGAGTAGGTGGGGAAGGGTCCAGTCTTTTCAAACTGGAGTCAAGCTGTGAGTAGGAGTGAAGTGTTGGTTGGAGTTACCAGGGTTAAGCTTCTGTTTATCGAAACTGCAGTAGAACTCGTTCAGTTCGTTGGTCAGCTGACGATTGTCCAAGGAGCAAGGGGTTTTCCTCTTGTAGCTTGTGATTTCTTGCAAGCCCTTCCACACTGAAGAAGAGTCATTTGCTGAGAACTTGCTCCTCAACATCTCAGAATACCTTTCTTTGGCAGCTCTGATTCCTCTTCTTAGCTTGTACTTGGCATGCCTGTAGAGGTCTGCATCCCCGTTCCTGTAGGATCTACCTTTGCAAGCATCAAAAATGCCTAAAGTCAAGTCAACACCCTGTAAAAAACTGAACGATTTGGTGTGAGTATACGGGAGTGATATATTCTCTACAGACAACTGTGTGCTGTTTTGCAATGTATGTGAGAAAACAGTGAATCATGAGAAAAAATATTTCATCTCCACGCATGTATAATAGACAGCTAAACACAAGTTGGTGACAGAGAAACAGAAGGTAGGAAATACACAAGGTTGTCTCCTCACAACATTTATTGCTGGCTCCAATCGCATATCTGAGTTTTCGAGTGATCTGTGCAACGCATTCATTGATGCTGGAATTCCACTATAGAAATTGGAAAACAAATCTCTGAGGTTTTTTAGGGAGTCATCATTACGGAAAAATTATGTTGACAGCAACTTCAACATTGTTGTGCAGAAAATTAGAAATGAAGTTGCATGCAACAAAATATGGATCTCAATAGACGAGATAACTGATGCTGTGGGGAGATTTGTTGCCAATATGGTAATTGGTATACTGGAGGCAGGTCAACCATCAAAGGAGTATTTCTTGACATCGGAAGTATTGGAGAAGTTAAAGAACTGAACTATTGCTCAGTTGTTTAAATCTTCACTTGCTGTACTTTGTACTTAAAGTTCCTTGTGATGTAGGTGAAGACATACAAGGAAAATGTGAGAGTGTGATTTTAGCTAACAAAGATCTTGAAGAAATACAAAACCTAGTTAAAGTTCTCAAAGGTAGTTGTAATGCACAAGATACCGAATGGAATGTAGAGTTTGTAGCTTGTTTCAGGTATGCACCAGTGACCTCAGCTGGGGTAGAAAGAAGTTTTTCACAACTGTAGCATATTCTGTCGGACAGACGGCATAGTTCAACACCAGATAATTTGAAAAAATGCTGGTAGTTATGTGCAACCATGCAACTTTGGTCATTTTATGTAGTATACCTTTATAATTATCATTTTTAACCATATTTTGGTGGTGGAAATAAATGCCTTTTTATGCCTTTTTTGTCTATAAATGCCTTTTTTGTGCCTTTTTTGTAATTTTATTATGCCTTTTTGCCTGCCTATTTCAGAGATTTTTAGCGCCTAAACATCCCGGCTCTAGTCATAAGCCTTCTTCACCACCCTATATACCTGTGACACAATTTTCCGGGAACTATGTATTTGTACAACTAAATTCATGCACTCGCCGCCTACTCCCTTTCCTGGTGACCCATCTACTTACTACCTGTGCCTTAGGTGTAACCACCTCACTATCGCTCCTTTCTATAATGCTCCCATTCTCCTGGTGAATCCTAACATCATCCAACTGTAGTCTAAGCTCCTGCACATGGTAAGTCACCTGGACTTACTGGTGTAGTCCTCAGAGGCATTGGGAGTTTTCTCTAATTTCCCACAATCTGCAGGACAAGCATACCAACCAGTGCCCTAACTGTTATCCCCAATGCTCTAAGACCAAAGAAGAGTTTCAAAACAAAAAACCTTGCCTTAACCATCAGCCTCTGTTCAGCCTCCTAGCAGAAGAATCTTGAACCCAAACTTCAGCCCTTACCCCCACACACTGCCCTTTGCCTCTACACAGCCATTCCCAAAATGGCTGCCGCCAAAAGACCACTCTGCTGTGCCTTTCTTCCTTTTACACAACACCAGCAGCAGTCACTCTGGTTCATTAACGGTTGCATTTAAAATCTCCCTTGCTGCTCCTCCTCTCAGCTGCTCTCAGTAAAATGATATGAGAGGATAAAAAGTTGCTTCCCTTTGTCCCTTGACTTCAGTAATAATTTATAAGACACTGTCTGATTGATGCCATGAGTTATAATTTTGTTGAGGACAGTAACTGAGCTTCGATAGTGAGCTGTGCACTCCGCTATAGGATCTTTGGTGCTGGACACCTCCATGCCAGAAGCCCTTCTACGAGGCAGAAGAGGCTGCATGAAGCAACCATCTGTCAGAAGCAGAATGTGAGACCCCACTGCCAGGTTTGCCCAGGCAGCCTGTGATAACTCGTTAAAGTGAAAGGTTCTAAATGTCTTTGTTATTCAAACATGAGTTTACATATAAGGCACTGGGTGTGAAGCTAGATTAAACAGCACTGTATATTAAGTTATTCAGCCGTCTCTCTTGGCAGTGCCTGATTCTGATACTGGATTTCCAGTCAATGTATAGCAAGCAAAAATATTCTATTCACCAGAATAATAACCATCAACTTTAATCTTATTGATGACGTGATGTTGCATAGGTGCGTTACGTAAATGGCTTGAGTTAAATCATGATTTGCCGGGCCGCATTGTGGTTTATCGTGATGGTGTGGGAGATGGGCAACTAATGACACTGGTGGACTATGAAGTGCCCCAAATACTTGACAGCTTCAAGGAAGTTAACTCAGATTATAGGTAAGGCTGCATTACTGCATCTACTGCAACTACTGTATTACTTGAACAATGAACTCACTAATTAACACGTCAGCCACTGAAAGCAAATGTCCAGGTTCATAAGCAGTAATAAAGGCAGATGGTATGTTGCCCGTCATAACAATGGAACTAGAGTAAAGGAGCTAGAATGTGTTGCAAAGACCACACCTGGGGTATTTTGTGACCCTTTGGGCTTGTCCAAGGACAAACTTGGCAGGTAACTGAATCATCCTACCACACCCAGAGACCAGTGCTGAACTACTATCTACCTCTTTGAAGACCCTCGGACTATCCTTGATTGAACTTGCTAGCTGTACCTTGCACTAAACGTTATTCCCTTATCAATGTATCTATACACTGTAAAAGGATCGATTGTAATCATATGTTGCCTTTCACGCAACAAAAAGCTTTTCACTGTACCTCGGTACAGGTGACAATAAAATAAACTCTACCGAACTGAGAAGGAGTGTAGCAGAGGCTCGTCCAATGGGTTTCTTATCATGACAGAACTTCTATATAAGTAAACATTAGGTCGATTAGGTTTGTACTCACTGGAGTTAAGAAAAATGAGTGAGGCTCTAATTGAAGCTTCCAAAAGACTGGATGTGGGGAGAGTGTTCTGCTTGGGGCCCACAGACTACAGGGCAAGAGACTTATGACTGAGATGTGGAAAAATTTCTTAATTCAGAGACTGTGAATCTGATTTTTTTCAATTGCAAAGGCCAAGTGACTAAATCTCTTTAAGAACGAGATAGATACATTTCAGATGCCAAAAGTATTAAGGAGAGGAGAGCGTGGGAATATTGTGAGGCTTCTCCGCCATGATTAGTTTTTTAGTGTTATTATGTGTGAAATGTTTTAAATTTCATGTGCGATGCTCCGCTATTCACTGGGAAACGTCTTTTCATTTTGCACTGTACAACTGTTGCTTGCAAGATGACAATAAAGGTTGATTGATTGATTGATTGATTGATTGATTATACTGAATGACAGAAGGTCCTAACGGCCCAATGCTCCCATTTTTTTTAACCTGGGTTTATGCACACGTAACATATCATAAGCTCAGTGCACAATTGAGTGGTGAACATTTTTAATTTCCAATGAAATAATAATTTGTCACTCTCTGTTCATGCTATTTGATTTCTCAGTATTTCCAGCATCCTGTGTTTTGATTTCATATTTCCAACATCTGCAGTATTTTGGGTGTGTTTTAATGGAAGTCTTGATCTTTTTAGCCCCAAAGTTACCATAATTGTAGTTCGGAAGAAAGGGACCTGTCGATTCTTCGCTGACACGAATGGAATGCTTCAAAATCCACCAGTCGGAACCCTGATTGACAGTGAAGTGACTCGTCCTGAATGGTTTGTGAGAGTATAAATGAGCGGAGTAATTTCCACATCACATTGGCATTCATTGAAAAGCGCTGGAGGCAATCACCCTGGCTGAGTCACTACAGTCTGACTAGGCTGCAGTTTTTGAGAGGTTTGGTTGGAAGCACAGGCCAGCCGGGGCTCAGTGCTCTGCAGATACAAGTCCATACAGGCCTGCAGCTGTAGTTTGGGGGACTTCAACAAAGTGTAATACCCAGTTCCCTCTCCCTGAGCAACTAATCTGCTTCATCCCTTGCTCTATAATTTACAACCTTGCCCCTTTGTGCTGCCAGCCTCTAATAATGGTCATCCCGAGTGACTGAACCAGATTTTTTTACCATATGCAGATGGAAATCTCTTTGCTGTCATGACCTTGTCAGAGGCCAATGGAAGCTTTGGCCCTTTTACTCAGAATGTTACCTCTAAAGCCAATAAGGTGTCCTCGTATATTAATAGCCGACTGATCACAATATAATGAGATTGACTTTATTTTGTTGTGTGATATTCATAGGTATGACTTTTTCCTAATCAGTCAGTGTGCACGTCAAGGTACAGTTTCGCCCACACACTACAATGTCGTTTACGATAACAGTTGCATGAAGCCAGATCACACACAACGGTTGACCTACAAGTTGTGTCACCTTTATTACAATTGGCCTGTAAGTCAACATTTTCATCACAATGATTTTTAGTTTAGAGCTGGTTTTGTCATCACTTCAACATCAATAAAATAATTCAATTATTGTTTTGTGTTAAACTTAGCATTGTCTCGATTTTCAGAGGTGGAATCAGCTGGCCGGTGTAAATGAATGGGCTGTGATGCACTCTTCATGAAAATAAGCTAATCTTTATGTTTAGTAGAGAGTAGAGTGTTTAATCTAATTTGTTCATGATATATGTATTTTTATTTCTATTTACTTGTTGTTATATGTACTGCACACTGAATGGACACTGGTTGAGCAACGTTTTTTTGTTTCCTCTGGGTATGTGAGTACTCAGGAAATGACAATAAAGATATACTGATACTGATAATCAAAAGAGGCCTTGATGCTGGAGTTGAACTTAAAATAAAAAGCAGTATTTGAATTTGAATTTCTAAACATTTTACTATCTACAACTGTTCATTTAACTAAATGTGAATTAAGGGAATTAAGCTTTATGTTGTGTTGTGCCAGTTTAATATAATTTAGACTTTGAGGGTGCAGATTCACTTGCTTCCTCAGAAGAAATTTATTTTTTATAAATATAGTGAAAAATTCAAGTAATATTAAAATGTTGTTGTCCGTTTTAATCTAGATGCTCCATTGTTGAATATACTTCCATAATTCATTAATATTACAACATTTGGTAACCATGTTCCATTTTTCCTTGATAAATAATTTGATAGTTTATCAATTCATACATTTAGAAGCTGTTTCCAACAATTCTTTATATGGAGGTGCATCAGCGAGCCCTTCTTCACCAGTAGCTGCACCATCCTGTTGATGCGGCTGTTGTTGTGGCTCTCATTGTAGCCCCTGACCCACAGTGCTTTCTTCATCGACAGCTCGTGCTCGGTCACCGTGGCACTCCCTCTACTCTCACCAGCAGCTACTTCTTCCTGTCGGCCACTCCTGTCTGCTACCCCCCTCCACTGGCACCTCCTCCCCTCACTTTGTCCACTCCACCGCACCCTCCCCCCCCCCCCCCCCCCCCCCCCCCCCCCCCCCCCCGTCACTGCCTCCTCCTCCTTCTCCCATGACTCGCTGCTATCTTCCACACTGCAGTTCTTTGTTCCCACCTAGTTTTCAAATGATCCTGACTTCCGTACAATCTGACTTGCGCAAGGGTTTACTGAATGTAACCTTTATGTAAGTTGGGGAGTCTCTGTATTTTCTTCTGTAAAACGCCACAGTGAGAAAGAATTTCTGTAGAATTAGTCTTATTTCTAGCAATGTGTAATAAGCACTTTTTGGTTAATAACAGAAATCATCTATGACATTGAAAACTAAAACAGATGGGATTTTATTTTATATAGCAGGTTTCATATAAGCTTAAGATTTTCCTATGTAGTGCCTGTCAAACTTTTCTTCCTTACATCCACTTAAAAAATGTCATCCCATTTAATTTCATGAAAAGTAGGATCTTGTGACGTGCATGTGTTGCAACTATCTTTCTTCAATATTGAATAGAATGTCCCTTCTGTGCCTTGGTAGAAAACTCCATCTGCTAGTTGTGCAGTTGCTACCATCTTGTGACCCTTATAATGAAACTATCTTGAACCAGTACATGATTACCATGAAGTCATCAAGTGCTCAACTCACTTCTTACTAAAATTAATGTAATTGACAATTTATGTTCTCGGTGGATCATTTGGGAAATACATTGATATTCAGGAATACCTACATTTGTTTTGCATTGTTGCAGGGTGTGATACGTGTTCCTGCTCCATGTCAATATGCGTGCAAGCTGACAAGATTGGTGGCCGAAAACATTCACAGAGAACCCGACCTCGAGTTGGCCGATCGCCTTTTCTTCCTGTGAATCCAGGAACCAGGCAATTGGTGACCTTTCTTTCTGAAAAAAACAAAAATGTTATGCGTGTTCAGTTGTTTTTGACATCCACAATAATCTCTGCTTTAGGAAGTCTCCAAGTAAACTATATTGGAGATTTTAGATTTGCTCTAAAAGCATAATTTACATTTACATGAAACAATATTCCTGTTACACGTTTGTTGGTCTTTCTATACATCTTTGAGAATAGAATGTTATATTTCTTAGTGTGGCAATGGTCAGCCTTAAACATTGCCTAAAAGATAGTAAATAAGCACACAAGAAAGTGTTGTATTTGCGTTGGATTTTTTATTAAGGTTGAATATTTTTAATACTTTGTATTGTTGCTTTGGAGTACCTTAATCTAAAATTATAATCTTTGATAATTATGTTATAATCAGTAAACTAATTGTAAGGCTGGTGAAGGTACAGGACTCGCGTTAGAGTATTAATCTGTTACAGTAGATTATTCCTTAGTCCTTTCATTTCTAAACTGTTTAGTTAACTTGATTTGTACTTTTTGATGGGTTTTTCATATTGCATATTTTACAATTACTCCTCAAAAATTATATTTCATATCTGTCCACTTTTTAAAGGTATTAAAAAGCTGATACATTATGTTAATTAAAGGATTCCTTTACAAGTATGTGCATTTTTGGTGATGGGTCATTTTTTCCATAAACTAGATCCTACTGTAATTCAGTGTTATGTTGACTGAATTGTCGTGCTCCTTGAGGCAAGATGTTGAGCTCTGTACTACCAAAACCTCTAAACAAATGGCAGTATCAGGTAGGATTTCACCTATCAAAGCAGCTACACAAAAAGGGGACTGTATGGGGATCACTGGTTGGCACAGACTAGGTGGACCAAAGGGCCTGTTTCCACGATTTCAAAAACATGAGGATTGCAGTATGTGAGAGAGACATTTGAAACACAGTTCCCAAAATTAGAACTGGGTTTGGTTTGACCAGTGTGGGAAGTCAAAGACAGAAATGTCAAAGTGGGAATGTGAGGGGGAGTTTGACTAATGGATTGCAGGAAGGTCAGAATCTTTTTTACGGGCAGGATGCAAATACTTGGCAAAGACATCAACTGATAAACTTTCCCCAGTTAAAGGAGCCTACAATGTGAGAGGTGAAGATATTGGTTATGGATGCTTGCAAGGAATATACTCAAATCATTTCCACATACTTAATTACTTAATTATGATGACATTGAGACAAAGCATATGGCCCATCGCCTTCTTTCAGTCCCATTCTCTCTATTTCCCTGCAGCTTGCAACCTATTCTCTCCCACACACCATTCAACCACCCTTTGAGCCTTTTGTCACTTCCTTAAGGGCCTGTCCTACGCTATTTTTAGAACTCTTCATAATAGGAATGTTTTTATAGCTGCCCATCCCCTTGCTCCTTCACTGTTTCCCCGGTCCTGCTTTCCTGTTGAACTCCAAGCTGGGCATTTTTTAGCGGACAAGCGGTAGAGGAGACACTACTCTGAGGTTCCCACTGACAACCTCAGAGAGATAGACGCCATGCTTTCTTGGGACAGCATGATGGTGCAGCGGTTAGTGCTGCTGCCCCACATCTCCTGGAACCCGGGTTCAATCCTGACCTCAGGAGCCATCCGCACACAATTTTCACCATCATTTCATGACAAATGTGTTTTCTTCCAGATACTCCCAAAATGTGTTTGGAGGTAAACTGGTTACTAAACATTCCCCTTTTGTGTAGGGAGGTGGCAAAAAGAATTAAAGATGGAGTTGATGGACATATGGGTGAGAACAGGTCACTTAGATATAATAATAATAACTTTTATTTATGGGCGCCTTTCAAGAGTCTCAAGGACACCTTACAAAAATTTAGCAAGTAGAGGAAAAACATGTAACGGGAATTAAATAAATAGTAGAGACATGACTAGTTCACAAATTAAAGACAGAATTCAATTCAAAACACAATATGAGGCAATTCAAGCACAGATGAAAAGGGAGGGGGACGTGGGGCTAAGGATAGGCAGAGGTGAAGAGATGGGTCTTGAGGCGGGACTGGAAGATGGTGAGGGACACAGAATTGCGGATCAGTTGGGGGAGGGAGTTCCAGAGCCTGGGAGCTGCCCTGGAGAAGGCTCTGTCCCCAAAACTGCAGCGGTTGGACTTGTGGATGGAGAGGAGACCGGCTGATGTGGATCTGAGGGACCGTGAGGGTTGGTAGGGGGAGAGGAGGTCAGTGAGATATGGGGGGGGGGCAGATGGTGGAGGGCTTTGTAGGTGAGGACCAGGATTTTGTAGGTGATCCGGTGGGAGATGGGAAGCCAGTGAAGTTGTTTGGGGACTGGAGTGATGTGATGCCAGGATTTGGTGTGGGTGATGAGTCGGGCGGCTGCGTTCTAGACCAGTTGGAGTCAGTTGATGTAGGTGGAGCTGATGCCAAGGAGAAGTGAGTTGCAGTAGTCCAGTCGGGAGGAGATGAAGGCATGGATGAGTCTTTCAGCAGCGGGCAGTGTGAGAGAGGGTCTGAGTTTGGCGATGTTGCGGAGATGAAAGAAGGAGGTTTTAATGACATGGTGGATGTGAGGCTCAAGGGAGAGGGTGGAATCAAAGATCACGCCAAGGTTGCGGGCCTGGGGAGATGGGGAGACAGTGGTGCCGTCGATGGTGAGAGTGGGGTTATTGATTTTGCTGAGTGTAGATTTGGAGCCTATGAGGAGGAATTCTGTTTTATCGCTGTTGAGTTTGAGGAAGTTATGTTGCATCCAGGTTTTTTATAGCTGACAAACGGGAGTTGATATGAGAGAGGGGGGGGGGGGGGGCTTGTGGGGGGATTTGGTGCCGAGGTAGATCTGGGTGTCATCGGCGTAACGGTGGAAGTCCAGGTTGAAGTGGCGGAGTATCTGACCAAGAGGGAGGATGTAGATGATGAAGAGGAGGGGGCCGAGTACGGAGCCTTGGGGATCGCCTTGAGTGACTGTGGCTGTAGCAGAGGTGTGGTTGTGGAGAGAGATGAAGTGGGATCTGTTGGAAAGGTAGGAACAAAGGTCTTTGAGTCTGGTGAGCAGGATGTTATGGTTCACTGTATCAAAGGCTGCGCTCAGGTCGATGAGGATGTTGAGGGAACCAGTGTCAGCAGAGGTGAGGAGGTCGTCGAGGACTTTGAGGAGAGCTGTTTCTGTGCTACGGAGGGGGCGAAAGCCAGATGGGAGGGTTCAAGTAGGTTATACGCAAGGAGGTGGGAATGAAGTTGCGACGCAACGATACGCTCCAGGGTTTTTGAAAGAAAGGGGAGGTTTGAGATTGGGTGGTAGTTAATGAGAGAGGAGGGATCAAGACCAGGTTTCTTTAAGATTCTTTAATATAGGGGAGGGGGAAAGGACTGACGGTATTGCTCATGAGCCAGCATTAACTTGATGACTCCTCTTGTATCATTAAAAGAAGATGTTTCACATACAGTATAGGAGCAACGATGTCGGAAAAATAAAAAAGATTTCCTGTTTACCCATAAGTTAATTTTTCTCCTCCTTTCACATATCAAAGAAACATTTGAACGAACACATTTTACCAAAGATTTTCATAAATTATCTTTACTGGAATCAGAATGTTGGCTGAATGAATGGAACTCACTGACACTGAGGAAGGTGAAGCCATCTTTGCAGAATTCTTTGGACAAAAAGTGCCATTTTGAAGACTTTCAGTAATGCTTAGCTCTCTTTTAAATGATAAAATCATAAACCATTATTTAATTATTTAAATCATAAACGTTTTCGCAATGCACGGTCTGGAATAGTGTGAAGCGCAGACCGCTGTTTCAACATTTTTAAACTATTATTGACTTCCTGCATCATATCAGAGTCAAAGGTGAAGCTTCAGGCTGTATGTAATTGTCATCATGAGGGCTGTGCAATTTTAATTCCCAAACTTTTGTATATGATGCCTCTTGCTCCTTTTGGGTGAAGAATCAAGATGTGACATATTTCTTCTCTGATCTTACTCCTGACTCAATCACTGAACCACATTTTGTTCTGCAGCAAGCTAATGTTTAGTTTAGTTTTTTGTTTAGTTTAGAGATACAGCGTGGAAACAGGCCCTTCGGCCCACCGAGTCCGCACTGACCAGCGATCCGACACACACTAGGGACAATTTATATTTATACCAAGCCAATTAATCTAAAAACCTGTCAGTCTTTGGAATGTGGGAGGAAAACAAAGATCTCGGAGAAAACCCACCCGGTCACGGGGAGAATGTTCAAACTCCGTACAGAGTTTGTATGTACCTGTACATACCTGTACCTGTAGTCGGGATCGAACCCGGATCTCCGTTGCTGCAAGTGTTGTATGGCTGCAACTCTACCGCTTCGCCACCATGCTGCCGTGATGTGACAGTGAGTAACTGTGGGAAAGGCGAGTGGAATTGTGTGTGATTTGTGCATATGTAGTCTGTGCACTGGGAGGAAATGCAACAGGGAATATCATGAGAGAAGCTATAAATGTAAAGCCAAGTGTGTGAAATGTGAGATGGGAAGGAGTGCTAATGTGTTCACTAAAGTGTTAGGGTGAAGGAAAGACTTGAGGACAAGTGAAGAAAAGATGAATATGTTAGGAATGAGCATGAGAGGTGCCACCTTGTGATTGGTAATGTAGAATGCGATAAAGGGAATTGTTCTGTGTGTGAAACAGGAAAAGATGTTATTTCGTGAGATGAAATGCTGTGCTCAACTATTGAGATTAAGGTCAATAACCAATAGTGCTTGAGACCACTAAACAAATAATAAGCAACGGAACACACAAAATACATTTTAACATAAACATCCACCCCAGTGACTCCTCCGCATTCCTCACTGTGATGGAAGTCGAAAAATCTCTCTTAGAAGCCTGAGGACTATAGACCAGTGAGCATACTATCTGTGAAGACGATTTTGAGGGTTAAAATATATGTGCATTCGGATAGACGGGCTAATTAAGGATACCCAGCATGATTATGTATGCGGGAGATCATATCTTACGAATCTGATTGAGTTTATTTGAAGAAGTAACCAAAGAGGCTATGACAAACCCATAGATGTTGTCTGCATGGACATCAACAAGGCGTTTAATAGGTATCTGCATGGTAGGCTGCTCTGTAGGATTAGATCACATGGGATCCAGGAAAGGAAGATGATCCGGAGAAAACACACGCTGTCACAGGGAGAACGTACAAAATCCGTACGGACAGCACCCGTAGTCAAGATCGAACCTGGGTCTCTGGCACTGTAAGGCAGTAACTCTACAGCTGCACCACTGTACCACCTCACCTATTGTAGGTTGCCCACTTTACACATTTAATGGGGGTTTTTTTGCCAATACTTCCCTTAATCATTGTTTGCCTCTCACACTGAAATCACAGTACAAAAAGAGCAGATGGTAAATCTGTGGCTTGGGTCACTTTCTCCCAAATTTCATCCACCTAATTCTCCCACCTTGCCATCGGGGGGGGGTGGGGAGGGGGTTACTCTTTGACGTCAATGCCTATTTTGCAACTATATGGAGAATGCATAAATTATTTCACAGCTTCTTTCTCTCCTTGTGAGTTTTTTTTCAGAAATGTTCATAATTTCAAGATAATTTGGTAGCTTGAAAGTGAACAGGCAAACGTAACAAGACAACGACAAATGCTCTGTTCTTCTTTGTGGAATTTGTATATTAGAAACATAGAAATTAGGTACAGGAGTCGGCCATTCAGCCCTTCGAGCCTGCACCGCCATTCAATATGATCATGGCTGATCATCCAACTCAGTATCCCGTACCTGCCTTCTCTCCATACCCCCTGATCCCCTTAGCCAGAAGGGCCACATCTAACTCCCTCTTAAATATAGCCAATGAACTGGCCTCAACTACCCTCTGTGGCAGAGAGTTCCAGAGATTCACCACTCTCTGTGTGAAAAAAGTTCTTCTCATCTCGGTTTTAAAGGATTTCCCCCTTATCCTTAAACTGTGACCCCTTGTCCTGGACTTCCCCAACATCGGGAACATATTGATTAATTTAATTGTTTATTGCCAGGCCTGGTTGGTCTTTTCTCGCTGCCAGCTCTTCACCACCAATCACTCTCCCCCCCAGCTGCACCCCCAAAGTCAAGTCAAGAGAGTTTATTGTCATGTGTCTCAGATAGGACATTGAAATTCTTGCTTGCTGCAGCACAACAGAATATTGTAGGCATAAATACAGATCAGATCAGTGTGTCCATATACCATAGAATATATATATACACACATAAATAAACAGATAAAGGCGCGGGTGCAACCAAGACGACATTGGGAAGAAGAAGCCCAGCCCAGCCCAGCGCCGAAAAAGCATTGCAGCGGCCAGTGGTGTACAGCCGATGTTGTTGGTGCTACTACCATCATCGATACGGGCCCGAAGCCTGAAGATGTCGGAGCCCCTGCTCGTACCAGGGAAATGTCTCGGCCAATCGTCCATAAAGGCGAAGGCGATCGGCCCGAACCAACGCCTCTACGTCCATGATCGCCATTCCGGCCACCGTTTCCTGGTGGACTCTGGTGCCCATTGCCAGCAGCCTGCCTCCGAGCGCCCAAGATACCCCGCATCGGTAAGGTAGGACCTGTCCTCTCAGCTGTTAACGGGAGCGACATTCTCACCTACGGTATGCAGACCCTGGACTTAAATTTCGACTACCGCCCGTACAGGTGGAAGTTTTCCGTTGCTGACGTTGTCCAACCAATCCTGGGGCCGATTTCTGCGCACGTTCTCCCTGTTAGTCGATGTGCGAGGCGGACGCATGGTCCCTGTGTCGGACCTGTGCCCTGCCAAGCCGCGTAATTCGTCCACGCCCCTACAGCAACTCGACGAGGTAGCTGAGATCCAGCAACCTTTCTCAGCCCTAGCTCAACGATTTCCCAGGGTTGCTCACGCCCAGGTTTGACGGGGCCGCGCCCTGTCATGGCGTGGTCCACCACATTCTCACTGAGGGCCCACCGGTTCACGCCTGCACGCGCCGCCTCCCGCCCGATAATCTGCTCATCGCACGAGACGAGTTCCAGCTTATGTAGTACATGGGGATAGTCTGGCAGTCGGATAGCCCTTGGGCTTCCCCGCTGCACATGGTACCCAAAGCGTCCGGGGGTTGGAGACCTTGCGGTGATTACAGGTGTCTAAACACGGTAACCACAGCAGATCGGTACCCAGTCCCGAACATCCAGGATTTCTCTGCTCATCTAGAAGGCGCTACCTTCTTCTCGTATGTCGACCTTATTCGTGGGTAAAATCAAATAAGATGGCCATAAACCCCCCTTTCGGCCTTTTCGAATGGCTCAGAATGCCTTTTGGCCCGAAGAACGCAGCTCAGGCGTTCCAAAGGTTAATGGATCAGGTCGGTCGGGGTTTGCCGTTCATATTCATCCACCTCGATGATATTCTGGTGGCCATCAGCTCGCAGGCAGAGCATGTCGGGCATCTCCGCCTGCTCTTGGAACGGCTGCGTAAGCACGGGTTGGTGATCAACCCCGCGGTGCCAGTTCGGATTGCGTTCCATTTCATTCTTGGGTCACAGCATTACCTGCCACGGCGTGCAGCCGCTGCCCGAGAAGGACAACGCTATCCGTCGCTTCCCGAGGCCCCGATCTTTCAAGGGCCTGCAGGAGTTTATCGAGATGGTTAATTTCTACCACCGATTCGTCCCGTCAGCAGCCGCCATCATGCGGCCGTTATTCCAATGCCTGGCCGGTAAGCCTAAGAACCTGGTCTGGTTCAAGGAGGCAGAGAAGGCGTTTGTGGGGGCTAAGACTGCATTGGCCAATGCACTATGCTGGAACACCCTATGGCGTCAGCCCAAACAGCCCTCACCGTGGACACTTCCGACGTCACGATAGGCGCCACCCTCGAGCAACGAGTAGTTCCTTGGTTTTGCTGGTGTTGAGAGCCAGGTTATTCTGCTGGCACCATTTGGTCAAGAAGGGTCTTTACCCCGAATCGTCACCTATCCTCTTTCTGTGGAGATGCTGCCTGACCCGATGAGTTACTCCATTACTTTGTGTCTATATTCCATGCCAATTTGAAAGGAAAACAATCCCCTTTTCTTCCAGGTTGCTGTGGCAATGTCATCTGAATTGAAAATTTGTATCTTATTGATAGGAAGGCAACTTAAATTCAAAATGATATAAGGCTGCATGCTACTAGGCAATGAGATATTAAAGGGAAGTCCTGAAGGTCCAATTACCACTTAAACCGATATTAGAATTAAAAATGACAGATATAGATTTATAATTGCTAGTAAGTACTGTACTGCACTGACCTATGTAAATAAATCATTGGTTGTTGCTTCTAGTTTGAACCACCCATTTTATCAGAATCACTCTACATGTTCAGACACATGCAAGTGAAGGGAGCTGTAGCTAATGACACCGTCATTTCAATTCAGACATCAAAAAAGCTGTTTTTATGCTCACATCTGTGCTTTTATTAAAATCACTACTTTGCATCAAATAACAGAAGAGCAAAGTATAGTTTTTGTTTTAAAAGACTGTTTTCAAAGTACGTTTTCATACTCGGCTTCATGCATCATACGATCCATTCATCACTTGAAAGAATGTGTTTAGCAATGTAATCATCTTGCTGTAACGCTTCCAGCTAAAGACAAGTTCCACCAACACACCTGACAGACACAAGTCCAGACATAGCTGCATTCCTCTATCAGAAGAAATTGCTAACAGTTGCCTCATAATGTTCTCCAAGCTGTGAGTTCGTTGTTTCGAAATGATGTGGATTACTTAGCAAATGCTGCAAAACTCTTAGCACCAAAGGCTTTACATTTCTCTTTTACAAGGTAAGAAACTGAAAATGGAACTTGTACTCAGATATACCAAACAATATTTGAATGTTTAATGATGATAAGAGTTCTTGTTGCTCCATGATTTGAGAACAAAGACAATTCTGAGCATGTGAAACGTGACCACTGCTTGTAAAACAAGCACCATTGCCTTTATTTCCCAGAGAACATTATTGATTATGGTTCAAATGTTTGAGGAGTTAAGCGTGAGAGTTGGATTATTTAAAACTTATTTCTTATGGAATGTGGTGTTACTAAACATACACTTTATGGGATCTGGTTCCCGGGTATGGAACTGCAGTGTGCAATTGCTTAGCACTGTGTTGCAATCACTGTTCACGACTCATTTTTAACATGGCTGCTCCTGCAGGGGAATATAATAATAATAATAATAATAATGGTAATAATAATCAAAAGTCATCAATGCATGCTTGCATGTTTGAATATTTTTTTTGCGATCATTTTACAGAGTCCTTTTCATATAAAATTGGAATCCCATGTAAGCTTATTGAGTTACAGTAATATGATCTACTTAATTGTCCAATATTCTGAAAGCATTCTATCAGCCTTGTGATACATATTGTACGTACAGTCTTATTGTTGATTAATCATAGCCTTTATTCCAACTGGGTATTGTGGGAATTCCATGGTTTGCTTATTTTGATTTAATAGTTTAACTTGGCTCTCAACAAAGCATTATACCTCAAATGCCTGTTCAATGCTTATATGGTAGACAATCCTTTTCATTTAAAAGCATGCAAAAAAATGTTTTTTTTAAAGTTGATTTCGCTAACATTGAGTTGAAAACTGGCCAGCTAATTGTGTTAGAGGCATTTAACAAACAGTTGGCTAGGGGGACGTGTGCGATTTGCTCAGTGGGGCTTAATAATTTTATTATCTGTTTAGTTTATAAATTTACATTGTGTGAATCAGTCGGCTAGGAAGAAATCCGCCTGCATTTATTTTCTCTGCTTTAAGGTATCCCTGCAGTAAGCCCCATGTGCAATATGGTCTCCTGTGATGCTGACACAACCAACCAGACAAAACTTATCCCCTTAGTTGATGCATAAAGGGTAGATGTCCAAAAAAATAATTGTGGCATCAGTGGAAATGAATCGCACCCAATTCATTTAACTGTTGTTAAAGCTGTACATATAGCAACTCCAGGTAAAACTACATGAATGGGCCCCAATTTTATTATTAACCTTATTGTACTAGGAAAGTAAATTAAGTACAATATATTGGTAAGCAGGGAATTAGACTGGAGTTGTAGGTAAAACAACTCTTCCAACATGACACCCCCCCCCCCACTAAGGACATGCACAAAGGTAACTTTGTGTATGACATGTGTCTGAAGTATTCAGGAATGCTCACTCAAATTCATAAGCATACTACTATTGCCAAGTGCAGTCTTTTCAGCAAACAAATTAAAGCTCAATCATAACTATGAAACAAAGCACCAACAGGACTCATATGGAATCATACTGAATGTCATGTAAGAAAAGAAAGACATAGGGCTGTATATGTATGTTATATTAAAGCCTTACAAAAAGAACAACAACATTCTGGTCTTGATCACGAGATATGGAATATAAAAGTCAATACAGGGCAAAGAACTACATTAAGCTTTAAAAGTCCTCATGGTACTGAATATAACATTGGGCTGCAGTATTGGGATTTGGAAGTTTCATACCCTGCTTCATACAAACAGCAGACAGAAAAACAGTCATCAGCGACTCATTGCAAAGGTAGGGTATTTTTTCATTGATTATTACAGATTCCAAATCAGTGTGATAAAAGTGTTGCCCTCTAGTTTTAGATTCCGCTAGCCTGGGAAATAAAGAATGTGACCGTCCATCTTAACCATGCTGCTCATGATTTTATGAACCTCCACAAGGCTCAGCCTCATTCTCTCATGGGAAAATAGTCCCTCCTTATTACAGTCCAGTCTATCCTTATTACCCAAGCCCTCCAGTTCCAGCAGCATCCATGTGAATCTGTTCAGCACCCTCCCTAGCTTAATCACATCCGTCCTAAAGAATGGTGACCACAACTGCACACAATATTCCAGGTGCGGTCTCACCATCGACTTGCAAACCTGTAAAATAATGTCCCGACTTTAGTTGCCATTCGGAGATACAAGGAATTGCAGAAGCTGTATAACTCAGCAGATCAGGCACAGCTCTGCAGAACATGGATAGGTGATGTTTTGGATCAGGACCCATTTGCATACTTCAATCACACCTTATACCTGTGTCGCCACATTCAGGGAACTATGTGCTTTTCCCCCTGGGTCTCTCTTTTCTACGACACTCCCCAGGACCCCGTCATTTAGTGTGTATGTCTTGCCCGAGGTCATCTTCTCAAAATCCATCACTTCACACTCATATATAAATTCCAAAATCCCAAGGGTGCTAGGAAGGAAGGGCATAAGTACAGGAATAAGAACATAAAATGTAACCAGTATAATTGATTGACCTTATGATCTTCTGGATAATTGATCTCATTTATTGTTCTGTCCAATGCAGTATTTTTTTATATTTTTACTGTGTGAAAGTCCTTTTTTTGGGAAGGGTATATAGTTAAGCAGGTAAACTATTGCTTGAAGTTTGATACCTAATCTACTGGACAGATTTTGTTAAATTCTGAAAGATGCAGATAAATTGAGGCAAATAAATTATTTTGATACAATTATAAGTTCTGCAATCAGAGTTGTGGACTAAAAGTCAAATGTTAAATAGTGGAGCAGACAGTCTAGAGTTAACTATATTATACAAAGGAGATGCTGGAAATAGAAAATATTAGTAAATTTAAGAAGGAACCTGATAGGACTTTTTATTTTAAATAACCAATGGGCGTCACAGTGGCGTTGCAGTAGAGTTGCTGCCTTACAGCGCCAGAGACCCGGGTTCGATCCCGACTGCGGGTGCCGTCTGAACGGCATTTGTACATTCTCCTTGTGACCACGTGGGGTTTCTCCAAGTGTTCCGGTTTCCCCCACACTCCAAAGACATACAGGTTTACCGCCTGAACCAACCTGATCTCCAGGTTGCTGGACACTTTAATTCTCCTTCCCATTCGGTCTCCGCCATTGTCAAATTGAGGCTAAACACAAATTGGAGGAACAGCATCTCATATTTCACTTGGGCAGCTTACTGTATGAATTACTGGGTATGAATATTGATTTCTCTCACCAGGTAGCCCCGGCATTCCCTCTCTCTCTATCCCTCCCCCACCTAAGTCACACACGCTTCTCATTTTCACCCTACAAACAGCTTACAAAGGCCTGTTTCCTTTATCATCGTTTTTTTTTGCATATCTTTCATTCACTGTTTATCTCTCCACATCATCGTCTATATGAAGCAGAGATTCCGTCTCAAGATTCTGCATGACTTGGTTCTCTAACCATGTAAACCTAATTTAGCTGTTAGAAATGCAGTTGGAACCCATCCATACACACTTTTGTTGCAACAGGTACTATCACAATGTCGAAGAAACATTTAGACATTTAGAACGGAGATGAGGAAACACTTTTTCACACAGAGAGTTGTGAGTCTGTAGAATTCTCTGCCTCAGAGGGCGGTGGAGGCTGGCTCTCTGGATACTTTCAAGAGAGAGCTAGATAAGGCTCTTGAAGATAATGAAGTCAGGGGATATGTGGAGAAGGCAGGAATGGGGTACTGATTGTGGAGGATCAGCCATGATCACATTGAATGGCGGTGCTGGCTTGAAGGGCCGAGTGGCCTACTCCTGCACCTATTGTCTATTGTCATATCTCTCATTTCCCTTATCCCTACCCTAACCATTCTGAACCGAAACATCACCCATTCCTTCTCTCCAGAGATGCTGCCTGTCCCACTGAGTTACTCCGGCTTTTTGTGTCTATCTTTGGTTTATAGGTTAGTTGGCTTCACTTAAAAAAAAATACATTTTCCCTACTGTGTAGGATAGTATTAGTGTACAGGGTGATTGTTGGTCGGCGTGGACTCGGCAGGCCGAGGGGGCTTGTTTCAATGCTGTCTAAAGTCTAAAGTGCAAGTGAAGAATTTTAAAAAATATAGAACATGGGCAAAGAGAAATATGTGTATGCTTATATCATCTTTGAGAAAAGATAATGAAAATACAAAAGGCGCCAAATGAGTCCGATTCCTATTTCCCACGGCTGCTCACTTGGAATTGCACAACTTTGGGAATCTTTGCCAGTGACGTCTGCACATCAATAAAGCAATTAAGAAGAAAAAGATCCAGTCATAGAATGAGGCACTTGTAAAATATCTAAAGAGGCCTCAAACCTGTTTGCTGTGTATGAACAGGATAATCTGAAGCAATACCAAAAATGCTGGAAACATTTCTGAAGAAGGGTATGGCCTATCCTTCACCAGAACTGTCTTTGACCCGAAATGTGAAACTCCGTTTCTCAACCCACGCTGCTGCTTGATCTGATGAGTGCTTTTTATTTCAGTTTTCCAGCATCTATGGAATTTTTGCTCCCATTAAATAGTCTGTTTCACTGGCACTGAGTAGAGATACCAAAATCAAATATCTTGATCAAAGTCCAAAGCAATTGCCTGCCTTTTATACATTCTCACCATTAGATATGACAATGTAAAACTGACCACTTATTTTCCAGCATTTTCATCAGTTCCGTTGAAACATTCCAGCTCAGTTTTCAATTTATTTAGCTCCTAAATGATAATTTGTTTTAATTTAATTTGAGACAGAACTTTGTACCAAAGAATATAATTTAAAACATTGTAATCAAAAGTAAAAACTGGGCTGGTTACTGGTATTGGAAAATGCTTTGAGCGAGTTACTTTATTACTACATTTGTTCTTGTTATGGCTGAATTGGAATCTTCTCCTCGACATTGATAGCGGGGGGGGGAGTACAGGAAAAGTTACAAAAGACTCCCAAATTAATGGGAAGGAAAGCTCGAGAAGGAATAAGAGAGTAAGGTCAGGGCCAATAGTGACGGGTGTTAGAAGGGAGGTGAATATCAAAGTTTAAGTGTTGTATATGAATGCACGAAGTATAAGAAATAAAGTGGACGAGCTTGAGGCTCAGTTAGAAATTGGCAAGTATGATGTTGTGGGAATTACAGAGACATGGCTGCAAGAGGACCAGGGCTGGTAACTGAATATTCAAGGGTATACGTCCAATCGAAAAGACAGATAGCTGGGCAGAGGAGATGGTGTAGCCCTGTTGGTGAGGAATGAAATTCAGTCCCTTGCAAGGGGTGACATAGAATCAGGAGATGTAGAGTCAGTATGGATAGAACTGAGGAATTGTAAGGGTAAAAAGACCCAAATGGGAGTTATCTACAGACCCCCAAACTTTAGCCTGGATATAGGGTATAAGTTGAATAGATTTCAACATGCAGGTAGAATGGGGAAAATCAGGTTGGTACTGGACCCCTAGAAAGGGAGTTTGTGGAATGCCTCCGAGATGGATTCTTAGAGCAGCTTGTACTGGAGCCTACCAGGGAGAAGGCAATTCTGGATTTAGTGTTGTGTAATGAACCAGACTTTATAAGGGAACTCAAGGTAAAGGAGCCATTAGGAGGTAGTGACTTCCTATATGATAAGTTTTAATCTACAATTTGAGAGGGGAAAATCGGAAGTGTCAGTATTACAGTTGAGCAAAGGGGACTATGGAGGCATGAGGGAGGAGCTGGCCAAAGTTGACTGGAAAGAGACCCTAGCAGGGATGACAGTGGAACAACAATGGCAGGGATATCTGGGAATAATACAGAAGGTGCAGGATCAGTTCATTCCAAAGAGGAAGAAAGATTCTAAGGGAAGTAAGAGGCGACCATGGCTGACAAGGGAAGTCAAGGACAGTGTAAAAATAAAAGAGAAGAAGTATAACATAGCAAAGATGAGCGGGAAGCCAGAGGATTGGGAACATTTTAGAGCTACAGAAGATAACTAAAAAGGTAATATGGGGAGAATAGATGAGTACGAAGGTAAGCTAGCCAAGAATATAAAGCAGGATAGTAAAAGCTTCTTTAGATATGTGATGAGGAAAAAAATTAATTATGACAAATGTGGGTCCCTTGAAGACAGAAACAGGTGAATTTATTATGGGGAACAAGGAAATGGCAGACGAGTTGAACAGGTACTTTGGATGTGTCTTCACTAAGGAGGACACAAACAATCTCCCAGATGTAATAGGTGGCCAGAAGACCTAGGGTGACGGAGGAACTGAGGAAAATTCACATTAGGCAGAAAATGGTGTTGGGTAGATTGATGGGACTGAAGGCTGATAAATCTCCAGGGCCTGATGGTCTGCATCCCAGGGTACTTTAGGAAGTGGATCTAGAAATCGTGGACACATTGGTGATCATTTGTCAATGTTCTATAGATTCAGGATCGGTTCCTGTTGATTGGAGGGTAGCTAATGTTACCCCACTTTTTAAGAAAGGCGGGCGAGAGTAAACAGGGAATTATAGACCAGTTAGCCTGAAATCGGTGGTGGGGAAGATGCTGGAGTCAATTATAAAAGATGGAATAATGGATTCATTTGGATAGCAGTAACAGGATCGGTCCGAGTCAGCATGGATTTACAAAGGGGAAATCATGCTTGACTAATCTTCTGGAATTTTTTGAGGATGCAACTAGGAAAATAGACAAGGAAGAGCCAGTAGATGTAGTGTACCTGGACTTTCAGAAAGCATTTGATAAAGTCACACATAGGAGATTAGTAGGGAAAATTAGAGCACATGGTATTGGGGGTAGAGTGCTGACATGGAGAGAAAATTGGTTGGCAGACAGGAAACAAAGAGTAGGGATTAATGGTTCAAGTAGGAACTGCAGATGCTGGAAAATCGAAGGTACACAAAAATGCTGGAGAAACTCAGAGGGTGCAGCAGCATCTATGGAGCGAAGGAAATAGGTAACGTTTCGGGCCGAAACCCTTCTTCAGACTTAGGTATTAATGGGTCCCTTTCAGAATGGCAGGCAGTGACTAGTGGGGTACCACAAGGCTCGGTGCTGGGGCCGCAGCTATTTACAATATACATTAATGATTTAGATGAAGGGATTCAAAGTAACATTAGCAAATTTGCAGATGACACAAAGCTGGGTGGCAGAGTGAAGTATGAGGCGGATGCTATGAGGATGCAGGGTGACTTGGACAGGTTAGATGAGTGGGCAGATGCATGGCAGATGCAGTTTAATGTGGATAAATGCGAGGTTATCCACTTTGGTGGCAAAAACAGAAAGGCAGATTATTATCTGAATGGTGTCAAGTTGGGAAAAGGGGAAGTACAACGGGATGTGGGGGTCCTGTTCATCAGTCACTGAAAGTAAGCATGCAGGTACAGCAGGCAGTGAAGAAAGCAAATGGCATGTTGGTCTTTGTAACAAGAGGAGGTGAGTGTAGGAGTGAAGAGGCCCTTCTGCAGTTGTACAGGGGTCTAGTGAGACCACACCTGGAGCTTACCTGCCAACTAGTCCGATTTTATCTTATTTGTTCTGATTTTTAAGTTAAAAAGTGTGAAAAATCGGAACAGTATGATTTTGAAATGAGGGGAAAAAATCGGGCATCAGTCGTTGTCTCTAAGGGGGTTGCATCCAATCATTGACCAGATTCCTATAAAATTCTCGTCCAATCAGCCGGGAGAGAGGGACAGGGAGCGAGAGAGGGGTAGAGAGAGGGGGAAGAGAGAGGGAGAGAGAGAAGAAGAATTAGAGAGGGAGAGAGAGAGAGGGAGGAGAGGGAGAGATAGAGAGAGAGGGGGATAGAGGGAGATAGAGAGAGGGAGAGAGGGGAGGGAGAGAGGAGAGAGAGAGAGAAAGAGAGAGGGGGGGGGAGAGAGAGAGAGAGAGAGAGGGGAGAGAGGAGAGAGAGAGGGGGGGGGGAGAGAGGGGGGGAGAGAGGGAGAGAGAGAGAGAGAGAGAGAAAGCAAAATAGACACTGACATGACTGGCAAGAAAGCAGCTATGACATAAAGTTACGTATACATGTACTCTTACATGGGTATGACCACACACAAAAAAAACATTTCAGGAAAATGTCACAGCGTAAAAATACTGATTTCCTCAGCAAAATACTGATTTTCAGATACTAGAATGCTGAAATGCTCTGACAAAACTTGGCAGCTCTGAATATATCGCGATATTGGGAAACTATTTTAAAAAAACCCTTAAAATCCAGGAGCTAAGGCGGGCCCCTGGACCACACCGTAATGGCACTTGCACTCCATCAACCCGCGCACTCAGAGTAAGATTTTTAATTTTTAAATGATGGCAGGTATGCTGGAGTATTGTGTGCAGTTTTGGTATACTAATTTAAGGAAGGACATTCTTGCTATTGAAGGAGTGCTGCGTAGGTTCACAAGGTTACTTCCCGGGGTGGCGGGACTGTCATATGTTGATCGAATGGAGCGGCTGGGCTTATATACTCTGGAATATAGAAGGATGAGAGGAAATCTTATTGAAACAGAAAAGATTGTTAAGGGATTGGACACGCAAGAGGCTGGAAACATGTTACCGATTTTGGGGGAATCCAGTACCAGGGGTCACAGATTAAAAATTAGGAGTAGATGAATTTAGAACGGAGCTGAGGAAAATCTTTTTCACCCATAGGGTTATGAATCTGTGGAATTCTCTGCCTCAGAAGGCAGTGGAGGCCGATTCTCTGGATGCTTTCAAGGGAGAGTTAGATAGCTGAGTCAGGGGATATGGCGGGAAGGCAGGAACGGGGTACTGATTGTGGATGATCAGCCATGAATGATCATATTAAATGGCAGTGTTGGCTCAAAGGACCAAATGGCCTACTCCTGCACCTATTGTCTATTGATAAAGTGTTAAATAGGAATGATCAATTCCAATCTAATATTTCCACTTGTTTCCAGTCTCATTAATCTGTATTTCATGTTGGTTAATTCCACTATGCCATAGACAATAAAGTTAGACAAAATAGTGCAGGAGGCAAAATAGCTCCCTTAAGAAAAGGAAAAAATATATAGAAATGTTTTACAGCTCTGCAATTGAAAATAATGGCAGAGACAGGCAAGCAATAAAGGGTAAAATGTTAACTTCCAAAATCGAATTGGTTTTGTTTGGATCTAAGGTGAAATTGTAATAAATCTCAAACTGACCCCAGAAGTTCTTGAACCCATTCCCTGATCTTATCAGAGTTTAGTTTAGTTTAGTTTAGAGATACAGCACAGAAACAGGCCCTTTGGCCCATTGATTCCACACCGACCAACAGTCCCCACACAATAACACTATCCAACACACACTAGGGGCAATTTACACTACCAAATCAATTATCCTACAAACCTGTATGTCTTTGGAGTGTGGAAGGATACTGAAGCACTCCCCGCTACTAATCTAATTTAAACCCATCTGTGTAGCACTAGCAAACATGCCTGCCAGAATATTGGTTCCTTTCCAGTTCAGGTGCAATCTATCCCTCTTGTACAGGTCACCTCTGCCCCAGAAGCGATCCCAATGGTCCAAAAATATGAGTCCCTGCCCCTTGCACCAACTCCTTGGCCATTCATTCATCTGTCCTATCTTCCTGTGGCACCAGGAGTCATTTCTCCATGGGGCACCAGGAGTGATCCAGAGGTCACTATTCGGGAACTTCTGCTTTGTAACCTTTTGCCTAACTCCCAATATTCATTTGCAGAACATCATCCCCTTTCCTACCCATGTCATTTGTGCCAACATGCACAATGTCTTCTGGTTGCTCATCCCCCTATTTGTGAATGTCTCCGATACATCCTGGACTATAGCATCAGGGAGGTGGCGCACCATCATGGAGTATGGATTGCTGCCACTGAACCTCCTGCCCGCCTCCTTAACTATTGAGTCGCCTACCACTGTTGCTCTGCCTGACATTACCCTTCCCCACTGTGTCTCAAAGCCTGTCTCATTACCACAGACCCAACTGCTACTCTGCTTCTCAGCCCTGACGGGTCATCCCTTTCAAGACTATCTGAAAGGGTATACCTGTTTTTGAAGGAGAATGTCCAGATGGATCACCTGAACTCTCTGCCTTCTCCCTTTCCTCTGGGTCACCCACCTACTCTCTTCCTATACCTTAGATACGACCACGCTCTAACTTAGTTCCATGGAGCTCTCGTTCTCCTGGACAATCCTGAGGTCGTCCGGCCACAGCTCCTGTTCCCCAATAAAGAGCTACATGTGTACACAATCTCCACAAGTTTAGTCAACAGGAACACCAGCAGTCTCCCTAACTTCCCACATCCTGCTGGAGGGACATTGCACCATTTTACCTGTCATCTCTACTGCACTAAAACCAACAGGAAATAAAGGCCAGCAATCCTACACAAGAAATATAACAGCATTGAATACCTCCTGGTGCTTCAGTTTCTAATCATATCCTATAAGTGCAGTAGGTTAATTTGGTTTCTGTAGAATCATCGAGTCATACAGCATGGAAACAGGCCATTCAGCCCATCTTGTCAATGCCGACCAAGGCGCCCGCCCCAACTACATTAGTCCCACCTGCCCATGTTTAACCCATATCTCTCTAAACCTTAGATACACAAAAAGCCAGAGTAACTCAGCGGGACAGGCAGCATCTCTGGATTGAAGGAATGGATGATGTTTCGGGTCGAGACCCTTCTTCAGACTGCACACATTATCTCTAAACCTTTCCTATCCATGTACCTGTTCAAATGTCTTTTAAACCTCTGATAATCAAAGAAGGAATCAAGTATGCTTGATCATCAACCATTTTCCATGCTTGTGATGCCTTTGCATAAAATCCATTAGTTAATAAACAAATTATATGTTTTGAAATATAGAGAAAGGAGACGTTGTTTCTCAAGTTCATACCCTAGGCTTGCCTGATGCAGTTACTGCATGTTAAGAAAGAGTGACGTTTTTGACCATTCAATAATGCTGGTCATTGTACATAGCTTTCATAACAAATACATAATGCCAACTCTGACCTATTTAGTTTCTCTACCCAGTGACATATATTTAACCTAACGAGAGGCTAGGAGTGGACAAAGGAAAATACTAAATCAGACGATCTTAGTGGAGAATTCATGTCGGAGCTTTGGGAGTCAGGGTTATGCCCAGTATGGCAGGTTCATCATAAGGGATGGTGATTGAGTGGGGAGGACTGAGATGGCAACCAAGGGCTTATGAACAAGATCCACAGTACATTAGCATGACATTTTTTTTTGGTTTTGCTTAACTTCTGTGGCCATATAATTCAAAGAATCGTTGCATGAGATACAGCACTTAATGACTAAAGGCATGGTGTCCTTAAACAATGGGTTGCACCCAGCTTCACTGCATCCCTCAGCCTTTAATCCCGGACCTAGGAACATGCATATGAAAGACAGATGTTTCAGGCAGAACGAAGGGTGCCCTTCACTGAATTGATCATCTTCCAACGGCAGTTGTTCTTTGTCTCAGTCTTGTGGCCCTGGGGAAAACCCCATTGAGCAGAGAGTTCAGTCTCACCCAACTGTTCAGGATGATCCTCCACCAGAACCTGCTTGCACATCTCTTTGGCAAAGGTTTTTCTTTCACTTACTATGTACCCAAAACTAAAACCAGTTTCCAGCATCATACCTCAGCTACTGGGAATGACACAGGCAGCTCTCTTTACGTTACACAATAGTAGCCCCACTGCCTTCAACCCGCTCCTTATAGCAAGTTATCAACGTAGAGCTACTGCCTTGTAGCGCCAGAGAACCAGGTTCAAGCATGTACTTGGGTGCTGCCTATGTGACGTGTGTGCACAGTCCCTGGTCCACACAGGCTTCCTCCCATGTTCCAAAGGTGTGTGGGCTGTTAGGTTAATTGGCCTAACTAAGTTACCCCTGGTGCGTGGGTGAGTGGTAGAATCTGGGGAAGAGCTGAAGAGAATGTGCGGAGAAGGAAAAAAATGAGTTAATGTAGGATTAATGTAAAATGGGTGCTTGATGGTCGGTGTGAACTCAATGGCCCGAAGCACCCCACTGCCACCTTGTATTTCTCTATGACTTCAAGCTGTGGTTTAGAATTGTGAAACCACCGCTAATGACACACGGCTTGGGTTCTAGCTGTTCTGTACATAGTCCATCCCACCAAGAATGTGAGTGATCCAGTGAAGTTGCCCTAACAACAAGCCAGTTTTGTTATTTGTAATCACATGTATGGAAAAATGTACGTGGAGTGGTTCAGTTACCTTTCTTTAAAAATATTAGTAAACCACTTCTGTTTTTTAAATGACAAGTTCATTTATTAAATTCATTTTCATGACTGCCTATGGTGGAGCAAAACCACCAGAGTTGTCTGTCCAATACGGTTTCCATCACTCTCATATCCTTGAAGTTCTGCCATCATGCAATGCAACTATAATCTTGAAAATGCGCACCTACGGATGTCGAACCGGATGGCATTACCCCGCTGCAGCTGAGTTCTGCTTCCTCAAACGCAAGAAGAAGGAGAATCAATAGGAGAATTATTGATATTTCCAAGATTTCTCACGAGAAGCAGTAAGCTTTCCTAATCATGAATTTGGCAAGTCAGATCACTTTGTAAAGTAATTACATTTAGGGAAAGTAATCTTCAATGAGTCATCACTTTGGATATTGCTTTATGAAGTCTTTATATCTGAACATTACATTGATTATGATGTTAACTATGATGAATGCCTCATTGTTTCTTAAATAGGATAAAATGCAGTGAGAGTATGGGGCTACATTATCATGCAGAGCTAATACTAATTTATCTTAAATTACTATCTCAAGATGCTGGAATTATTCCCCAGATATGAGCAATCCAAGAGTGACACTTCAGCCATTCTGAAGTAGTAGCTCTTGTTCCTAAGGAATAATTCCCATCTAATTTAGTACTTATTAATGTAGTGTGGCAGCAATGAAGACCTGACCTTATGATCTCCACCTCTCAAAATAAATTGTCAGGACTTCATAAATTGCATCTTTTATGTCTGCAGAGTTATAATTGGTGTCTACCACGTTGAGAGTTACAGGTTTGTGGATCTTTGCATTGAAGTTCACAACATTTTCTGAGTAACAGAAGTAATTCAGAAATTCAATAAGCATCCGTTATAACAAAGGAAACAATAGAAGAAGAATATAGTCCAATTTAAAAAAAAACACACTTGACGTATTATTTGCGGGAAAAATAAAAATAACATATATTAATTGACAAAGGAATACAGCCAGACCATTCAATCACAGAGTGTTATTGACAGTATGTATTAATATTGTGTTGCAGTGCGGGTTTAACTCTTTAACGGTATGGATCCCTGTGAAAACTGGGCTTCTGCAGCTTTGACCAACTGGCTAACACACATTGGAATCAATCACATTGCTGATATGGTGAAAAGTGAAGGTAAATAAATATTTAAATCATCAAGATTTCCAAATAAACATGATTTGTTATTTTAGTAAAGTTAATACAGTGCATGTAAAGACTCGGTTGCAGTAGATTATTATTCATTCAATGGTTGTATATTTATTCAAAGCTTCAACAGGTTGCTGCTTTATTTAAATCAGAATCACTTAAAACAAACAGTTCATTGGTTATATTTTTATACATGTGTGTAAATTAGTAAACCCTATAATTGTAATTATCATCTATTACAATGTTGTTTAACGTCACTCCTAAACTAGAGTTACTTTTCCTAATTCTTGCATTGTTACAAAGCAACTATACTTTGACCTGCCCAATTGGCAAGTGCTCTATTTAGTAAGAATTATCCCATATACACATGAAAGTTCAAAAGTTTCAAAGGTCTTTTATTGTCACGTGTACCAATTAAGGTACAGTGATATGCGTATTACCATACAGCCACACGATAAAGAAAGCAACAAGACACACAACTACATAAAAGTTAACATAAACATCCACCACAGCGGATTGCCCACATTCCTCACTGTGATGGAAGCCAATAAAGTCTAATCTTCTTCCATCATTTTTTCTCCCGCGGTCGGGGCAGTCTTACTCTCCGCAGTCGGGGCAATCGACGCTCCTGCATCTGGGCGATCAAAGCCTGTCGCATCCGGGCGATTGAAGCTCCTGTATCGGTCCGGTCGAAACTCCTGCGCTTGGTGCTCCCGAAGTCGGTCTCTAACCAAGGCCCGCGAGCTCCACGATGTTAAAGTCCGCAGGCTCCCACGGTTGGAGCTCCGAGGTCGATCCCTGGCAAAGGGACCACGAGCTCCAACATGGTAAGTCCTGCAGGCTCCTGCCGTTGGAGCTCCCAAAGTCGGTCTCCAGCAAAGGCCGCCAAATCCTCGATGTTAGGCCGCAGTGCGGATGGAGATACGATATGGGGGGGGGGGGGATAAATAAATAAATAATCACATCTCCATCGAGGTAAGATATTAAAAAGTCTCCCCCAATCCCCACATAAAATAAGCTAAAGAACACTGAAAACATCCATTTAACACATACTAAAAAGAGCAACAAAGAAGGAAGGGACAGACAGACTGTTGGCATGGCAGCCATTACTAGCGCCACATGGCGGTTATATTGCTTGATTCAACCAAGAATTTGTGTTGAGATTTTGTGGTAGAGGAGCGCTTTAACTGACTGTCCCAGTGTCCGCATCCTCATCAAATTACAAATAGCCAAAGACAGACAGTGATATGCATATATCCAAGCAGTTGAAAGTCACAACCAACGTTAAGAACACACTGCACTAATAATTTCACAAAAGTGTACAGTTTTGCTGTCCAATGACTATGGAATAATTATCATCTAATTCTGAACTATTAAGCTTTTTATTATCATGTAGAATGCCAAAATGTATATATTCAAAGGAGGAAAATTGAAAATAAATTATATTTGAAGCAGGCATTTGACATTGCTCTCACAAGAAAGACAACAACAATCAAGCACAGGATTAACAACATTGCCCAGTAGTGTCAGACCTTTAGCAAGGTGATGACGCAGCTCGATAGGGTTTTAATTAGGCTGCATTTGGAGTACTGAGTGCAGTTCTGGGCACTCCAATAGGAGATGTGGAGGCTTTGGAGAGGGTGCAGAGAAGGACGACCAGAATGTTGCCTGGATTAGAGGGTTTCAGCTACAGGGAGAGGTTGGATAGACTTGGATTGTTTTCTCTGGAACGTCAGAGGTTGAAGGGATACTTTATAGAAGTATATGAAATTATCAGAGGCATAGATAGGGTAGGCAGTCAGAACCTTTTACCCCAGGGTGGATATGCCCAACAACAGTGGGGACAGTTGTAATACGAGCTTTAAACTTTCAATTATGATTATTGATGGTTTAATGGAGATTTGCAGGGCAAGTTATGTTTTTATACAAAGAGTGGCGGGGGCTTGGAATACGTTGCCAAGATGGTGGTGGGGGCAGATACCAAAGTGGCATTTAAAAGACTTTTAGATAGGCACAGGAAGTGTAAGGAATAGGGTCATATGGATCGTGTATAGGCAGATGAGATCAGTTTAACTAAGCATTACGTTCGGCACAAACATTGTGGGCCAAACGACCCATTCTTGTGCTGTACTGTTCTATGTTCTATGTTAAAATGTGACTAACTCCATTGCATATTCAGGAAAAGGGAATAACCAACAGGAGATGAAATGTTATCATTTGCGTCATGCTATTATATGCAGAAACAATCAGTTTGTTCACCATCAATTGTTTGCAATTTGCTTGACAGCAAGATTAAGTCCAAGATAATTCCAACCCACCAAGTAGTGTGGAGTCCATAATTTGTACATGAAGTAGGTAAAGAAGACATTGACCTAGATAGATTATATAGGCTGCTCACACAAAGGCAGAATTCCACTGAACGTTTCCATACACCAAAAATCATTGAAGAGAGAATTTCTGTGGAGATTAAGATGAACACCAGGGCTGTAGTAGCGGTGACATGTTGTGTCATGGGCCAGATCAAGCTCAATTAGGCATCTAGCTTCCATTTACGTAGGAAGGAACTGCAGATGTTATCCACTGGAACGTTGCCTATTTCCTTCGCTCCATAGATGCTGCTGCACCCACTAAGTTTCTCCAGCATTTTTGTGTAAACTCAGAACACTGTGGGTTACTGTGGACTTTTTTTTTAGGGTAATACAACATTTTCAGAAAAAAACTTACAAGAAATATTTCTCTCACACAGAAAATGCCCAATCAGGACTGATACCTCCACCAGTGGATAGCAATCATATGGGTAAGATGTTATACGATCAGATAACACCACAAGTAGTAATGGTGATACTTTATTATGATGGATGAATTCTCAGAAATGAATGCATGTTTGCACTAATTCTAAACCAAATGTTAGATTTTCCTTTAGAGATAGTGTGCAAACAGGCCCTTCGGCCCACCGGGTCTGTGTCGACCAACGATCATCCGATACACTAGGGTCAATTTACAATTTTACCAAAGCCAATTAACCTACAAACCTGCATATCTTTGGAGTGTGGGAGGAAATCGAAGCACCCTGAGAAAACACACGTGGTCACGGGGAGAATGTACAAACTCCGTACAGACAGCACCCATACTCAGGATCAAAACCAGGTCTCTGGCGCTGTAATGCCCCTGTCCCACTTAGGAAACCTGAACGGAAACCTCAGGAGACTTTGTGCCCCACCCAAGGTTTCCGTGTGGTTCCTGGAGGTTTTTGTCAGTCTCCCTAATGGTCGAAAGTAGTTTCCGCTTCTTCTATGTTCCGGCGATTATTTCAAAAAATTCAAAACTGGCCGCGACTTAAAAATAGATTGCCATTTTAAAAAGCGGTAATTTTTTAGTCGAAGCCGGTTGCTATGCTAGTTGAAGGTGGTTGCCGGAGGTTGCAGGTAGTGGAAGGTCTTACCTTCTAAACCAAAGGTCTTACCTTCCACTACCTGCAACCTCCAGCAACCACCTGCAACCTCCGGCAACCTCTGGCAACCACCACCGACAGGGACAGGGCATAAGTGGGACAGGGGCATAAGGCAGCAGCTCTACTGCTGCGCCACTGCGCTGCTTTTAGAAACCATTATTTTGCCAAATCATTCAAAATTGATAATAAGATGATTATTTCAAAGAAAGCGTTTAAATGGCAGAATTTGTGGATGTATACCACACAATGAGAACAAAGTACTGCACTTTCATCTAATACACTGGAGGATATAATGTTAGGATTTTCTGGCACTTGTCTCTTATGTTATACACATGAAACCTATCAAAAAAAGAAAATATGGAGGTGAGACAGAGGGGGTTGGGAGCAAAGAGAATAAATGAAGAGACATTGATGGAGAAGATGGGAAAAGTCAAAAGGAAAGGAAGAGGGAACAATGTTCTGTGAGTTTGAAATTTAATTGCAAAGCTAATAAATAGAATGTGATGTATTCTCAAACAATTTCTTGCACTTTATCAACATCAGATGCTCCTAATTTTGAAATGTTCACATTGTCCTGCTTCTCATTTAGTGTGGTTGGTTTTGTATCGCCTGCTTTTTGTTTGTTGGTTTCATTTTTACTCAGACACAGGTAATTTAGTCATGAATAAGAGCAGCCAGAAATGTAACATCACAGACTAAAGTGAACAGGATTGTAAACGGTGAAGGTAGACACAAACTGCTGGAGCAACTCAGCGGGACAGGCAGCATCTCTGGAGGGATGGAATGGGTGACGTTTCGTGTCGAGACCCTTCTTCAGATTTATGTCAGGGGAGTGGGCGGTACAGAGACAATATGTAGTCGCAGGCAGTAAGACTGGTGGGAGGACTGGGAAGGGGGAGGGGATGGAGATAGAGAGAGGGAAAGAACGGGCTACTTGAAGTTAGAGAAGTCTACGGTGTAAGTGGAAATGGTGAACGTGGTCATATGGAAGCATAAAATTACAAAGAGATTGTAATGACAATTAAAGAGATTCCCAAGAGGACAAACAAGCATAACTGAGGTAAATAGATTTAAGTATAGGCAAAAGTGAGGTCATCGAAATCAGGGTGCAGCATAGAATTAGAGGAATTGTACTCAAATATTTAATTTCAAGGAATGATTGCACCAACTTGTGCTGCATCTACTGGAATTTAGTTTCAGGGTAACTTGATCAATGTTTTCAAGAGATTACTAGAACTGCAAAGGTAGATATTTGCTATTTCTGTTGTTTTTGGACTGTAGGATAAAAGAGACGGCATAAAAGTTAGAGTTGTTTCCTGGCTGACTATCCGAGCAAAGGGTTGTCGAAGATGTGTACTTTCTTCCTCAATCGCTGTTGATGTCAAGTGTATGGTTAATTAGATTGACTCTGGGTTTTTTTTTTAATGTATAAACTGCAAATTATTTTTGTTTGCAATTTCTTGTGCTAAAGTCCTTTCTGTAATATATTTTCAGCAAAGAGTCACGTGTAAACCAGGACTAAAAAGAAAAAATAACTATTCCATAAAAATACTGAAAAAAATACTCCTTTCAGTGATAATATTATAAAGAATAAAACAAACCTCTTAAAAGTCAAATAAATCTACCTGATCACTTTATAATCCACTAGGGGGCAGAGGATCCCACCTTTTTGTTCAATGCTTCCAGCTTCTCAATCATAATCCTAGTAATTTTATGACCATTTTAATCACTCTACTTCATCCACAATATACTCTGGTATTCCATCTACAGACCACATAGTGAGACTAATTCCAGGATTGTGTTTGTGCCTTATGTGTCATTTGACATATTGTGCATGTATCTGTGATCTTCCACTCTGGTCTTGTGGCCAATGTGGGAATCAAAGCGTTTCAGTGCATCGCTCAGCACATGTTTGTGCACCTTGGAATGTGTTATTCAGTCAGCAGCATTTGCTCACAGACATCTCCATCTCATGACATAAGGTTTCAGGCCGACCAAAATCCATCTACTGCAGGTTGATGATCTTCCTGCAGTAGTTGATGTCTGTCAGTCTCAGGGCTTTGTGTTTTCTTGACGAATGATCTTGAAACGCCCAACATCATCCCAAATGCTTCAACTCCACCTTTAATGGAGTTAAATTCTGTGGGGATGTTACACCCCCCCCCCCCCCCCAAGGCTTTAAGAACATCCCCAATCACAATATTTTTCCCTACTTGACAGAGATCAGAACAGCCAATCTGTTTTGGTGTCAGACAGGCGAGCAACGTGGCCTGCTCAAAGGAACCAACTTAGCGCCAATTAATGCCATACGTTTAGGCCAATTGTGTCGCTTTATTTTGAGGCTATAAAAGGAGAATTATTGGCACAACCAAAAAAGTAAGAATTTTAAAATGACTTATCCGAATGTGAAGCTAAGTGGAACAGGGTTGCTTCCTTTCCCAAGAAGTCACTCCCAAGCCTATGTTTTGCTTTAGAGTCAAAGAGCATGAAAACAGACCCTTTAGTCCATCAGAAACCAAATGCTGGAGTAACTCAGCGGGACAGGCAGCATCTTTGGAGAGGATGGGTGACGTTTCAGGTTGAGACCCTCCTTCCTGCAGCTTTAGCCCATCATGTCAGCAATGACCATCAAGCACTCATATATGGAGTAATTTGATTATATTCTCTCCAAATTCCAATCAACATCTCCTAGATTCTGCTACTTTAATGGCCAATTAACATCTTTGTGATGTGGGTGGTCATGTAAACACACAGACAGGGGCAGACATCAGATTGAACCCAAGTCACTAGGACAGTGAAACAGCACTAACTGCACTACTTTATGTGTGGTTTTAGTGGCAGGCACCCTTACCTCCGAGTAAAAGGCCATGGAATAGAGTAACAAAGAGCTGCAGAATTATCACCATTACTACCAAAGAGCCCTTTTATAACAAAGTGCTGGTAGTAACTCAGCGGGTCAGGCAGCATCTCTGGAGAAAATGGACGGGTGACGTTTTGGGTCGGGACCCTTCTTCAGACTTGACCCAAAGCATCACCCATCCTTTTTCTCCAGCGATGCTGCCCGACCCACTGAGTTACTCCGGGATTTTATGTCCATTCATGGAATAGAGGCTTACTCCAGAGACTAGATTACGGAATCCTGGAGCATAGCAGTGTTAGGACGGTGGTTTACACATGAAGTGTTGGACTGAAACTATATTTTTCCTTTGGGGTGAACATACTATTCTGAAGGACAGGATTGTCATCACAGTCAATAAGCAATTTTCTATTATCATCAGCCGAACAGATTTGCCTCACAACCCACTCAACCTGTAAGCACTAAACCTGAATTTCAGAGGCATAAAATATCACTGCTAGTTGATGTATTCAGTGCTGCAACAGGAGAGGAACTCAAGGCAATTTTTAAATATTTTTTTTGTGGAAGCTTGCATCAACTGTGATTTCTGTATTTTAATGTACACTAAATATATTTTAGGTTGTCCAGAGGTCATCAAAGTCACAATGGAAATGCAAGTCTTGCTTTATATCTCCTCTCCTAGTCCCATCCTTAATAGTTTATCTTCTATTGTAGCCACTGTATTTGTCCTGGTCTTTGCCACTCTCCTGGTCATCAACCTCCCTCCCATTTACTTCCTCGGTTTTGGTGATGGAACACCCAGAAGTGAGTGATCTTTACTGATGAACTCCCTGCACTAACCCAATACCCATGCAACGTATTGTTCCTGGATACATTATCAGAAATGCTTCTGGTCAGTCCACCTGCTCCAGCACAGACATCTGTAACTGTACAATCCACACTAACCATTCTTTCCCACATGTTTTATGACATCACTAGTATTAGGAGATTGGTAATGATCCCGTGAGACACATTTCCCATCAGAAATACTTGTGGGTTATAAAAGGAGCAACATAAGCATAACCGAGAATGAGAATTACAGAATTTCCGATTCAAGGCAATATGAAAGCATTAGTGAATACAAATGATATTATGGAGCTAGAAATAGATGCACTTTGTTTTGAAGTGGCTATAGATTTGAAAGATTCCCTCTTGGGCAGCAATGGAAATGATGGTTAGATAATAGAGTATGTGCCATTTAAAAATAAAACTTTCCTTTGTTTAAATAGAAGAACATTTCTCCTGTGCAACCCTGGATGCTAAACAAACAACATAAATCAGTGAGAGGAATAAGCAAGATGATGTTGAGCTAAATTTTAGTTTAGTTTAGAGATACAGCTTAGAAACATGTCCTTTGGCCCACTGAGTCCAAGCCGACCATTGTTATGACGGTGTTCACATTAGTTCTATGCTATCCACTCCCATCCACTCCCTACACACTCGGGGCAATTTAGAGGCCAATTAACATACAAATCCATACGTCTTTAAATGTGGGAGGAAACCTGAGCATCCAGATGAAACCCATGTGGTCACAGGGAGAACAAGCAAACTTCACACAGACAGCACCCAAGATCAGGATCGATCTCAGGTGTCTAGCGCTGTGAGGCAGTAGCTCCATCTGCTGCGCCATCCATGTTTTTGTTTTCGGCCCACGGATCACATCACAGTGCAAACGCAGAGCTAAACTCAAGCTTGTCATCCACGAAAGTCATATATATATATAGCTAAAGTATACATATAGCTCTATAATTGCACATCAATCGATTCAAAAAATGATTTGGTGTTTAAAGTAAAATGCTGAATCAGTTATCAATTCTTGAAACTACAGCTTGTATTGAATTAATTAATTTTTAATGAATGCCAAGAATTTGGAGCTTTCCCACTGCACTACTAAGACATTGGCAGAATTTTGCAGGGACACGATTTACAGGTATCAGGTGAACAGTAATTTGCAACCGTTTATAATAACCTGTCATTTGCTGTCTTGTCGGGAAAATGCTGTCGTAATGATTAACAAGACCTTTCACCCAGATCACAACAGTACGCCCCTCAAATAGAGAAAGGTCTCAGTCACTCTTTCCCTTGGACATTGGTTTAAGCCTCAACTCTGGATTCCATTGCCTCTCGCCTCCCCATGTTCATCATCTCCGCACCGTACACCTCCCATCGTGCCAACCCACGTTATAAACCTTCCTTAAAAACTCCAACAATTGCTTGGAAACACTTTCAACCAAGTAAAGCTTGAAATAAATCATGCCCGAGTGATCAGATCCTTTTAAGGTTTCTACAAAAGCACATCCTGTATGTACACTTGCTGCAGATCAATGTAACAAACAGATGTTGAGAGGCCTGTCAATGCTTCAATGGCATAGGCTGCATGCATTTGGCACTCCAAGGCAGTGGTGTAGATTCAATCAAAATCACAATTGGTTTTAAAACAAAATTAATCTATTATTAGAGGGAAAAGAGCAATGTGGTGATATATTTAGCACAATTGTTAATGTTAACCTCTCCCCTAAAATGTCACTTTAAATGCTTTGAATGGAGATCAGTAAATTACATTTCACTGCACCTCATTATGGTGCATGTGACAAATACATTTGAACTTGAACTTGAATAGAGACCTACAGATGCACAGAGAAACAGCACTTTTCACACTGTCTTAATTTCAAAATGTATCATTGGACATTCAGCACTGTTGGGTGTCAATCTTAGAACTTCCTAACCAACAGCACTTTGGGTGTATGATCACCAGAGGAACTACGACTCTTCAATAATGTGACACACCAGCTTTTTTCATGGACCATTAGACATGGGCAATACATTCTGGCCTTACCAGTGACGTCTAGATCCCAGCAAATGAATAAATATAAAAGAACAGTTCAGATACAGCTTATGAATCAAGAACCACCGTACAACATTTAACATAGTAGCAAAGGGTTTCCAATCAATTACAAGGACCCAATAATCATTATTTGTAAATATATAATTTTACATTAGAGACAAACTAAGCAGTGAGGGGGAATTGGTGGGGAGAATCAAATACTTCTCCCACCCAGATTAACTATTAGTCTGTTGAAATACATATGAAAATAAATTGAAATAGGCCAGATTAATATTATTTTCATTAACATGCAAATGAAGAATAAACAAAAAAAGTCCAAGAAATATAAGCAGTTAGTATTTGTAAGTGACAAAACAGCAATTGTAGGAGTTTCATTTTTTCAAAGCTGCAGACAAACTAAAGAAAAGTAAAGACACTTGTGATTTTTCATGTGTAAAAGCTACAATCAGTATTTTCTGGTGTACTTTCCATTATTTTGATGCACTATAACAATTTTCATTAAAAACAGGCTAAATGTTCACCTACACAAAATATGGATTCTGTTCATGATGCTTTAAGGCAAGATAAATTAATGTTATAACAATCTTTCACATTAATAAACCATAGTGATTTATAAACAATAGGGTTGAATTTTGCTGATGGAGCACATTACATTTTTCCATTAATTTCTAAATAATGGATATCATGCACATCCTATAAAGAAAGGTGTTACACCCTGATGGATTATTGCCCAGGGTGTGGAGGATGAACATGTACTCCCCTGAGGAGGGATGGTCTGGCTGTCACTGGCCCATAACCAAGCCCGTCTGTGAAATGTAGCATCATGCCACAGAATTGAACTTTTCCACTCGAGAAAGCTGCAGAATCTCTAATTTCCTGCATCAAGTTTAAAAATACATTAAAATTATGCAAAAGCGCAGACGCACGGATTCAAGAATAAAACTTTCAAAGTAGAATTACTGCTCAGCCTTACTTTTACACCTATTACTATTTACACCTATAGAGGTTTAACATTGCAATAGCAATCTGGTGAATGTGATGATGTCATGTGATGATGTCATGTAATGACACAGCTTCCCATATTTCCTGCTTTTTGCACTTCTGTAAATGTAACCAGCATGTCGAATAACATTAAGATTCAAGTATTCATCACTGAATTTCCCTATTGAAGTAATTCAAAAACATGGTGGTGTGGGGAGGAGTGAAATTCTTACAGATTAAGAATCAGTCAAGAGCATTAATTATCATTTGTACCGGTATTGGAACAAATAAATCCTTACTTGCTGCAGCTATGCAGGCCTTTTAATGCAATAGCACAACAAATAAAGAAATAACACAATAAATTAGTAATCGATAATACTGGGTAACCAGACCTTAACAGTGCAAAACCGAAGTATGCTGTGCAACCAAAACAAAGTCCTTAATAGATTGTTGCTGAGATGGAGTTGTGGTTAATGTTGTGCAGTGTTCAAGAACCTGACGGGTTCTTTATTCTAATGCCCCTGTCCCACTTAGGCAATATTTTAGGCAACTGCAGGCGACTAGGCAGTCAACACGTGGTCGCCGGGGTGTGGCCTGTATGGTCTCCTCAATCGCGCAAAGATTCGTACCTTTTTTCTGGTCGCCGCTGGATTTTGAAGTGTTCAAAACTTTTCGGCGACAGTTAGCGCCCGTGGGCTTGACACCAACGATCGTAGCCTGACGAAGCGCTGTCGCCAGGATGACGTAGGTTGTCGTCGATGTTGAGCGGTGAATTCCATTATCAACTACTTACGTCAACCTACGTCAACCAGCGACAGGTACCGGTGACTGAATTGACATACCTTGTCGTAGCTTGTCACTGGTGGACGTAGGTTGTCGTAGGTGTGGTCGTAGGTGGACGTCCTATGGGTCGCTGGTAGCTTGCCGTACATAGCTTGACGTCGACTAGGAGGTAGGTTGTTGTAGACATTGTCGTAAGGGGGTCCAGTCGCTGGTTTTTCAGCAAATGCTATGACTATGACAGTCACTGAAAAAATTGCTTAAGTGGGACAGGCTCATTAGGGAGACACAAAATGGTGGAGTAACTCAACGGGTGAGGCAGCATCTCCAGAGAGAAGGTCACAGGCTCCTCTGCTGACAAGATAATAGACAATAAACAATAGACAATAGGTGCAGCAGTAGGTCATTCGGCCCTTCGAGCCAGCACCGCCATTCAATGTGATCATGGCTGATCATCCCCAATCAGTACCCCGTTCCTGCCTTCTCCCCATATCCCCTGACTCCGCTATTTTTAAGAGCCCTATCTAGCTCTCTCTTGAAGGCATCCAGAGAACCTGCCTCCACCTGCCTCCACTGAGGCAGAGAATTCTACAGACTCACCACTCTCTGTGAGAAAAAGTGTTTCCTCGTCTCAGTTCTAAATGGCTTACTCCTTATTCTCAAACTGTGGCCCCAGTTCTGGACTCCCCCAACATCGGGAACATGTTTCCTGCCTGTAGCATGTCCAAACCCTTAACAATCTTATATGTTTAAATGAGATTCCCTCTCATCCTTCTAAACTCCAGAGTGTACAAGCCCAGCCGCTCCATTCTCTCAGCATTTGACAGTCCCGCCATCCCGGGAATTAACCTTGTAAACCTATGGTGCACTCCCTCATTAGCAAGAATGTCCTTCCTCAAATTAGAGGACCAAATACTGCAGGTGTGGTCTCACTAGGGCTCTGTACAACTGTACACTAGGACCTCTTTGCTCCAATATTTGATTCCTTTTATTATAAAGGACAATATGACATTCGCTTTCTTCACTGCCTGCTGTACCTGCATGCTTACTTTCATAGACTGATGAACAAGGACCCCCCAGATCCCATTGTACTTCCCCTTTTCCCAACTTGATGCCATTTAGATAGTAATCTGCCTTCCTGTTTTTGCTACCAAAGTGGATAACCTCACATTTATCCGCATTAAGCTTCATCTGCCATGCATCTTCTCACTCCCCCAACCTGTCCAAGTCACCCTGCATTCTCATAGCATCCTCCTCAAAGTTCACACTGCCACCCAGCTTTGTGTCATCTGCAAATTTGCTAATGTTACTTTGAATCCCTTCATCCAAATTATTGATGTATACTGTAAATAGCTGCGGACCCAGCACCGAGCCTTGCGGTACCCCACTAGTCACTGCCTGCCATTCTGAAAGGGACCCGTTAATCCTTACTCTTTGTTTCCTGTCTGCCAACCACTTCTCTATCCATGTCAGCACCCTACCCCCAATACCATGTGCCCTAATTTTGCCCACTGAACTCCTATGTGGGACCTTATCAAATGCTTTCTGAAAGGCCAGGTACACTACATCCACTGGCTCTCCCTTGTCCATTTTCCTAGTTACATTTTCAAAAAATTCCAGAAGGATTTCCCCTTTGTAAATCCATGCTGACTCGGACCGATCCTGTTACTGCTATCCAAATGTTCGGCTATCTCATCTTTTATAATTGACTCCAGCATCTTCCCCACCACCGATGTCAGGCTAACTGGTCTATAATTCCCTGTTTTCTCTCTCCCGCCTTTCTTAAAAAGTGGGATAACATTAGCTACCCTCCAATCCCCAGGAACCGATCCTGAGTCCATAGAACATTGGAAAATTATCACCAATGCATCCACGATTTCTAGAGCCACATCCTTAAGTACCCTGGGATGCAGACCATCAGGCCCTGGGGATTTATCAGCCTTCAGTCCCATCAGTCTATCCAACACCATTTCCTGCCTAATGTGGATTTCCTTCAGTTCCTCTGACACCCCAGATCCTCTGGCCACTACTATATCGGGAAGATTGTTTGTGTCCTCATTACTGAATACAGATCCAAAGTACCTGTTCAACTCATCTGCCATTTCCTTGTTCCCCATAATAAATTAACCTATTTCATTCTTCAAGGGTCCAACTTTGGTCTTAACTAATTGTTTCCTCTTCATATACCTAAAGAAGCTTTTACTATCCTGCTTTATATTCTTGGCTAGCTTACCTTCGTACCTCATCTTTTCTCCCCATATTGTCTTTTTAGTTATCTTCTGTTGTACTTTAAACATTGCCGAATACTCTTGCTTCCCGCTCATCTTTGCTGCTTTGTACTTCTTCGCTTTAATTTTTATACTGTCCCTGACGTCCTTTGTCAGCCACGGCAACCCCTACTCCCCTTGGAATCTTTCTTCCTCCTCGGAATGAACTGATCCTGCACCTTCTATATTATTCCTAGAAACACCTGCCATTTTTGTTCCACTGTCATCCCTGCTAGTGTATCTTTCCAGTCAACTTTGGCCAGCTCCTCCCTCATGGCCCCATAGTCCCCTTTATTCAACTGCAACACTGACACCTCCGATCACTCTTCTCCATCTCAAATTGTAGATTAAACCTGACCATGTTATGGTCACTGCCTCCTAATGGCTCATTAACCTCGAGGTCCTTTATCAAATCCGGTTCATTACATAATACTAAGTCCAGAATTGCCTTCTCCCTGGTAGGCTCCAATACAAGCTGTTCAAAGAATCCATCATGAAGGCACTCTATAAAGTCCCTTTCCTGGGGTCCAGTACCAACCTGATTTTCCCAGTCTACCTGCATGTTGAAATCTCCTATAACAACCACAGCATTACTTTTACTACATGCCAATTTTAACTCCTGATTCAACTAGTGCCGTATGTCCAGGCTACTGTTTGGGGGCCTGTAGATTAGTCCCATTAGGGTCTTTTTACCCTTACAATTCCTTAGTTCTATCCATACTGACTCCACATCTCCTGTTTCAATGTCACCCCTTGCAAGGGACTGAATTTCATTCCTCACCAACAGGGCAACCCCAACCCCTCTGCCCACCTATCTGTCTTTTCCATAGGAGGTTTACCCTTGAATATTCAGTTCCCAGCCCTGGCCCTCTTGCAGCCATGTCTCAGTAATTCCCACATCATACTTGCCAGTTTCTAACTGAGCCTCAAGCTCATCCACTTTATTCCTTATACTTCGCGCATTCATATGAAGCACTTTGACCTCTGTATTCATTTCCCCCCTCGCATCGCTCGAAATTGGCCCTGACCTCACTGTCGAACTTTCCTTCCCATTAATTCAAGAATCTTTTGTAATTTTTCCTGTAGCCACTTCCCCTTCAACTCCATCTTTATACTCCCAATTTGACAATCCCTCCCCCCCCCCCACTATTTAGTTTAAGCCCACACATGTAACCCTAGCAAACCTGCCTGCCAGAATGTCTGTCCCCCTACAGTTAAGGTGTAACCCGTCCCTTTTGTACAGGACACCCTACACCAGAAGAGATCCCAGTGGTCTATAAATCTAAATCCTTGCTCCTTGCTCCAGCCCCTCAGCCACACATTCAGACACTCTTGTACTTCCGGTGGCGCTGGTGCCAGCAGCCTCCACCTACAGCCCGGTATCTTTTTGTTTTTTTGTTTATTTTGTTATGTTAAAAGTGTATTTTTTTGTGTTTTTTGGTGTCTTTATGTGGGGGAAGAAGGCACGGTGCGGGGGATACCGTACTTCAGCCGCTTCCTGGTGAGGACGCGACTATTATTCGAGTCGCGTCCTCGCCCCCCCCCCCCCCCCACAGCGGCCTACCTACCTGGATTGGCGCGGCCTTTCCTGCCGGGATCGACCGGAGCTCCAGCAGCGGCGGGACAGCGCTGAAACATCGCGGGGCTGGTGATGCCTTACCAGGGGTCGCCGTCTGGAGCCCGGAGTGCTGGAGCTGCTGCACCAACATCACGGAGCTGCGGTTTGCAGAGCTCCCAACGCGGGCGACGCTGACTACAACGCGGGGTCCTGTGACTCTGCCCGGCTCGACCTGCGGACTCGGGAGCTGCAGACTACGGCAGCGGGAGGTGGCTGATCGGGAGGTCCGGGCCGCTGAGGAGGAGGATGCTCACCGTCGGGGCTTGGCGTCAGCGTTCCACCAGTCCGGCGTGAGGGCCTGAACATCGGGCCACCCGGGGCGGCGACTGCGGGTGCTCGGAAGACCCCGACTACGGATGAACACGGAGGGGAGGCTGGCTGGACTATGGTGCCGTCCTCACCTGGGTGCCATTTATGTTATGTTGTGTTGTGGACTTTTTGTGTTTGTGCTTTTGTTAAATTTTTAATTCAATTTCAATTTTATTTTTTAATATGTTTTATTATTTATTTATTATTTATTTTTATTATTTTTCTTGTGATTTTTTTTAACGATACTGCTGTACGGGAAATTCATTTCGTTGTCTCAAAGTGAGGCAACGACAATAAAATTTGAATACAAGAATACAAGATCCCCTATCTCCCTGTTCCTGTCCACACTAGCACGAGGTACTGGAAGCAATCCAGAGATAACCACCCTTGAAGTCCGGCATTTTAGTCTTGATGAAAGCATATGCAGTGGTGTGGGTCTTTGATAGTATTAGTTGCCTTTTGAGGCAGCACCTCTTGTAGATCCCTTCGATGCAGGGAAGGTCAATATCCAAAATAAACCGGACACCGTCTATAACTTTCTGCAACTTCCATCGTTCCTGATCATTTGATTTACCGAATCAGGCTTTCTTGCAACCACTAAACTTGCTCTCTAATGCACACCTGTAAAAGTTCAATAGAATATTCAGCAACATACTGAATCTCATCTATTTTCTAAAGAGGTAGAGGTGCCGATGAGCATTCTTTGTGAATGCTCCAATGAGCTGGGCTTTGGGAAAAATTCTTCAGAGATTCAGACCCCAGGGACATTAAGCTGCCGATTCTCCACTCCTATCCTGTTGATGAAGACAGGTTCATGGATCCTCAGATTTCCCTTCTTTAAGTCAAAAATCAGCTCCTTGGTCTTGCTAGTGTTGAGAGCAAGATTGTTCCTCTGGCACCATTCAATCTTCTTTCAGTGCTCTGACACATCATTATCCATTATTCGCTCAACAATTAATGCGTTCTGCGAATTTAAAGATGACATTGGATCTGTATCCAGCTGCACCATCATGGGTATAGCAGGGGATTGGGCATACGTCCTTGAGTTGATGGTCATCGAGGAAAAATCGTTGTCAATTCGTACCGACTGTTGTCTGCTGATGAGGAAGTCAAGGATCTAATTGCATAGGGATGAGCTGAGACCCATTTACCAGAGTCTGATGACCATGTAAGCAAAATTAAACACAAAATGCTGGAGTAACTCAGTGGGACGGGCAGCATCTCTGGAGATAAGCTCGGAACTCTTCTTCATACAGGTCTCGACCCGAAACGTTACCCATTCCTTCTCCTCAGAGATATTGCCTGTCCTGCTGAGGTATTCCAGCATTTTGTGTCTATCTTCGGTGTAAACCAGCATCTGTACTAAACAATAATGTTGGTTACTCTGACTCCACCATGGCAGTCAAGGAAAGTCAGCACTGCTCACCCTTAAATAAATGAAAACATAAGCTTGCACAATGTTTTCACCCAAACATTTCAAAGGCAGAAAATAATATTGGACACATAATTTAATGTTTTGAAAATATTACAATTTTGTTCTAAATTCTGAAGGAAGTTTTTGACCCGAAACATTGCCCATTTCCTTCGCTCCATAGATACTGCCGCACCCGCTGAGTTTCTCCAGCATTTTTGTCTACCTTCGATTTTCCAGCATCTGCAGTTCCTTCTTAAACAATTTTGTTCCTGCTTACTTTCTGTAGGGTAGCATTTTCCGAGAGCAACGAAACACAATCTGGACAGAACATAGGTAAAATTGAAAGAATATTAAATAGAATCATATATTCTAAATAAATGCAAGAAGCACTGCATAAGCACATCAAAAAGAGTTGCTGTCTATAGAAAGCAACCCAGAGAAAGTGAAAGATGGGAATATTGTGATGAGACATAGATATAATAATAGTTAACAATATGATCATCAAAGCCACCTATTATAAAGAACCAGAAATTCACCTGATTTGATAATGAAATCAATTCTTCCTAGTAATAGTGGAGTTTCCCCTTTAGCAGTGAAATTGTACGCCTTATAACATTTATTTCTTAAACAAAACAGTCCTTCAAAGAGACCATATTGAAATCGTTGTCATTTACAAAGTGCTGGAGGAAGACCTCAGCGATTCTTTATCAGTCTAAGATAAGAATGGCCCCGGGACGTGGTCTGTCCTTTACGCTCCAGGGATGCCGCCTGACCCGCTGAGTTCCCCCAGCACCTTGTTTTATTTTATCCAAGCTTCCAGCATCTGCAGCCTCTGGTGTCGTCGTTGTAATTTACAGTGGGGGCGAGAGACTTGTGGAAACCCGCGTTAGTTCAATCTGTAGAAACGTCGCCCATTCCCTCTCTCCAGAGATGCTGCTGCCTGTCCCGCTGATTTACTCCAGCATTTTGTGTCTATCTTACAACAGGTGAAGCCTTGCAGTCATCAGATGGCCCGGGACTGCAGCGATTGCACAGTGGCGCTCGCTAGGACCCAGAGGGCCGGGGCTGTGCTGCAGGAGGTGAAGCGCTGCCATTCCTCTCATTCCGCTGTGAATGGGGCTGATTGTTGTCGGCTGGCGAAGCTCTCCCTCCGGCTGAAGCCTTTCCCCCCCCCGCCCGCAGCAGCCGCTCGCCTCGGCTCCACTCGGTTCGTTGCTCTTTCTCTCTCGGTTGGCAATGGGTGGGGGCAGTGGCGTTGCAAGGATCGCTTCCAAATTGGCTGGTTCCTGCAAACTTTGGAGCAACTTTGCAAGAGGCAGCTGGAGGCGGGCACTTCGGCGAACAAAGTTATCTGCGGGCTGGACTCGAAGGTTTGAGGAAGGTTTGGGGTGGGGGGGGAGCTTTGCCTCGATTGAGCGGGTACCGCTGTTGTCTTGGGGGCAACTGATGCTGGGGTGTGGAGGGGAGGGGACGGGGTTGAGCCGAGCTGCAGCCCGCCTGCGAGAGGGGGAGTCCCGGGAGCGGCTTGGCGCAGCTCGGCTCGGCTGGCGGCGGATGAATGGGGAAGCGGGCGTTGGGCTCTTGCTCCTCACCTGCCGGCCTCTCGGACCCGGCTCCTCACTGACTCTGTCCCCTGGCTGGCGAGGAGGGTTGCTCCCGCCCGGCCCCAGCCACTGACTGAGTACCGAGCGGGCCCGCTTTAAGGTACAACAAAGGCGCAATTTCGCCGAGTTGGGGCTTCCACTTGTTGTAGATGTGGGACAGAGTGTGGAGCAGTCCGTTGCCCCACGTTTAGTTTCTCTGTACGGCGGAGATAAAGTTTAGTGGTGAAAATCTGTAGACTCGGACCAAAAGTGCTTACCTACTTTGTGTGAAAACGGTTTGCTTTCTTTACTCTGTGTGTGTGTGTCCCCGCACCCGAAGCTGGAGGAAATCCTCTCGGTGCCAGGTCGGTCTATGATGAGAATAGTTGACATCTAGATGCGGCCAGTTGGCAGGTCCAGCTATGCTCCAACCCGGGAGTGACCTCGGGTCTTCCTCCCACCGTCTATATGCCTTACCCCACCCCCTTTAACCTCCACCTCAACATTTTACCCCCATCCACTTTACACTACACCTCACCCTAACCGTTTATCCCCACCTTGCCCCTTTACCCCCCCACCATGCCCACCCACTTTACCCCTGGCACACTCTGCCTGATCCGACCTGCAATCTGCTCCTGACCTTCCACACCTGAAACCACATGAGGCGAGTGTGACAATGCTGCCAACCACAAACAGAAATGCCAGACCATTCCCCACCTTAACAGCCTCCTGCCACCCCTTGAACCAGTTTGGCGGTGGCATTGATTTGGAGCAAGATTAGAGTGATCTTTCTTACCCACTCCCATGTAAAATTGAGGAAGGATGTGCTGGCTCTGGTGAGGGTCCAGAGGAGGTTCACAAGAATGATCCCAGGAATGAATAGGTTAACCTATGATGAGCGTTTGTCGGCATTGGGCCTGTACTCGCTGGAGTTTAGAAGAATGATGGGACACCTCATTGAAACATACAGAACAGTGAAAGGCTTGGATAGAGTGGATGTGGAGAGGATGTTTTCACTAGTGGAGAGTCTAGGACTAAAGTTCATAACCTCAGAATTAAAGGATGTTCTTTTCGGAAGGAGATTTGGATAAATCTCTTTAGTCAGAGGGTGGTGAATCTGTGGAATTCTTTGCCACAGAAGGCCGTCAGTGGATATTTTTAAGGCAGTGGTAAATAGATTCTTGATTAGTACAAGTGTCAGAGGTAATGGGGAGAAGGCAGGAGAATGGAGTTAGGAGAGAGAGATAGATCAGCCACGATTGAATGGCAGAGTAGACGATGGGGCGAATGGGCTAATTCTACTCCTATCACATGACTTCTGCTGGAGATAGATACAAATTGCTGGGGTAACTCAGCGGGTCAGACAGCATCTCTGGAGAAAAGTAATATGTGATTTTCGGATCGAGGCCCTTCTTCAGAATCGAAGAAGAAGGGCCTGGACCTGAAATGGCACCTATTCTTTTTCTCCAGCGATGCTGCCTGCTGCTGAGTTATTCCAGCAATTTGTGTCTATTTATTCCAGGATATGGGGAGAAGGGAGGAACGGGGTACTGATTGGGGATGACCAGCCATAATCACATTGAATGGCGGTGCTGGCTCGAAGGGCCGAATGGCCCACTCCTGCACCTATTGTCTATTGTCTATTGTCTATAGTCTAACCCACTTCCTAAACGCTTGGACTATTAAAACTCCCATTAAGTCCCATACACTTATCACTTCTTTCTTCATTGACCAATATGGCTCCAAATCACCATTAACTCTGTTTATAATTTCTCATCTTTAGATCTGGCTCCTCGCTTGCCCTTCTGTACTTTCAATACACATTTCTCCAAGGACTCTGTATTTGTCTAATTCGTGCCTTCAACATTGGGCCTCGGCTGCTCAGACCTAAACTCAGGGTTTCCTCCTTAAATCGTTTCTCAAGCCCTTCTCTTCCCTCCCCTGCCCCCCAAATCCTCCTTAAATTCCTTCTCCTGACATTTTTAATCTTCATCTACATTGAACATATGCCAGGTGTGTAGGAAGGAACTGCAGATGCTGGAGTAACTCAGCGGGTCAGACAGCATCTCTGGAGAAAAGGAATAGGTGAAGTTTCGGGTCGAGACCCTTCTTCTATCAGACCCGAAATGTCACCTGTTCCTTTTCTTCAGAGATGCTCTGTGACCTGCAGAGTTACTCCAGCTTTTTGTTTCTAGCTTGAACATATGCCAGTTTTTGTCTGATTACAAACCTGTGTTTTGCTACATTAAAAAGGTGCCAAATGTAAATTATTGCAGTATTTCTTTAAAAAAAATGTATTTGCTTATTTCTCCATGTCGAATCTCTTTGCCATGCTAAAATATATTTTCACATCCAAGCCGCTGTGTGTCATCGAGAAATGTCCATCACACTCAGTTTCTCACCAGCAGAGTAGTAAACTCCCTTCATAGGGAGTTTAGATTCATGCTTTTAGCTTGAACACCATCTTTTCTTGAGATGCAAGCACAGTATTTTCCCCACAGTCTTTACCAGATGGTTATTGCTCTTAGTTAGTGCTATCTAACTGAGGCTCCTGGCTTCTTACACCAAATAATTGCACCCATGAGGTATTATTAATTTTATTCTGTTTCAGCAGTTTCCCATTGCAGCAGTACTTTTTATTCTGGAGACAAAAGGGACTGCAGATCTTGTGCAAAAAAAAACTGCTGGAGGAACACAGTAGCATCTGTGGAAGGAAATGGACAGATGACATTTTGGATCGGAATCCTTTTTCATATTGAAAAACTGAAGGTCAACTATCTTAAATCCCGAAATATCGACGGTCCATTTACCTCCAGAGATGCCGCTTGACCTGCCGATTTCCTCTATCAGTTTGTTATTTTGCTCCTATTTTATTCTGCTTCACTTTCACTACTTACTTTATATCTTCTGTTATGTTTCATGCTTTTTACAATTGAGATGATGCTCAAGTTACTTATTTAGTTGTTTCTAATCCTGAATTAACGCAGTGTAAATAGTGATGTTTCTATTCTTTCCTTCCTGAGTGGACCAACTAATTTTATTTGAGATTATAAACTTGTATTGCCTATTTCATTCTCTTTAAGATGCACCATGTTAAATCATTTAAGCACTGCACAAAAGTGTGCCTGTTTCAATGACATGGAAATGTTGCTGCCCCGAGTTATTTCCTGTGATGAGCTCCTGCCGGTTCATGTGAACTGTAACTTTCTCTGTAACCAACCAATGTAGAACAACTACGAACTAACTGTGATCTTTTGCTGAACAATAGGAACAAACTGTGGGAGAATGAAATCTTGATTAATTCATCTTAACATCAGCTTTCTTGGAAGACATTGTTTTTAAAAAGTCAGATCTCATTCAGGTCAGTTACTTTCCACCAGAGATCACTCATTATATGGATTTCAACTTCATCCTATCCCAATGATGTGCTGGTGCCAGGTTTTAGCACTAATCCGACAGTATTAAATGCCATTGCTACACTTCTATAGTAACGGAGAAAACATGGTGAAAACAGTGTCATCTGATTTGGGCTCTGATATTATCCCCATGATTACCATGTTAAGATTATGCTTATAATGTCAGTAAAATGTAAGCAAAATATTTTGCTCAACAATCCCATTTTTTTTTTTTTAATAGTGCTTTTTGACATACAAATGCAGATTAGTTCTCTTCATTATATCTGTCTATCATCGTAATAGTTATCATCTGTTTTTTCAGCTCTTTGTAATTGACCCTATTCACTGGAAAGTGAAACATCTTCCTCATCTTCCATGGGTTCTGTGGTATTTTAGTCTTTAGTAGTCTAAGCATCTTGGCAGAAACTACTTTATGAATTCTTAATGAAGTGGTTGGACAAAGTTCAAGTGAATTTGATATGATCCTTTGTTGTAGACCATCTTTACACACATTAACTATATACAAATTATAATTAGTTTAACAAGAGATTACATCAAATTCTAACCGATGAGATAAAAATGATAGTTAATTAATCTGAGTGTAGACTGCTCATATACATGACTTTACAACTTTCTTATCAATGTGCCTCATTATATCACGGGTTCAGATATTACAGCATTTCCAAGGCAGTGTATGTTTTGATTCCAGGGTCATTGAGAGACAGTAACAGTCCCAGCAGAATGCAATAACGCTGTTTTGTGGAGGTCCATCTGATAATAACATAAATGAGAAGGGAAACGAGAGGTTCTGTTAAAGGATCAGCAAACCAACATTGAGTATTTGTTTTACAATATGCAACTGGGGGATATACCAACACAGATTGTGTGGGGTATAAAACAGCAGTGGATGATGGAGAAATCTAGTTAAACTTCTGTGTACATATTGCGCTACATAAAATAAAAAGCTTTCAATTTTATACATATACAAATTTATAATCTATATATAATAATTATAATATATATATATATTACTTTCACTTATAACACTTGCATTCAGAAGATTATATTTTTGCATTTCATCTGATTCGTCCAAATTATTTTACAATTTTCTATATTATATTTCTCTGCAAAATAAATCTATGTAGTTCCTCTTGAAAAATGATGGTGGAATTTGTCATCATGGCTTCCAAATGCAGCCTGTTCCATGTATTCACTACACTTGTAAATTGGTTGAAACTAAATTCCTGTACGCATGAATCTCGTGATAATTAAACCACAGTTTAATTTGCAAATTGTAAAACTCCTTTAGTTCATAAATGTGGAGGAACCCCTAGAATTGCATAACCTTTTATTTCCTTTCAAATTTAACTTTGAGCGAGGTTGAAATACAAAGTAAATTATTTGTTGTTTCGGTTTTATTCGGGCCTCTTTGCGTCATTGATTGTCAAAGTGAGAGATGTGATGTAAACCAATTTGTGTTTATTCACAAAGATAGACACAAAAAGCTGGAGTACCCAGCGGGACAGGCAGCATCTCTGGAGAGAATGGATAGGCTATGTTTTGGGTCGAGACCCTTCTTCAGACTGATTATTCACAATTGTGATAAAATCTATATTACTAAAAGTCTGTTCTTGACCGGTTTTGGCTTTCTGTGCTGCGATTTCCGAGAGTACGCCGCCACCTACGGCCGTCATTTTTGGCCACCTCGCTCAGAGCCCCCCTACGCCGCATGTGTGCCGAGGATTTTTTCCGTCGATGAAAATTGACAGAGATATTAATGTTTTTACAAAATTCCCCATTCTCTCAGCTGCCCCTGCTGGAGGGAGGGGGAGGGACTATAAAACCAGGAAGTGGTGTGCCTCAATCAGTCTCTGCAAGTGGTGTGCCTCAATCAGAGCTCTGAATGACACTGACAAATGTCTACAGCACTGTGAGTACCCTTAATTAGGTTTGAAAATGAAAATATGGTTAGAGGTAAAAAAAAGCACTGCCTGCAAATGGTTGTTTGGGTTTGGGTTGAAGTAAAAAGGCACTCTCTCTCCCCCCCCCTCCCCCCCTCCCCCCCCCCCCCTCCCTCCCTCTCTCCCTCCCCCCCCCCCCCCCCTCTCCCTCTCCCATCTCTCTCTCCCTCTCCTCTCCCCATCCCCTCCCCTCCGCTCTCCCCCCTCTCATCTCCCCCCTCTCTCTCTCTCCCCCTCTTTCTCTCCCCCCTCCATTTTTCCCCCTCCCTCCCCCCCCCCCACCGTCCCTCCCCCCCCCCCCCCCCCCCACACTCCCCCACCCCCTTCCCCCCCCTCCCCCTCTTCTCCCCCCCCCTCTCTCCTCCCCCTCTCCTCTCCCCCTCTCCCCCCCCCCTCCCCCCCCTCCCCCCCTCTCTCCCATCCCCCCTCTCCCCTCCCCCCCTCCCTCTCCCCTCCCCCCTCTCTCCTCTCTCCCCCCCTCTCTCTCTCTCCCCCCCCCTCTCTCCTCTCCCCCCCCTCCTCTCCCCCCCTCTCTCCCCTCTCCCCCCCTCTCTCTCCTCCCCCCCCTCTCCTCCTCTCCCCCCCTCTCTCCTCTCCCCCCCTCTCTCCTCCTCCCCCCCTCCTCTCTATGCCCTAATCTTTGTTCTCCCCCCCTCTCTTTTCTCTTCCCCTGTCTCCTTATTTTCTTCTCTTTTCTGATTCTCTCCCCCCCTCTAGTATCTTCCCCCCTCTCTCTCATGGGAGTGAGACTTAGCTCCCCCCCCTCGTCCTCTCCCCCCCGTCTCCTCTCCCCCTCTCCTCTCTCTAATGGCTCCTCTCCTCTCCCCCCCCTCTCCGGCCCCCCCCTCTCCTCTCCCCCCCCTATAGTTGGAGGATAGTCCTCTCTCCTCTCCCCCCCCCTCTCTGATCGGAGTAGGAATTATCTCCTCCATGAAAGAACTTTCAGTAACTCCCCCCCCCAATACAACAGATGCCACCCCCCTCCTATTATCCCCCCCCTCTCAATCTCCTCTCTCTCCTCCCTAATAACTCCAGTTAGCGTGTGTGTGGGGGGGGGGGGGGTGGTGGTAGTTAGTGTGTGATGCTGTATGCCACATCCCCCCCACACCATCGCTCGTTGGGGGAACAGACCCAACGGGTCTGCACTTGGTCTAGTAACTTTTAAAGTTCTCCATGCTGTGAGGCACATACATTGTTTACGCCAAGTAAATTGGGATACTTTGATTTAAAATGTTGTTTGGGAATATTTGACTTAGTGTGAAAAACAATGAAGTATGCTTTAATATTTGTTTCCATAATATTTTTCTCTTCACCTGTTAGTTATTTTCTTCTCTTTTTATGATCGTGGACATTGAGTAGTATCATTCTCTGCCAAAGAAGGCATGGGAGTGAGACTTAGCTTGGTAATAGTTGTCTGCAAATCGTTTGATTGTGGGTTTTAAGATCCACTTATGGCAACTTGAGCATATGTACGGCCCGAGGTCCAGTCTCTGGATATAGTTGGAGGGTAGTCCTGTCCTACATTGTATCTGGATGATCGGAGTAGGAAATTATGAGCTGCATGAAAGAATTTTCAGTACCGAAAATAGCCAATACAACAGATGAATAGTTAAAGAAAACTTATTTATTAGCAAACCCTCTCAATGCCTGTGCCCATAATAACTGCAGTTATGATGCAGGCAGGTACAGGTTGAGCAGTCAAGAGTTAAAATTATGTAGAATAGGATTAATAAAGTGTAGACACAATAAACTGCAAATGTGTGTTGACAAAAAATAGGCACAAAGTACTGGAGGGCCAATAGGCACAAAGTCTCAAGAGGGCCCCGACCCGAAACATGGCCCATCCAGAGATGCTGCATGTCCCGCTGAGTTATTCCACTACTTTGCGTTTTTTTTTGAAAGGCAGGGAAGGTCAGTCCTTCCTGGTCATGTAGGGCCCTTATAAAATGCATGGGATGTTGACCATGTTCTCTGTAAGTGATTTGCACAGAGTTGTGTCAAATCTTTATCAGTAATTGGCATTTGTGTTTCTGACAGAGGTGTGAGGATAGATGCATTTCTCAAGTTGATGTCAATAGACAATTAATAGGTGCAAAGGATTTTTTCTGGGTTTAAGTCTGCAACAATTGCTGACAGAAGTAAAGGGAAGCATTGGTCACCGTACAAAATGAGTACAGTTTATTCTGTTACACAATATTACGCTCTCTTCCCGAATCGCTTATTTTGTACACCCCCAGTGAATGAAGTGTCATGCTAGAAGTCTGTGGATGGCTATGGTGATAGGACCAGCAGTCTGATATTTTTCACTGTCTTTTCATTTTGGAGGAGAATTTGTGCTGAATAATTGAGTGCATTTAGGGAAGGTATATCTATAAACAAATGAGAGAAATATTACGATGATATTATTAGATTAAAATAATCTCAAATTATATGGCTCCTGTTATGACTAGGGTTATCTATCCCAAGTGTTTTACACCAATCAAAGTACTTTCTGGAGTGTAACCATCAGTATTGGCTAGATGAATAGAAGGAGACTTGTGTCGAATCAACATTAGCACAGACCAGTTACACCAGGGAATTACAAAGCAGGTATGGCATTCTATTTTGCTATTTGGAATATACTCAATATCAGTACTTTAGGCTATTTGCTAATAAATTTAATTATTTTCTAAGTGGTCCCCCAACGCAATATTCCACCTCTCCACCAATTCCAATATTGCTGGCCAGTTCTGGAGCGCTATTATGTGTGTTGTGGATCAAAGGGACTGGCTTCCAGAGGGCTATTATGGACATTGTGGGCTGAATGGATTCTTGGGCTGGCAGCTCAGTCACTCTGGCCGGGCAGCTCAGTCACTCAGGTTGTTGTGCACTGAAGGAAATGGTTTCCAGAGGGCTAGTATGGACATTATATGGACACAGCAACTCATACATACGCACGCACAGACAGACGATGCGCACACACACTTTAGAAGCAATAGAGATACTATCTGCAAGCATTTTAGAACCAATAGACATTTTTTGCAAGCTTTAGAACCAATAGTCTTTTTTTGCAAGCTTTAGAACCAATAGTCATTTTTTTTGCAAGCTTTAGAACCAATAGACTTTTTTTGCAAGCATTTTAGAACCAATAGACAATTTTTGGCAAGCATTTTAGAACCAAAAAAAGACACATTCTGTAAGCATTATAGAATGAAAAGAGACACTTTTTGCAAACATTTTAGAACCAATAGTCATTTTTTTTGCAACCTTTAGAAGCAATAGACATTTTTTGCAAGCTTTAGAACCAATAGACATTTGTGCAAGCTTTAGAACCAATAGACATTTTTTTGCAAGCTTTAAAACCAATAGACATTTTTTGCAAGCTTTAGAACCAATAGTCATTTTTTTTGCCAGCTTTAGAACCAATAGACATTTTATGCAAGCTTTAGAACCAATAGTCATTTTTTTGCAAGCATTAGAAGCAATAGACATTTTTTGCAAGCATTTTAGAACCAATAGACACTTTTTGCAAGCGTTTTAGAACCACTAAGGGCACACATTTGAGTAGACATATGTTCAGTGTTATTCACAGCTCAGAGAAACGTGACCCTCTGCCTTCCTCCATCTTGAAGAGTGAGTGAGGCACACCACTTCCTGGTTTTATAGTCCCTCCCCCCTGCCGCCAGCGGGGGCAGCACAGAGAATGGGGAATTTTGTAAAGACATTAATATCTCTGTCATTTTTCATTGACGGGAAAAATCCTCGGCACACATGCAGCGGAGGGGGGCTCTGAGCAAGGTGGCCAAAAATGACGGCCGTAGGTGGTGGTGTTCTCTCGGAAATCGCAGCACAGATGGCCAAAAGCGGTCAAGAACAGAGATTTAGTAATATAGATAGATATATATTTAAGAGGGAGTTAGATGTGGCCCTTGTGGCTAAGGGGATCAGGGGTATGGAGAGAAGGCAGGTACGGGATACTGAGTTGGTTGATCAGCCATGATCATATTGAATGGCGGTGCAGGCTCGAAGGGCCGAATGGCCTACTCCTGCACCTATTTTCTATGTTTCTATATATTTGAATTAGTAGGTTCCTATTATTCCCCAACAATGAAAACGGTCATTTCAGAGAGCATTGTACTTTGTTACAAATAAATAAATGGCTCCCTTAACCAAATATCTAGTCTCTCACTCTATATACTGCTTCTTCATGAAGATCCTGGCTGTGATTGGGAATGGTATAATGAATGGGAAACGAGTGAGCGGTTCATACAAAAACATTAATATCCAGCATCAGTTAATTCTCACCGTTCCACAATGAACATCTGTTTATATGTTGCCATTAAAGTTGGCACTTTAAAAAATGCGGTTGTTTGAATGAGAAGTAGCACAGTAGAGCAACAACCTTTTACTATTGGAAAGTAGTAATTACTGTTTATTTCCTGGGATGAAACTGGTTACTGACTTTTTCCAGAACATCTTGTATCACTCCTGAAAATTGATTAGTGGAAGCTAGTCGCTTTTATAGCATGATGATTTTCTAAGTTGATTGCAGTATATATCCTCATTTTCTGCCTGCCTTGACGTATTGGAATATTGAACGATAACTTAGACTAGGTTTTCTGGAGACCAATGGTGTGTCACTTCTGCTACAACTACTGTATGTTTGAGTAACATAGGCCTGGATTAGGAATGCTAAAGAGTCCGTCACCCCACATGCCTTTATTCTATTGCCACTTCCCCAAGGCTCATTCCCATTATAATTCACAACTCCCAAAGCCCAAATCATTGTTTTGTTGCTTACCTGAATCTCTCACTAGACTGGCCACTACCCCTACAAATTATCCCCAACCTGACATTTATTGTGAAAATATGCCCTTGAAACCTGCACTGAACGTTCTACCAATGGAACAATCATCAGAGGCCTGTTGAAATATCAGCTTCATGTACTTGGATTTCTAGAATTAGGCCACCACACAAAAATGGTTTGTTTGGTATTTATGCTACAGCCAATCTCCATTCCATGCTTCAAACTGTATTAGTACATGCTTCTATTCCCCTTTGATGTACTATTTGGGGGGGGGGGGGGGGGGGGGGGGAGGAGCCCTTTTAACCTCTGTGAAAAGTTTTAATGACTTGTTTATTTGCAGCTTTTTTCACTTTGCTTCTCTAATGGGCTGCAACTTTTATTAACCAGGCCGTGTGTGGTTCACTTCCCCTCAAAATGTTCCATTCTGAAGATCTGAACATTATGTCAAAGTGACAAATATCAGAACCCAACTTTCACTGTAGATTGCAATGAAATTGTAATTGTTCACTTCAAGGTATCATGAAAAGCACTGGTCAAAACAATTTGGCCTCAATTGAGTTATTTCTGTTTTTATTAACTGATTTTCTTGTATTCCTTTTAAACATTCAAATCATTATGTTGAATACAATCTTGTTTATTAAAAAAAAAGATCCATCCAGGCACTTCTGGGAATTTCCCTGCATGTGTAAACCAATACATTCCCAGAAAGCTGTCCCTAAGTATAAAGGCGTTTTCTGTCCGGGCTACTTTCATTTTCTTGTGACATTCTCGTATGTCTGTAACTCTTTTTTTATAAGCACGTAGGATTGTTCTATCTGTCATCAGGATTTAGTTTGCATATTTCAAACATTAAAGTATGAGCTCAAAGAATAAACCGATGTGAAGTAGACTGAAGCCATCTGCATGGTTTTGGGATGTGGACTTACTGTGGATAGCAAAAACCATAGATACCTTCTGGGATACAGCCAATGACACTAACAGGTAGCATTCAATTCCGCCATAGATATAACCACTTCAATGAAAGCTTTAGTTTCTATGTTTCAGCCTACAAGGCATGCTCAGCTGCTTTTGACATGTCAACCTTACAGGAGGACCTCAACTGATCTTTAGACTTGTGGCAGCTGGATGGTGAGAGACCATCGTGACCACTATTGAAGCAGCAAGCAACAGAGATATCAGTTCAATTTCCCAAGTTACTGACACCATCTCCGGCCCCAAACCCTAACCCACATTCCTGATCCTGGTGTTCCATATTACACCAGGCCTGGAAGTCAAGCTCCCTCCACTTATCCCTGGTTAATAATTCTAACATCCTGATTTTGATTTAATAAAATAGATAACCTCAAACCTTATCAAATAATCACTGGAACCTATGACTGGTCAGTGCACAAGGTGTGGAAGATATAGAAATCTTGAAGAGCAGTTATCCAATTCAAAGGCGGTTTTATTCATTTGGTTATTTCTCTTTTCCTGAATTCTTCTTTGATTTTCCTGCCCTTTATTCTTGCCACCATTCCCAAGAACTTTCTGCACTTAACGGTTCGTTCTACATTAAACTCTCCTATTATAATTGAAAATTTGTCTAGATTACTTGCTCTCTGACCCGTACTACTCTTGATGGCAGCGATAATTTTGATTTCAACAGTTTTGTAAATATTGACATTGCTGTTCTTATTTTCACTTTAAAACTTTAAGCATTTTTGAATTCTCTTTACAATGTAGTTTGGCATCCCAGGTGGCTACCAGTAATTTAAAGGTTACACAAAAAAGCTGGAGAAACTCAGCGGGTGCAGCAGCATCTATGGAGCGAAGGAAATAGGCAACGTTTCGGGCCGAAACCCTTCTTCAGACTGATCGGGGGCGGGGGTGGGCGGGGACAAGAAAGGAAAAAGGAGGAGGAGCCCGAAGGTTGGGGGATGGGAGGAGACAGCAGGGGGACTGAGGAAGGGGAGGAGACAGCAAGGACTAACAAAATTGGGAGAATTCGATGTTCATGCCCCCAGGATGCAGACTCCCCAAACGGAATATGAGGTGCTGTTCCTCCAATTTCCGGTGCTGCTCTCTGTGGCCATGGAGGAGACCCAGGACAGAGGTCGGAGACGGAGTGGGAGGGGAAGTAATTTAAGTATTAAGAGTAATACTTTTTATTTAAGTAATTTAAGTATTAAGAGTAATTTAAAGGTCTTGAGTTGGATATTTTCTCATGGAGCATTATTAGTTCTGTAATAAGAGATTTGAGCATCGTCCGAACTATCCAATCTACAGCACCACAGTGGAGCAGCCAGCCACAGCATTGGTAATATTATGATTGAAACAGGATAAATGGTCCTTTATATGTGTCCAGATTTGCTTCCCTGTGTCTTTTTTCTGGAGGAGCAAAAATACATGTGGCTAAACACTGGCAAGTGTGAAGTATTAAAACTGCTTTATTTCACAGCAACGAGTACCCTGGGCAACAGTTCAGACTTGACTGAACATACTTTATTTCTCGGCAAAGCATGTTTTAATATAGGGGAGAATTTTATTTCTGGTCATTATTGCCAAATAAGATGGGACATTCAGCTGCATGCTATACTTCTCTGTGCAGGTAGGAACTAACTGTGCAAGTAAACCGAAGATACACAGAAAAAGCTGGAGTAACTCAATGGGTCAGACTGCATCTCTGGAGAAAAGGAATAGGTGATGTTTCGGGGGGGAGTCTCCCCTGATTCACAGTCTGAAAAAGGGTCTCGACCCAAAATGTCACCTATTCCATTTCTTCAGAAATGCTGCTTGACTCATCGAGTTACTCCAGCTTTTTGTGTCTATCTTTGGTTTAAACCAACATCTTGCTATACATCTCTTTACGTCTAATTTTGTTGATACAACTGGAGTGAAAAGCACATCCCAAACTTCTATCTAGGACAATAGACAATAGAATGTGAGGTATTGATCACTTACTGAATAAAACTGGGAACTTGCCTGTTGTTTACAATCTATGAAGACGCACTTTCAAAAACTAACTCGGTCAAAAAAAATGTTTTAAACTGTGTACAATGAGCAGGAATTTAGAGATTATTCAGAAACCTATTTAATGGGTTATGTCCATGCGGTTGGAACCTGGACGAGAATAGGAAATAAAAATATAATTCAAGGAACATTGAGATTTGGCCCTAGACTGGTTTTAAAATACAGGAAAGACACGGCAAATAAAAATGATAAAATTCTAATTAAAATAAATTAGGCAAAGTTTCTGATCGAAACCTTTCTTCAGACAGGGTTTCGGCCCGAAACCTTGCCTATTTCCTTCGCTCCATAGATGCTGCTGCACCTGCTGAGTTTCTCCAGCATTTTTGTCTACCTTCGATTTTCCAGCATCTGCAGTTCCTTCTTAAACTTAAAGTTAAATTATATTCTTTGTTTTCTTGTCATAGCAAAATATCAAAGTATAATATTTTCGATGAGGTCCCCAGATTACCCAGCATTTTGTTGCAGGCTAGATGTATTATTGCATCACACAGACCAGACCTCCCACCATTGACTCCATCTACACTTTGCTGTCTTGGAAAAACAGCCAACATAATCAGACGTCCCACACCAGTCATTCCTCCTCCTCCATGCTATCATCCAGCTAGAATGTACAGAAGAGAAAGTTCGCACCACCAAACTCAGGAACAGCTCTTTCCCCTCTGTTATAACGCTTCTGAACTGTCCTTCCCTAAACTAATATACACTCTGATTCACCCCTATCCCATTGTGGGCATTGGACTTTGTCTATGGAGCTGATGCGTTGCAATGTAGTAATCTCCCCACCATTGGAGGGATCCATGGGAGAAAGGCAGCCAATATCATCAAAGACCCACACTACCTTGGTCACACTCTCATTTAGCTATCACCATCAGGAAGAAGGTACAGCAGTCAGAAATCCATGACTATCAGGTTCAAGAACAGCTTCTTCCCATTAACCATTGAACACTACAACACTACTTCAGTAACTATGATCTTCTGGGGACTAACTATGATCTTCTGCAGACTTTGGTTTTTGCATTATTATGGTTAGCTAGTATTATTGTTATCAATCTATTTTTGATTATTTTATTATGCGTGTTATGTTTACTAGCCTGGTAAGATGCAGCAAGTCAGAATTTCACTGTTCCGTTGTTGATAAATGGGGCAATTAAACACTCTTTTCACTTTTCTTTGTTTACTGCTGCATCTAAGTGTGATACTTTGATGTGCGGTATCTGTGGATGAATGGATGCACGTTAGATGCAAGACAGTTTTGCTACATTATAGTTGCTCCTGGATATGTAGAATAAAAGTGGTAATTGATGTGTTTTTCCTAATTTTCAGATTCCCTTGATGTATATTACCCTGGTCCTCCGTTTTGCCTATTAGAGCAAAGGGGATATCTCTATGAACGGGGGTCCTATGGTGAGATTGAACTGTGTCATGAGCATTTTCCATTAAACACAGAAGAAACTGATGCAACTGAAGAAGGTACCCTTCTTTTTAAATCTTCCCTGCTAGCAAGAGTTAAACTAAAATTAAATTGTGCTTGCTATCAGAGAGCGATCTGGAAAAGGTATTTCTATCCAAGAGTGCTTCTGTCCATGCTTGAAGCTGAAACTCAAATTATAATTGCAGGGGCAGTGATTGTTTTTTTAAACTCTCACATTAAGATAAATTGAGAGAATAAATGTGCAGTAAGGAACTGCAGATGCAGGTTTCGACCAAAGATTGACACAAAATGCTGGAGTAACTCAGCAGTACAGGCAACATCTCTGGAGAGAAGGAATAGGTGACATTTCGACCCGAAACATCACCCATTCCTTCTCTCCAGAGACGCTGCCTGTCCCGCTGAGTTACTCCAGCATTTTCTGTCTATCTGTGTGAGAATAAACATGTAAATTTTCAAAACTGTAAATTTCTACTGTATTTCTACCTTTTCATTTTTTAATATTTAACAGAAACCTCAGTTTTCTTATCTGAATTTATTCCTCAGTTTTCCACGTGATAACAAACTGGATATTCCAAATAAATCACTAGGCATTAACAGGTCTACTTTTGTCAATGTTCAGGACATTGCACCGACATTGAAGTATTTTTGAAGTGCACTTCATAGAAGCATAGAAAATAGGTGCAGGAGTAGGCCATTCGGCCCTTCGAGCCTTTGTGATAAAGTTATACGGCATGGAAACAAGCCTATCAGTTCAAGCCCTGCCGACCAAGATGCCCCACCTAGGCTGTCCCACCTGCCCGCGTTTGGCCCATACACATCTAATCCTTTCCTATCCATGTACCTGTCCAAATGTCTTCACATTTTCCTGACTACAATCTCCAAGGGCACCTCAATGTTAAGTCCTGCTATGGCCTCCAGTCGTTCTACTCCTGCATCCTCTTCTAGTCCTTTAAATCTTTGACATTTTTCAACTATACTGATGCCTTGTACAAGTTAAATCACCCCACTGCAGGAAGCTATGTCTGGCAGATATATGCAGTTAACCGAATGTCTCCATCCTCCTCCCTCCACCAGGATATTTTGCCATATTAGAGTTACAATATAAATGCACAATGTTAGCCCCGGAATCTTAATATCTTAAGGTAACTTCCTACTGGAATATATGTAAACACATTGGCCCAAGGGTGTATGACAAAGTCATAGAAACGTAAGTAACCAGGTTATCTGTTTTTGGCACAATAACAAATTAAGAATAAATGTTGGTGTGATCACATCCATTTTTCATTTTCAAATAGTGTCATGGGCAGAAAGAGTATTGGTTTAACATTTCGGGTGAAGGACATATTACAGTGCAAATTATGAACCTGTCTAGAATTTATCCTCAAGATTCTACATTAGCATTTACATTCTCATCTTGCTAACTTGTTTGAAAGTGCTGCTGTAAATTTAAGTCTGACATATGCAACTTTTTATAATTAAATAGTATTATTGTAATTATTCCAATATACTACAATATTTAGTAATCCTATGTTGGACGGTAAGATGTTTTGTACTCCTATTCAAATAATGCCAATGTCTATATGTTAAGTAAAAACAAAAAAATTGCAGATGATGGTTTATACCAAAGACAGACTCAAAGTGCTGGAGTAACTCAGTGGGTCAGGTAGAATCTCTGGAGAAATTATATGGGTGACAATCGGTCTGTAGAAGAGACCCAAAACCTCACCTATCCTTTTACTCCTGACCCACTGAGTTACTCTAGCACTTTATGTCCATCTATATGTTAAGTTATCAATACTTACATTTTGACTTTTTTTCTAGATAAAGAGCTACTTTTCAACCATCCACCACAGGACATCATCGGGACTCCAACATTTGAAATGCGAGGTTCAGAGGAAGTAGCAACGGGAAATGTGTTGCAGCGTTTAATTCGGGAGCATTTAAGGTATGGGAATCCAAATGAGAACATGAACTTACTGGCAATACAGCAGCAAGCCGCAGGGAGTGCAGGACCATCCAACGACATTGGGAGCGCGCACTCTTCTACAGAAAACCTTGTGCAGGAAGATCCACAAATGGTCCACCAGTCAGCACGCCAAGAACCTCAAGGGCAAGAGCATCAGGTGGACAATAGCGTGATGGAGAAGCAGGCACGGCTTGCTCTAGCACAGCAGAATGTCGATGAGTTACCAACCTACGAGGAAGCCAAAGCACTGTCTCAGTTCTTCAGAGGGCAACAACAGGCAACTGTTGCTCCTGGTATATACGTAGCTGGAGTTGCCAGTCAGAAAACCAGAACTGAGGGGAGACCGACAGTTAACCGAGTAAGCTCTGGGCAGGTGCACAAAGATGAAGCACTGAAAGAACTTAAGCAAGGTCACGTTCGCTCACTTAGTGAGCGGCTAATGCAGCTTTCTTTGGAAAGGAGTGGGGTAAAGTCCCATCCTGCCGCCTCAAACAACAAGATCACTTCCCAACAGTCCAACAAAACCTTCAAGAATGGGGGTCAGCCATCTCCACAGACCCCCACCACAGGAATAGACTTTAGAGGCCCTCCCCCAGAATACCCTTTCAAAGCCAGGCAAATGTTTCCAACACTTAATCAGCCTCACGAGCTGGGGCACTTTTACAGTGATACATCCTCGGGAATTCTTCATGAGTTGCCTAAACAATATTCTGGTACTCTTGCAATTAGACAAGAAGCAACCATCCTAAGATACCAGTCACCACCAGAATATGGACCGGCAAGGTAAAAATAGCTATATGTACTCTTTTTAACAAAAATACAAGCTAATTAGAAGTTGTGAAATAGTAATATTAGATTCTTAATGCTGGGTGTTTATTATGGGAATTCTGTTTCTATTCTACTTCCCTATAGGATTTCTAATGGATTTTAATAAGGCTTTTAACCTAATCTGGCACACATTGGAAACTTTATGACCCAATGATACCTTGTTGTCACTTGTAACTAGGTACAGTGAAATGCTTTGTTTTGCATACAACTGGATTAAATCATGTAGCGAGCCTCACCGAGGCAGTACACAAGTGTCGCCACGTTTTTGCGCCCACAAAGCTACAAAAGTTCACCGAGCAGTCCTATCGATTGCCAGCCACCGCACGTGGCAGTAGCCCCCCCATCGTGCTCAGTGGCCTCCCACCACTGGGTTCCCCTTCATTCTCAGCGACCATCCTTGGTCACCGACCACTCTCCTTGCTCTCGATGGTTCCCTCGCTCCCTCTCTGATGACCTTCCTCACTCTTTGATGGCCCTCCTCACTCTGTACCTCGTAAGAATATTGATTCATTTAAAAAATTGCCAGCATTCATTTATACATTTCACATTTCTGTCTTTTATAAAAGAGGCATTTTGAATTATATCATTATACCTGCATACGATATTAAAGGCTGTGGAATGTGACTTGGATCAAAAGGAATCTGCAGGACTGCTATGCCACTGCTTCAGCCTGCATTGCCTTCACTCCAACTCAAGGCATTGCTAGGATTGCGACATTATTCAATTTATCTCATTTTGTCATTTATCTCATTTTGTACTCGTTACAGTTTCGTTAGTTAGCATGCTAGGTATTAAATGCCAGTGACTTAAGCCCCTGTCCCACTTGCGTGTCCTTGGCATGCTAATTACGCGACCTCATGGTCGCGATGAGGCGCAACGGTCCCGCGAAGGTCGCGCGTGATTTCATGCATGCGCACAGCCGTCTGGAGCGGGTGACGTCATTTGAAGATGGACACAAAATGCTGTAGTAACTCAGCGGGACTGGCAGCATCTCTGCAGAGATGGAATGGATGATGTTTCGTGTCGAGACTCTTCTTCAGTCTGAAAGAAGGGTCTTGACCCGAAACATCATCCATTCCTCCTCTCCAGAGATGCTACCGGTCCCGCTGAGTTACTCCAGCATTTTGTGCCTATCTTCAATTTTCTTGGCCCCGCTATGGGAGTAGGAGTGGGGGCGGATCCGGACCGCAATGGTCGTGAACCCCAGGCCGAGCTCGGCGATCGTTTGCCTGCTTCTGCTGCTGTTGGAGGTGAGACGTTGCATCGCGCCAGGGTCTTGGGCCTGTCCCACTTTGGCCGTCAGTTACGCGACAGGCCGTTGGCGCGCGAAGATTTCGTTCGCTACAAAAATTTTAGAGCCCCGCGCGATGTCGTGCACAACTACATACCCCTCCGCGCTTCTCAGTGGGACCGGCCCCGCATGGCCACACGATGCCCGTGCGCCTCAACGCAACCACGAGGTCGCGTAATTTGCATGCCAAGGACACATAAGTGGGACAGGCCCTTTAGATGTAACATTTTCTGTTTTTGGAGTGTGTTTTGGAAGTTAATGAAGTTGCTTTACAACACGCTGAGTCAGCTGGTATAGGTCTTTGACCAGAGCTCACCAGTCACATGTCTAGGATCAAGCTGGGGGAGGGGGTTTGCATTAAGCCAAGAAGGCACCTCCATCTGTGAGGCTGGCTTTCATTAGGAGGTGGAGGGAAGTCAGTTTGAATGGGGCCACTGTACTTGTCAGACTTACAGTACGAGCTGTCTCAGGCGATGTTTGTGGTCTTTCAAATATCAGAGCTGGGGATTCTGTGGAAGTCTACATGTTGCATAGCTATTGATGAGGAGTCCCATCTGCAAAGCCCAGATTGAGACTTGACTTTAATGGAAGATTGTGCTCGGAAGTCCTAGGTTTCCATTCAGTTCAGTACTTGAAAAATGGTGGTTCCACACATCTTGAACTTTTCAATGGGAGCTGTGCCCCAATATTTCGTCAACCGTTGCCAATTAAATTCCACCCTGTCTTTTATGTAACAAAATTCTATACCATCCAGTCATACTCTTGGTTAGATATTTTGGAAATTCTACAGTAAAGCAATCCCTAATCATATCAGCTCTTTTGTAAGCCTTGTGTAAGCCATGTTTATTCTGTACTCAGAAATGGCCTGCTTATATCTAGGTATTTATGCCTCTTGGCATTAACTGTTGCATAACTGTGGCAAGACTGTTGGAATACACTGCTTTGATTGTCCCATATTATGCTTTTCTGCTCAAATACTTGTGCACAGAGATTACAGTACAAATTTCATCCTCAAAAAGAGGTATCAGCAAACGTTAAAAGTACTATTTTGTAAATAAGGTACTACAGGTACTTTGATAATAATTTAAGAGATGGCTTAAAAACACAGGATGTCAATGTTCAAAGATAGTTTATATAGATTAAATTAATATCGGTAGTACGCTCTTCATTAATAAAATATTAGTGAACATTGTCCACAGTGTTTATATTACAAAAACAACCCTGTTTGGCCAATAGTTGCATCATTTTTGCTGTGGAATTTTCCAGAATATGGAGTGAACTACAGTAGCAAGTCAAAATACTGGGACTAATACTGGGACTAATGTGTTGCAAACATAATAATCTGATTTGTTGGGCTAACCATTCCAAACACTATCCTAAAGAAACAGAAAATATTCTGTTCTCCAGACCTCATTCCTTTGTGTAAGTACAAACAATCCGATTGTTCACTAGTTCTACAGCAAAGTCTAATCAATGTTCTAGATAACTCCCTCAAGAAATGGAGAAAAAAAGATTGCACTGAATTATTTTGGCTTTGTGGTGACTTTTTTTAAAAGCCTCTCCGGAGATTTGGATTACGTCTGAATTTTAAATAAGTTACCTAATTAGATTTAAGAAAGAGCAATGTACATTGAAAAACAAAGGAAATGTGGAAAAGGAAAGGAAGAGGTGAATTTGATGTTAATTGGTCATTAACCACAAGAATTATTTAGCTTACAGGGAGCAGATGGTTGGATTGCATGAAAATTACATTAACTACATTTTTTTAAAACACAAAGAACCTATTTAAGTAATCATCTGTATTGAAACATTCTTTTTTTCCTCCATTTTCTATGTTGCAAGATATTAGTAAGGGGTGGGGGGTGGAATTAAAGCCTAAACTGGTGAATCTCTGGAACTCTCTGCCACAGAGGGTAGTTGAGGCCAGTTCATTGGCTATATTTAAGAGAGAGTTAGATGTGGCCCTTCTGGCTAAGGGGATCAGGGGGTATGGAGAGAAGGCAGGTACAGGATACTGAGTTGGATGATCAGCCATGATCATATTGAATGGCGGTGCAGGCTCGAAGGGCCGAATGGCCTACTCCTGCACCTAATTTCTATGTTTCTATGTTTCTAAACCAGTGAAAAATACAGATTGAGAAATGAAATGAATGGGGAGTATATTGATCTATGGAATAAAGTTCCAGAAGCCACATGAAATATTGATTCATCATTTATTAAAAATAGCTGTAAGTTCCAATTGAAGTGCTGGCAGACCTGATATTTCAAAAGTTTAATTTAGTAGTCGTATTTACAAATGACAAGAGATTTTGAAAAGAGCGTTGTGATGACCTGCACTGGGTTTGCCACAGTGAGTCTTTATGAATAGCTATACAATGACCAGAGGTGGCAAACTAAGTTTTGAGTGGAGAAAGGAGTGGGTGAAAGATTAAGCAATTGTAATAGGAATAGTGGGTAAAATTATTTAATTTTTTTAACAACTAACAATCCTGTTATATTGCAGGGGACATTGTAGTCCCTACACTGATTGAGGTGAGGCAGATCCAGCAAACTGGACCTAATGTTTAGATTAAAGTTACAATGTGGAAACAGGCCTTTTGGCCCACTGAGTCCATGCCGGCCAGCAATCACCTCTACACTATTTCTAGACACACCAGACAGATGCAAATTAACCTACGAGCCTGCACGTGGGAGGAAACCAGAGCATCCAGAGAAAACCCATGTAGTCACAGGAAGCACGTGCAAAGCTTTGTACAGATGGCACCCATAGTCAGGATCAAACTCTGGACTCTGGCGCTGTAAGGCAGCAACGTTACCGCTGCGCCACCATGCAGACCTAGGTACTCGCTCACAATATAGTACCTGTAAATACAATGTTCTGCTGTGGACTCTGGATTTTGTAGTCATAACTAACCCAAGTATAATTTAAGTCTTGACAATTACGTTAAGGATATTTGCCAAATGAACTCGATCATACATAACTTAAAATTTGATATGAGACGGGAATTGGCTAGGATAGACGGGCAAATGGTACATAAAGGTTTGATGGTGGAGATGCAATAGCAAAGATTTAAGGATCGCGTGGATGAGCGACAAAAATTGTTCATCCCTGTCTGGCGGAAAAATAAAACGGGGAAGGCAGCTCAACCGTGGCTAACAAGGGAAATTAAGGATAGTTTAAAATGCAAGGGAGAGGCATATAAATTGGCCAAAGGAAACAGCAAACTGGACGGGTTGGAGAAATTTAGAATTCATCAGAGGAGGCCAAAGGGGTTAATTAAGAGGGGAAAATAGAGCATGAAAGAAAGCTAGCGGGGAATATAAAAACTGACTGTAAAAGCTTCTTTAGATATGTGAAGAGGAAAAGATTGGTGAAGACAAATGTGGGTCCCTTACAGTCAGAAACAGATGAATTTATAATGGAAATCAAAGAAATGGCAGACCAGTTAAACAAGTACTTTGTATCTTTCTTAGTGGAGACTTATCCAATCTCCCAGAAATACTAGTGGACCGGGATTCTAGTGGGAGGGAGGAACTGAAGGGAATCCACATTAGTCAGAAAATGGTGTACGGTAAACTGAAGGCAGATACATCCCCAGGGCCTGATGGTCTGCATCCCAGAGTACTCAAGGAGGTGGCCCTAGAGATCGTGGATGCATTGGTGATCATTTTCCAATCTTCTCTCGACTCTGGATCAGTTCCTGTGGACTGGAGGATAGCCAATGTAACTCCACTTTTTAAGAAAGGAGGGAGAGAGAAAATGGGGATTTAATGACCAGTTAGCCTTACATCGGTAGTGGGGAAGATGCTTGAGTTGATTATTGAAAATGTTATAGCAGCGCTTTTGGAAAGCAGTGACAGGATAGGGCAAAGTCAACATTGATTTATGAAGGGGAAATCATGTTTGTCTAATCTTCAGGAATTTTTTGAGGATGTAACAAGTAGAATGGATAAGGGAGAGCCAGTGGATGTGGTGTATCTGGACTTTCAAAACACCTTTGATAAGGTCCCACACAAGAGAATAGCAAAATTAGAGCACATGGTTTTGGGGCTAGGGTATTGACATGGATAGAGAACTGGTTGGCAGACAAGAAGCAAAGAGTAGGAATTAATAGGTCCTTTTCAGAATGACAGGCATTGACTTGTGGGATGCCGCAAGGCTCAGTGCTGGAACCTCAGTTATTTACAATACATATTAATGATTTAGACAAGGGAATTTAATGTAACATCTCCAAATTTGTGGATGGCACAAAGCTGGGTGGCAGTGTGAGCTGCGAAGAGGATGCTATAAGGCTGCAAGATAACTTGGATAGGTTGGGTGAGTGGGCAGATGCATGGCAGATGCAGTATAATGTGGATAAATGTGAGGTTATCCACTTATTGGCAAGAAAAGGAAGGCAGATTATTATCTGAATGGTGTCAGATTAGCAAAAGGGGAGGTGCAACGAGGCTTGGGTGTGCTTATAGTCACTGATAGTAAGCATATGGGTACAGCAGGCAGTGAAGAAAGCTAATGGCATGTTGGCCTTCATTGTGAGAGGATTTGAGTTTAGGAGCAAGAGATCCGACTGCAGTTGTAAGGGGCCCTGGTGAGACCACACCTGAAGTATTGTGTGCAGTTTTAGTCTCCTAATTTGAGGAAGGGCATTCTTGCTATAGAGGGAGTGTAGCATAGGTTCACCAGGTTAATTCCTGGTATGGCGGGACTGACATATGATGAAAGAATGGGCGACTGGGCTCGTATTCGCTGGAGTTTAGAAGGATGAGAGAGGATCTTATAGAAACATATAAAATTCTTAAGGGATTGGACAGGCAAGAAAAATGATCCCCATGTTGGGGGAGTCCAGAACCAGGGGGCACAGTTTGAGAATAAGGGGTAGGCCATTTAGGACTGAGATGAGGAAAAACCCTTTTCACCCAGAGAATTGTGAATCTGTGGAATTCTCTGCCACAGAAAGCAGTGGAGGCCGATTCACTGGACGTTTTCAATAGAGAGTTAGATTTAGCCCTTGGGGCTAACGGAATCAAGGGATATGGGGAGAAAGCAGAAACGGGGTACTGATTTTGGATGATCAGCTATGAAATCATATTGAATGCTGGGCTCAAAGGGCTGAATGACCTTCTCCTCCTATCTTCTATATTTGTATGATACCAGGTCACCAGGATATATTGGGTCTGGTGAACCAAAGCGAGGGCAAAGGAGGAGATTTGAAGCATTGTAAGTGAAGAATGGTGGAACGATTCAAGAAGGAAATACAAGAGATTAGTTCTTAGCTATGTATTCCTAGCCATCCAGATGTTGCAGCAAGATGCATAAAACTTGCTCTGCTTTATACGCATAAACGATATCATTGTCAATGTGGTTGCTTTGTTTTTCCAGGCAATGCCAGGTGTTTTGTCAACCACAACCATTGCAGCAGCACAGTCCCATGTCTTCCCAGAGCACCTTGGAAAGGAATCAGTTGCAACTGGCAATAATACCGCCTGCGTCTCCCCAGCCCCAGCCAGCATCTGTGTCAAACCAGCAACTTTCAGTTGACGCGGTTTCAATTGTGGCACGTGCACAGCAGATGGTGGAGATGTTATCGGAAAAAAACCGTGCCCTGTGCCAAGAACTGGATGGTTTCTGTGAAAAGACTGTAAAGCTACAAAAGGTACTGTGGTTCTTTTGTTCGTTAAGATTGAAGGCAAGCCAAGTTCCGAAGGTAGTTCATTGTTAAGGTATTTGCAGTAGTTGCTAGCCATATGACTTACTCTGTTATATAACCAATTTTCTAACAGCACCATTACTGCAGTCGTTAATTAGACTGAAGGAACAGAAAATATAGCCAATATAAATGAAAGCTGTGTAACGAGAAAACTAAAACCTAAAGACATTACGATTTTAGCAAATGTTTTTTCTTAACTTTTTATTGCAAGAATAAATAAAATCATTTCAGAATATTATGAACATGACCCTGATGTTGAATCCTACTCAATAGGCCAAGTGTAACGGAACCTTGTCGGATTGTACTCAAGTTTTCAGTCACAGTTGATGATTCTATTCCACTATTCAATCCAGTGTTACTTCAGGGCTGGTAGGCACTTCCTCAGCATATCCAGTCCATTTCATCACTATGATAAATACATTCATGCTGTTATTAAGCATAGGGGCTAAATAGCATAAATAAAAAAGGTTCTGACATGGACCTCCAGCTGAACTGGGATGTGCAGGCACTATTGCAACGTTTAGCAGGTACTATCTCAACGTTTTAAGGGGCTGTCCCACTGTACGTGGTAATTCAAGAGTTCTCCCAAGTTTCCCCCGATTCGAACTCGGAGAATTACGGTAATAGCCGCTTGTAGGTACTCGGGGCTCTCGTGGACATTTTTCAACATGTTGAAAAATCTTCACGAGTCTTCACGAGCTTACCGCGTTTCCCGAGTACCTGCCGTTAGCGTTACGAGCCGCTAAGAGACGTCCTGAGCTCCGACGTACCCGCTACCTACATTCTACGTGCTTACCACAAGTTTGATTTTTATTTAAACTCGGGAGAGCTCTTGAATTAGCTCGTACAGTGGGACAGGCCCATAAGAAATATTTGAACAAGTACTTGCCTAGGATAGGTTTAGAGGGATATGGGCCAAACGCAGGCAGGTGGGATGAGTGTAGATGGGACCTGTTGATCGTTGTGTGCAGGTTGGGCTGAAGGGCCTGTTTCCATGTAGTATGACTCTGCAGAGTGATTTGCTTGTTATTCACCTTTGAAAGGTAGATTGTCGATCTTTTTAAGTATTCAAAATGTACTGCGTTCTTATTACTTGTAAAGTCCTCCAAATTTACCATCACACTTCTCAAATGGATCCATGAATTGACCTGGATGATATCCAACGTTTCTGAGCTGATCTTAAGCCAGGGCTTTTATTTATTTGCTTCATGCCATCATGTTCCCATCTGCACGTGCTCCTCCTCACATGTTGAACACCTAACTTGAAGCTTCTGTTTTGCAGTCTGAGTCCAATTGAAATGCTGCATTAGGTGGAATGAGTTACCTCCAAGCTTACAATTTGCACATCTCGAGAAAAAGACATACATTACAATGGCATCATGTTTTTAAAATAAAACGTGATTTGTCAAAGCATGCCTGGCATCTTGGGCTATGTTAATTTTGTTGTTATTGATAGAATGCCTGAACTGATAAAGATTAGTGGTAAGAACCAGCACTCCTGTACAACACATTTTTTCTACCATTTTCATCACTGTGGTGTTGTTGGACACATGCAATGTGTTGGAGTGTTGCTATGAGCAAATACAGAGCACTGAGTCTGCACCGACCAGCGATCTCCGCACATTAACACTATCCTACACGCACTAGGGGCCATTTACAAATTTACCAAGGCTGTACATCTTTGCAGTGTGGAAGGAAACCGGAGGTCCCAGGGAAAACCCACGGAGGTCACAGAGAGAACATACAAACTCTGTACAGACAAGCATCCGTGGTTAGGATAAAACCTGGGTCTCTGGCGCTGTAAGGCAGCAACTCTACCGTGCCGCCCTGTTCTCATGTTAGAAGTATCAAAAACAGGAAAGTGCAGCTTTAAATTGGTTTTGGTATATTATTGTTGTGTGTATCTAGATAAAGTGAGAAGCTTTATTTTGTGGACTATCTAGTCAAATCAGACTGGACATCAATCAAGCCATACAAAAGTAACTTCAAAGAGTGGAACGATGCTACGTCCTCTTGTGGGATGGCCTTGCAAAGATTTGTCATGCTCCGGCATCAACTTGCTATAAGGGCAAAAAAAATTAAATCTGTAGCTCATTTTGTCTAGAAGAGATATTCATGAAAATCCTAAAATTTAGATAGCTACTGTTTTTTTCTCCATGATTTATTCATGATGTGGGTATTCCAGAAAGGTCAGATCTCACCACCCAATCGTCAACTATAACATAGTGGTAAATTGACTTCTTAAACCATTAATGTCTGAGAAGTCAAGATACCCTTGAGTGTTAGTGCAGGAGCTCCACAATTTTGACGCAGCACCCTGGAGGAACATATTTCCAAGTTAAAATGGTTCAACACTTATAGCAGATATTGTCCCCATTGTGCCTGCTGCCCTTGGCTTTAGTGTGAGACGTAGGAGATTTAAAGGAGAACTAAGTGGTATGTTTGTTTACTCTGAGTGGTTGATATCTGGAACATGCTGCCAGAAGAAGTGGTGGAGATGGATACAATAACAGTTTAAGAAACATTCGAACAGGCATTTACATAGGCAAGATATAGAAGGATATGGTCCTAACACAGACAAGTGGGATGTGAGTGGATGGGCAAAATGGTCAGCATGGACATGGTGGGGTGAAGAGGTCTTTTTTGTGTTCTATGAGTCTGATTGATTTGACAAAGATTTTTTTTTAAAGACAAATGTTTTTGATTGAAAACATCCATCATCGTGAATCAGAAAAAAAGGGGGTGTATATTTGAATTATCACCAGCAGAGTGGGATGAAACATTTGTAAGTAGTTCATAAATATTTTGATCTGGTATTTTTCATTTTGAAGAATAAATGGGTATGATCATTCCTCCTGCATATTTTGAATTCTGCCTACATCTGTTTAATATAGTACTAATAAATAGAATGTCAGTTCCAAGAACATTTCACGAAACCCATTACACAAGGTAATTCGTAATTGTCAGTTTTGAATATATGCCAGCTACCTTTCCAGAGAACATAGGTTCAAGATGAAGGGGAAAAGATTCAATAGGAATCGGAGGGTAACTTTTTCACACAAAGGGTGGTGGGGGTATGGAACAAGCTGCCAGAGGAGGTAGTTGAGGCTGGAACTATCCCAATGTTTAAGAAACAGTTAGCCAGGTACATGGATAGGACGGGTTTGGAGGGATATGGGCCAAACACAGGCAGGTGGGACTGGTGTAGCTGGGACATGTTGGCCGGTGCGGGCAAGTTGGGCCAAAGGGCCTGTTTCCACACTGTATCACTCTATGACTCTGTCTCACCAAATAGGGAAAGCTACTAATTTTAAATCTAAACTTACTTTTTAATCTGTCAGCTGCAATGTTTGCAAAACCTTTTTCTGCTCTGTCTATTCCATCAACGTAAACCAATCGGACCACAATAACAATCTTCCCATTTTTCAAAACCTGCTTTAAATTTTATTTTCGTTTAATATTATTTTTTTCTTTTAGAAACTTCTAACTCTTAAATTTCTGTCTAGTATCTAATTTTCCTCTTTGTCCCTCTGCGCATTCCCTATTGCCCTTCTAAACTGTGAAGTACCTTAACTATTGGGTGTATGGTATTAATGCTGCAATTTAGCACTTTTGATTAATTAAGGCTTTGTCCCACTTGGCCGTCATTACACGACATCATTTACGCGACATCATGTACACGTCACGAGGCACGACGCGCGTGTCGTGACATGCACGTGATGCGTGCATGGTGCGCATTACGCACGCATGATGTGTGGTGACGTAGGCAGTGACGCGCGGTTGCGCGCGGCACCCCAGGATATGTTCATGTTTCAGAAGGAATTGAGTCCTTTTTAAAATAATGTATTCATGAACTGCGCTCAGTCCAAAATGCATATATCAAAATTGTTTATTATGAGATCACATTTCAGCCCTGCTAAACAGTGCATGGGTGTTATCAGACAGCAATCTGCTGCAAGTGATCAAAACAACATGTTTATTTCCCATTAAAGTTAATGGGATACATGATGGCTTTGAATGTGGGTTAGGGTAAAACATTTAAGGAACCACTGGTTAATGACCAATGCCATTTTTGCTGTTTAACAGAGACAGGAGCAGTTAGCATACTCTTACTGTTAATAATTAGTTACACAAATAATGTTGTCAATTGGGCAGAAAACAGCGTAGTATTTCTCCGGATTTTTATCGCCATCGAGCCAAAGAGTATGCTAATGGCTCCTGTCTGTTAAGCTGCAAAATTGTCTAAAGCAATTTACTTTGGAAGTTGGGGTTGAATTTCTCATCTGCTGGGAAATTACTTTAGGATGAGTTTATCTCCACTTTGTAGATTATATTTGTATTCTTTCCCTCATTTGTTCATATTCACTGAGAATATTTTTGGTTTATCTGGGCCCAAGAGTGGTGAATGATGAGCTGGTTATGATTTACTGTGTCTATCAACTATCTCTTTAGTAGAAAAATACCTGTGCATGATGGCACTGAATTAGGCACCATTGGATATCTTCTGTGATTGGATAAAATGTTTATAGCACCTGTGATACTGTGCAGGCAATTTACTTGGCAATGCTACAAATTCTTCAGAGAAGCTAGAACAGGCGTCTCCAACCAGGCCGGGCACAGTGGGGCACAGGTAAAGTTGGGTCGGAAATCTGCGTTCCATCTTGACTACTACATGGAGTTTGTACATTTTCCCTGTGACCGCGTGGGTTTTCTCCGAGTGCTCCAGTTTCATCCCACATTCTAAACGCGTGCAGATTTGTAGGTTAATTGGCCACTGTAATTTGTCCCTAGTGTGTAGGACAGAACTAGTGTACGGGTGATCGCTGGTCGGCATGCTTGGTGGACTAAAGGGCCTGCTTCCACATTGTACCTCTAAACTAAACAAAACGTGTGCCCTCTTCACTGGTTTCAGTAAACACAATGACATAAACACACTTTAACATCAGGATCAGCAACCATGGCCAGAGAGTGTCATATTCTACTCGCTGTGTGGCACCTTATTAGTAATCGGACCAACAGATACTTTATCCAAGTTTCATTTTTGCTTAATGAAAAGAATAGGAAAAATTAATGGACACAGGGAAGAATTAACTATAGATGGCTGGGTGTTTACTTATTTCCATCTATGATGCTATTTAGAGTGACTAATTTCCTATAAGGTTTAACGATCAAAGTCAGACTGTCTTTGGCTGATATATATTGATTTGTGGTGGTTAGATCCAATGTGGCATTTGTACAAGCACAGGCATAATGGATAAAATGGCTTCCATCTGACCTTAGATTACAACACTTTACTCTGTGGAAGGAATGTGCCCAGCATTGAATGAGCTTCTTTTGTTTCATGCATTATGTCCATATTTACTAGAGTACAACATGTTTCAGCAGATAGCATTACAGGTCAAACCGAACTAGAAGTAATTTCAGTCAAGGCCCAAACAAAACCAAATTAATTACAAATCTGTTGGACCTTTTGTTTTTGTCCAGAGATCTTGTCTGTCTGGCAGAAGTTGTTTGATGCAAATGATTGCCTGCCATTTTAAGATTCCAGTCCAAATAAAATGTTGTGTTTATTTTAGATTACTTAGATCATCGGAATTTCTCCAAGTCATTTTAAAAGTCTGGACTAAGAGCAAAGTTTTTAATGAAGTGCTCTTTCTATTTCTGAATCTAATGAGTAAATTGGCAAACGCATGGACAAATCAAATTCAAGTTGCATGACAGAGGTTTTGTTAAATAGATGCACTGAAGCAAGTAGCAAAGTGTGTCTTTGATTTAGTGCAAAATACTGTCTTAAAATGATTCAAAGTTTGAATATCTGTTGGTTTCTCTTGTCCTTGGCAGAAAACACACACTGCAGCGATAGTTGGCATCAGTGTGCTGAGGTTTAAAAAAAAAAAAAAAAATGTTATTAAACCTTCTGATTTAATCAGCGAAATGTAGCATTGCTATAGTGGTAGTGGGGCCCACCTCCAATATTGTTTATACATAATGCTTGGGTTTCTCAGGTTGGTATAGTTTTATATTTCTATCATATGACAATAAGGCCAGGTAGAGCCAGTGAGATCTTCATTTCAAGAGTGTTTTATTGTCATTCCCAGATAGAACAATGAAATTCTTACTTGCAGCAGCACGACAGAATATGTAAACATAGTACTCTGTAAACAATATAATAAATGAGGAAAAAAAAGTTTAGTGTATGCATATATACACATGAATACAGATATTATTATATAATCAGTCTGATCTTAAAAAACACATAAAAAACAAACAATAATAGTGTAACAATAATAATAATAATAATAATAGTAAGCAGGTCGTAGACGTATATGAAGTAAGAGGAAGAGGTGGGGTTCTAATTTACTAACTGCCCTGATTTACTATTTAATGACTGATCTGATTGTCACCTCAATTCTGCCACTCATCTACTCTTCACCTCTTATTTACCAACTGACTCGACCTTAAACATACAGCTTTGCTGCATGCAAGAAGTAAAATTGAATGCTAACTCCCAATACTTGAGTAACTTAAAAAAATGAAATAATGGTCAAGCTCTGAGAAGCACAAGTGCACCATATTTAGCTGATGGTTGGGACTAATACAATCTGTTTGATCTTTAGCATTGTGTTCAATGATGTACGTTCATGAGAGACTAATATTTAGTCTTCGGATAATCTTTGGAGGGGGCGCTGCTCTGGCAGCAGCCATGTCAGCAGCGCGTTAGTTTTTTTTCAACTTAAAAATTTTTTTTAGTATGTTTTAAAGTATGTTTTTGATGTTCCTCGGTGTGTTTTGTGTGGGGGGTGGTGTGGGAGGGTAAGGGGGAAACCGCATCGGTCACCTCCTCCATGGAGTGGTGACTTTTTCCAGGTCGCCTCCCCCGTGGCCTAATATCAAGGATCGGCGCGGCCTTTCTATGGAGACGCACCTGGGACTTCAGCGGCGGGCGCAGCGTGGACTCTCGGCGTGGAGCAGGTGAGCCCTCGCTGGGGCTCGCCGTAGGGGAGCGCTCCGTTTCGCAAGCCCGCGGCAGCCTGAAGCCGCGGTCTGCAGAGTTCCAGCTGGTGCGGCGTCTACAGCCCGGGTTCCCTCGTGGGGGACCCGGGGGGAAGAAAGAAGCCACCACTGCTGGCCCGCGGCAAACTTCTACCGCAGGCCCGGCGTGGACTTAACATCACCCCTGGAGGGGAGCTTCGACCGTCGGCCCTGCAGTCTACGGTGCTTCTGGCTGCAGCGGAGACTTTAAATCTCGACCGCTGGCCTGCGGCCTACAACAACTTAAAGCCGCGGTCTCCGGTGAGGAAGAGCCGATCCTGGACTGACTCTGGACTCTGGTCCTGTCCACGGGGGGGAAATGGAGGAGGACTGGCCACATTTTGTGCCTTCCACCACAGTGATGAATGCTGTGGTGGATGTTTGTGTTACATTTTTATTGTGGTTGTGTGTTCTTTATCATTGTATCGCTGCTGACAACCCAAATTCCACCGACCCTGGTTGTGTGTCAAATAAATTCTATTCTAAATTCTATTCTATATATTCATTTGCTCTGATGCTCTGGATTTTGTTCCCATCCATACCCAAGAAAATATTTTATAAATAATGGCAGCTCTCGCCAGGTATGTCAGACACCTGTTTCAGCTCTTCCACTTTACTGCCAAGGCGTTACTGCATGCTGATTTACTCATCCAGCATTTGAGGTGCTGCTCCTCATATTTGTGAATGTTCCAGAAACATTGTTTCTATCTAATGTGTTCCTAACAAGCAACTGAAAGGGGTATTTGCAGATTCCTACAAACATTCAAATTAGTGGTGCCATGTTGGTTCAAACATAGTTTGGAAATGAGAAAAGTGAAGAAAATAACTGAATTTTCCAGAACTCTAGGTACTGACAAATGGCATAAACAGACAACTTGATGAATGATTATGTAATTAATAACCCTGCTACAACTATAGGGTTGGGAAGATCTAACTGATAATACAAATAGAACTGGAACAATACGCTCTCATCAACAACTTTGCTTGCTACTATCTACTGTATCTCGCCATTGAAATGCATTGCACATTGTAAATGTGAACTAAATGTCACAAACTTATGTTGTTAATTTCATACAAAATACAATAAATGTTGATTATTACTTTTTAACCACGAGGCAATGGAAGTTAACTATTATGTCGGTAACCTCGTTCCTTTGTTTAAATAGTTAAACATTTTGGAGTCTCAAACTTATTTTCTTTTGATCCTCGATCAAATCGTGGTTTTTTTTGGCATGATTTGACGTCTAATTTAATATTTACTAATTCATACTTCCCATTCAGTGCTTGCATTTTTAATTTCCCAATCCTTCACTGTGATTTGTTAAAGATTTGTACATTGCCTTATTCACTTCAATTTCTGATACCTTAAAGTTATCAGCTTGATCTTTCAACAACATGTAGTTCAAAATACTGCAACTTTAGGGTCAAGTTCAATTATTGCTTCCGGCCTACTCATTCTTTGTTATTGTCTATGACTTTGTGTACAGCTGATGACATTTTGTCCATTGTGTTCGTTGTGCTACGTTATTTTGCTTTTTAAATTTGTTTCGCCGTCATTTCATTTCTGTCTCTATTTGGCACTCATTATCTCTTTGTCATCTTTGTGTTTGTGATGACCCTGGAGATGGTGGTTTTCATCTTCCAAAATTCCACGGGTTCTGGAGTTGTCCCTGCACATTGGAGGATAGCAATGCCCTGGCCATTTAAGAAAAGCAGAGAGAAAATAGTAAAGCAGTACACAATACACAATACACAATACAATTTATTTGTCTTTTTGACCCCGTTGAGGTCCAAACGAAATGTCGTTTCTGCAGCCATACATTACAAAACGAAAAAGACCCGAGACACAACACAATTTACATAAACATCCATCACATCGCTGTGATGGAAGGCAAAAAAACTTATCTCTCCACTGCACTCCCCCCCGATGTCAGAGTCAAAGTCAAAGCCCCCGGCGGGCGATGGTGATTTTCCCGCGGCCATTAAAGCCACGCCGGGTGATGCAAGGTCGCACACCGGGTCTTGTTGTTGGAGCCCCGGCGGGCGCTCGCAAAGTCCCGCGGCCATTCCAAGCCGCGCGGGGCGATGATGTAAGGCCCCGCTCCAGGTGCTCTTCAACCCCGCAACTCGGGCGGGAGAAGTCGCTGTTGCGGAAGCCCTGAAAAGCGGTCTCCCTCCAGGGACCCGCAGGCTCCCGGTGTTGCCGTCCGCCAGACCCGCAGTTGCAGCCTCCGAATCTCCGGGGGTCGGGTCGCAGCAGCGCTCCACCACAGCTCCACCCGCTCCGGACTCGGCCAGCCTCGTGATGGTGAGTAGTCCGCAGCTCCGCAACTGGAGCCCCAGGTCGTTCCTGTTGGAGGCCGCTCCACGTTGCCCAGCCCCAACGACAACGGAGACTCGACAAGAAAAGGTCGGGTCTCCCGTGCAGGGGAAAGATTTTAAAGTTTCCCCCACCCCCACCCTCCCACACAAATACGCCGACAGAAAAAATAATAAAAACTACATAAAAACGAGACAAAAATAATAAAAAGACAGACGGACAGCAGAGGCCGCTGCTGACGAGAGTCGTGCCGCCCACCGTCCCAATGGAAATTACATAACAGTAATCTGTTAAACTAATGTTTAAGAAGGAACTGCAGATGCTGGAAAATCGAAGGTAGACAAAAATGCTGGAAAAACTCAGCGGGTGAGGCAGCATCAATGGAGCGAAGGAAATAGGCAACGTTTCGGGTCGAAACCCTCACATCAGTCTGAAGAAGGGTTTCGACCCGAAACGTTGCCTATTTCCTTCGCTCCATAGATGCTGCCTCACCCGCTGAGTTTCTCCAGCATTTTTGTCTACCATCTGTTAAACTAATGTCAAGATTAGGGAAATCACTGGAATCTGTAATGAAGGATATAGTAATTAATACACCTTAAGACTGAAAAAATGGAGCAGATTATTAAACCAAAATCACGTCTGAATAATCTGCTGAAGATTTTTGATGATGTGATTAATGAAAAAGGTAAAAGAGAAGCAGAAGGGTTGGTGAACAGTATTAGAGCATGCGGAACTGGTTAATGTAATAATAGGAATTTAGAATAACTACAGTGCCCTCCATAATGTTTGGGACAAAGACCCATCATTTATTTATTTGCCTCTCCACAATTTGAGTTTTGTAATAGAAAAAAATCACATGTGGTTAATGTGCACATTGTCAGATTTTAATAAAGGCCATTTTTATACATTTTGGTTTCACCATGTAGAAATTACAGCAGTGTTTATACAAGCCGCCGCCCCCCCCCCCCCCCCCCATTTCAGGGCACCATGTTTGGGACACAACAATGTCATGTAAATGAAAGACATCATGTTTAGTATTTAGTTGCATGCCCTTTGCATGCAATGATTGTTTGATGTCTGCGATTCATGGTCATCACCAGGTGCTGGGTGTCTTCTCTGGTGATGCTCTGCCAGGCCTGTATTGCAGCCACCTTTAGCTTATGCTTGTTTTGGGGGCTAGTCCCCTTCAGTTTTCTCCGCTGCATATAAAAGGCATGCTCAATTGGGTTCAGATCGAATGATTGACTTGGCCACTCAAGAATTGACCATTTTTTAGCTTTGAAAAACTCCTTTGTTGCTTTAGGTGTATGTTTGTGATCATTGTCTTGCTGTAGAATGAACTGCCGCCCAATGAGTTTTGAGGCATTTGTTTAAACGAGCAGATTGGATGTGTCTATACACTTCAGAATTCATTATGCTACTACCATCAGCAGTTGTACCATCAATGAAGATAAGTGAGTCTGTACCATCAGCAGCCGTACATGCTCAGGCCATAAAGGCGTTATATCAGTGTAGCCAAAAGATTTGAACATTTCAAAATCCAGCAGCGACATAAAAAATGTTGCGACTCTTGAAAAAACACCGCGCATCATACGTCATCACGCTGTAAATATTTCGGTGACCTGACACGTCATTCAATGATGCCGGCAGTCGCTGAAAAAATCGGCAAGTGGGACAAGCCCTTAAAACCCCCGGTACCGTGTTTCACAGATGAGGTGGTATGCTTTGGATCTTGTACAGTTCCTCCATACTTTGCTGTTGCCATCACTCTGATATGTTAATCTACGTCTCATCTGGCCACAAGACCTTTTTCCAGAACTGTGGTTGCTCTTTTAAGTAATTCTTGGCAAACTGTAACCTGGCCATCCTATTTTTGCGGCTAACCAGTGGTTTGCATCTTGCAGTGTAGCCTCTGTATTTCTGTTCATGAAGTCTTCTGCGGACAGTGGTCATTGACAAATCCACTCCTGAAGAGTGTTTCTGATCTGTCGGACAGGTGTTTGGGGATTTTTCTTTATTATAGAGAGAATTCTTCTGTCATCAGCTGTGGTGGTCTTCCTTGGCCTGCCAGTCCCTTTGCGATTAGTTAGCTCACCAGTGCTCTCTTTCTTCTTAATGATGTTCCAATCAGTTGATTTTGGTAAGCGTAAGGTTTGGCTGATGTCTCTAACAGTCTTATTCTTGTTTCTCTGTCTCATAATGGCTTCTTTGACTTTCTCATAATGGCTTCTTTGACTTTCATTGGTCCTTGTTGATAAACAGCAATAAAAGTTTCCAAAGGTGATGGAAAGACTGGAGGAAAGACGAGGTGCTGAGAGCTCTCTTATACCTGCATTAAGGAGGCATTTAAACACACCTGAGCAATTACAAACACCTGTGAAGCCATGTGTCCCAAACATTACGGTGCCCTGAGATGGGGGGACTGTGTATAAACACAGCTGTAATTTCTACATGGTGAAACCAAAATGTATAAAAATTGCCTTTATTCAAATCTGGCAAAGTGCACTTTATTCCACATGTGATTTTTTTTCTATTACAAATCTCAAATTGTGGATAACTGAGGCAAATAAATAAATGACGGGTCTTTGTCCCAAACATTATGGAGGGCACTGTAACAGACAGAAAACAAATTGGGAATAAATGGATCCTTCTCATGTTGGCCGTTTGTGATGAGTGTTTGTCGCAGGGATTGGTGCTTTGGTGCCCAACTATTCGTGTTTTATACATCTTGGCTGAGGGGACCAAATGTCATAATTGCATGTTTGCTGTTGGTACAAAACTGGTTGGAGTCTCAGCTTTGAGGAGAATATCAAGATGCTCTAGGGAATATCAATAAGCTGAGTGAGTAGGCAAGAATTTGTGGAAAAGTGTTTGTTAAATGTGGGATAAAATTGAAGTTTAAAGGGGCCAAGGTATTCTTTTTAACCAAGTTGCTGAAAGCCAAAATGCTGGCGCAACCAACGATTTAGAAAGGCAAATGACATTAGAAGTTGGATATTTAGTTCTGTGGTTTGCAACGCTGTATCCCTCTTGGCATCACATCATCCCTAGCTAACAATTGGCCTATCGGAACCACTCTGCCTGATTTCATCTGTTGCCATCCCTGAGTTGTCCTGGTCTTTTCTTGCTTCTGGTTCCTCCTCCCAATAATCACCCCGAAACATCACCTATCCATTTTCAACTGAGATGCTATCTGACCCGCAGAGATACTCCAACATTTTGTGTCCATTATTGGTATAAACCAGCATATGCAGTTCATTTCTGTTACATTAAGGTAAATTATATGTTGGTCTTTATTATGAGTGGGTTTGAATGTGGAATCTGAAAGTCTTGCGCTAATTCTCCGGGTGTTCCAGTTTCCTCCCACACTGCTGGAACGCATCTAGAGTATTATATACTGATCCACTTACCCACGAAAGGATGAACTTGCCATAGCAGCACAGATTCACTGGACTGCTTTCAGGGATGGCAGGTTTGCTGTACGAAGAGGGATTGAGTGGATTAGGCCCATCTTCTGCATAGTGTGTGAAAGTGAGGTCTCATTGAACCTTTCAAAATTCCCAAAAAAGTGGTGGGCAGTTTTCTCACTCAAGAGGCTGGTGGATCTTTGAATTATCTAGGCTTAAAGGCTGTGGAGGCTTGGGGATTGTATCCGTCCAAAATGGTGATGATTAGATTTATGAATATTAAGGGAAATATGGGATATGGGGATAATGTGAAAAAGTGGCCCCAATCCATGATGAATGGAGCAAGCTTGAATAGTTGGACAGCTTGCTGCTGCTGCTCCTATTGGTGACCTGAGGAGCACCTTCAGCAACAGACTGGTTCCACCAAGATGCAGAACAGAGCGCCACAGGCAATCCTTCTTCCCTGTGGCTATCAAACTATACAACTCCTCCCCCTTCTGTTGCGGGGTATACTGACTCCCCCCCACACTCCCCCCCACCCCCCCCATCCCAATCTTTGTACATCCCCAATCCTTTCCACTCATCACTTTAATTTCATGTTTCATGTATTTTGTCTTTATGACTGTTGCCAGATCAATTTCCCTCCTGGGATAAATATAGTTATATCCTATCGTATCATATACTCTTTTATCTTATCATTCAAAATGGTAGTCAAAAGCCGGAAACATTCATACTTGCACCAATGGTAAAATACATTGAAATGCCACCAAAATTACTGGAGAATTGCAGAGTTCTATTGGTAATTTTCTGATGTGTACTGGCATCAGGTGAGACACTATGCATGGAAACGAGATCCAGACTAGGCCATTGCCTTTCTCAAAGTCTATTTGTGCAGAACGGTGAGGTCAAGAATGTGTACAAGATCAGAGGCAAGGGAATGAAATAAATATTGGAGAAAAATAATGGAATTGTTTTTGTCCCTGTTGTGCAGTTCAATATTAATGCCAATCACCCAACCCAAATTGATTGTCCACAATGTCCAACGTCTGTGCTTCCTCATTCCACAACATATTAATTTTGCTGCTGTATTTAGTTACCCCTAATTCTATAAACAAAAGTTTACCAGCTAACTTGTTCCAGACTTGTTCCATGCTGCTGTTTTTATGACTATCAGAAATAAAAGTGGAGCATATTTTGTTAAAATAGCCAACATTTGTAGGATTCCATTGTTAATATTCTGTCAAAATGTGTAGATTTCTCGTCCAATTGTGGTGGTGAATTAGCGTATGCATTCTTTTTTTTTTTAATTTTATTTTTATTAAGCGTATGCATTCTTAATGGGTTTTTTTGTGGAATTACTTATGATCTTCAGAGGGATTATTTTTGAAACACAATAATGTTGGAAAATAGTTCAGGTTCTCTTTTGGTCAATGGGCTGACATTGGTATCCTGCCTACAGCCACAACTTGTGTTGTTCAACACTGTTGTTGCATTGTGCATTCTTGACTATCTCTCAAGCAATACAGTTAAAAGATTTAAAATAACTGCTTTTATAATTGGGCATCTGGAGGAAGCTGTTCAATTAAAACTTTCCGTTGAGTAACATGTGAGTACAGGAATGTGAGGCCTTTCATTCATTACCTGCCATTGAAAACACACTTGCCCTTTTGTTCCACTTTATGCCAATAGCAACTACTTCTAAACATAATAGATATGTCTGTATGAGCTTCAAGAAATTTGTTTTGATATCTATTAATATTAACAAAATCGCATGTCATGTTAGTCTTGAAAGCAAATCATGTGCTTTCCCCTTTCAATAGCCGTTAAGAAATGAAACTAAATGGAGATCATGTGTGTGTTACAATGCACTATTTCATGTCCTTTTGCAGTTTGAAATGGAAATTCAGCGGATCTCAGAAGCCCATGAGAATTTGGTGAAGTCCAGCACCAAACGAGAAACTCTGGATAAAGCCATGAGGAATAAGCTGGAAGGGGAAATACGAAGATTACATGATTTCAACAGGGACCTCAGAGGTATTATCAAATTGTTTTATTAACGGTCTGCTTTTGTCAGAAGCACATTCCACTCATTTTAATTTGCACTTGCAGAGCAGGCTAACAGTCAGTGCTTTAGAGTAACAAACAAAATCCAGCACAATATTTTCACACTAATCATTTGACTAAGCTTAGTGTTTGGTTTGCTGGTACTTTTCCTTTGAGCATTCAAGTATATGGGACCATTGTCATTTTTATTCTTGTTTGAAGATTTGAATAACATATTTGGGGTTACAGTATAAGGTAAGTTTGGATGAAGAAGCTCATAGCCTGCTTATGTGCTTTCCCAGAAAACATTCTCCACATATCCTTTATCTGTACACAGCTTGATTATATTCATTTGTCTTTTCTCTGACTAGACAGCATGCAAAATAAAGCTTTTCACTGTGCCTCAGTACATGTGACAATAATAAACTAAACTAAAACTAAACCTGATTAGGCCACATTTGGAGTATTGTTCATCACCCAAAACAGGGAGAATGTGGAGGCTTTGCAAAGCGTGCAGAAGAGATTTACCTTAACGATGCCTGGATTAGAGGGTATAGCTACAAGGAGAGGTTGGACATACTTTTTCCCTCTGTAACGGCAGAGATTGAGGGAAGAATTATGTAAAATTGTGAGAGGCATTGATAGGGTAGACAGAATGACACAGGTGGAACATTTTTTCCAGAATGGAAATATCAAACATTAGAGGACATTGCCTCAAGGTGAGAAAAGCAAAGTTTAAAGGGGATATGTATGGCAAGTTTTTTTTGCACGGAGGGTGGTGAGTGCCTGGAAGACACTGCCAAGGATGGTGATGTGGGCAGATATGACAGTGGTATTTCAGAGGCTTTTAGATAGGCATGTGGATATTCAAGGAATGGAGGGATATGGATTATGTGCAGCAGATATGAGTTAGTCGGCATCAGGTTCGGCACAGACACTGTGGGCCAAAGGGCCTGTTCCTGTGCTTTACTGTTTTATGTTCAATCTCCTTGTTATGCATCCTCTTATCGGCCACAGTCGTGTTACACTTTCATGCGTATAATATCTCTATAGCATTTTGCATCTTCAGACTTTGATTAAAATAATTGCAGTATGGATAGATTGTGTGATTTGGCAGTCCCATTGAGAAGCTGCACTCTCAGGGATGATTTCCCTTGGAGTGCATAACTGGCCAGTTATGGGCGTCAAGTGTAATCCCTGTGATCACTGTTTCATATCGGGTCCATCCTCCTTGTGATTTCTTAATCCTGTTAGATGCACTTGAAGCAAGCGGATATCGTTGGAAACTTGTATAACTTATTCTGATCGTTGTTCCTTGCATCCGTAAAATCTCCATTTGATGTAAATGGGCTGGTGGAACCTATTTGTGGTCTGAACTCTCACCGGATCCATTAACACGTTGCCCAGTGTAAGTGCTGGGGAATCTTGGCAAGTTCACTGATGGGTGTCAAATTAACAGGATGTCCTGCAGTTCAAAAGTTAATTTTGCATTGATTATTATCTTCAGGGCATTTTACATAATGTGACTCATTATTGCATTCTGGCTTCTGGGTTTTATGTGCCGAGATTTTATCTTTTAATTGAGATAATAAACTGAACCCATACCTGAAGCAGCAGTTTTCTTGACAGCATTTCCTGGCTTACAGGTATCATTCAAATAATTCCAACAAAGCAAAAAATCAGTCCCTATTTCACTGCTGTTTATGAAAGCTTACAGTGTACAAAATAGGTGCAGCATTTGCAACATTACAACAAAGACTATAGTTTAGAAGTTATTTTGGTAGAACAAATTTTGAAGTAATCTAGGTTTGAGAAAGGATTATATTAATGAACAAATCTAGTTCCTGTTATGACGAGTTTTGTTGGAAGTTGGGTTCTGAAAGCATTATTCACATTCTTTGCGACAGGACTTCTGGAAATTTTATTGGAAGTAGAATTGCTATGAAGAGCACAATTTTGTGTGTCTTGATCAGTTTATTACTTTAAAAAGTTTTTCCCCATTTAGGACTGAGATGAAGAAAAACTTTTTCACCCAGAGTTGTGAATCTGTGGAATTCTCTGCCACAGAAGGCAGTGGAGGCCAATTCACTGGATGTTTTAGAGACTTTCCCGAGTTACTCACGAATTCTCCCGAGTTTTCCCCTTGAGTTAAACTCGGGAATGTCCGTAGGAAGCCGCAGGAGTCCATAGATATTTTGTAGCGGCCCGTAATGGCAGCCGTAGGTACTCGGGGCATCAGGTAAGTCGGGATGTTTTTTCAGCATGTTGAAAAATGTCCACGAAAAAACAAATAGTCCCGAGTACCTACGGCTGGCATCTCCGAGTTTGAATCAAGGGGAAAACTCGGGAGAATTCGTGAGTAACTCGGGAAGTGGGTCAGGGGCTTTAGATATAGTTCTTGGGGCTAACGGAATCATGGGATATATGGGGGAAAAAGCAGGAACGGCACTGATTATGGATGATCAGCCATGATCATATTGAATGGTGGTGCTGGCTCAAAGGGCCGAATGACCTACTCCGGCACCTATTTTCTGTTTCTATGTCTGTTCTGCAATATGTTATCACAAATAGTACTTTAGCATTATTGAAGTAAAAAGTTTTTATTTCTACATAGATCGCCTGGAGACTGCCAACAGACAGATAGCCTACAGGATGTATGATGATGCTGAGGATGACATGACGAAAGAGAACCATTACACAACACAGAGTGAGTTATGTGGGCCACAATTACCAGAACAAGTTTTATGGTTCATTGGATGCTGCAGTTTGTAGATGCTATGAGTTAATGGCAATATTATTTCACTTGCAGAGAATTTGCTTTGTGATGATGGACAAAGGATCACAGGACAGTGTCATAATTTTCACTTTATAAAAAAAAAAAAAAGTGTATTGAGAGTGTATAGCCCTGTGACGTTGACATGTAGAGGTGACATTGGCTGGCTGAGATATATCCCTATGAGTAAGCAGGACAAATTCAACATCTACTCCAAAAATGCTAAATCAAAAGTTCCTGCTGTCCATCAGATTCATATTCCTGTTTGTTTTATTCTCTGGTTGAAATGGAGAGACCTTTAATTCATTTGAATCATTTTTTAATGATCAAGGAAAAACTGGAATAAAAACATAGAAAATAGGCTATTCGACCCTTTGAGCCAGCATTACCATTCAATATTATCATGGCTCATCGTGCTGAGTTAGATAGAGCTCTAGGGGCTAGTGGAATCAAGGGATATGGGGAGAAGGCAGGCATGGGTTATTGATTGGGGACAATCAACCATGATCACAATGAATGGAGTTGCTGGCTCGGGCCAAATGGCCTCCTCCTGCACCTACTTTCTATGTTTCTATCATCCAAAATTAGTGCCCCATTCCTGCTTTTCCCCCCGATCACTTGATTCTGTTAGCTCTAAGAGTTAAATCTAACTCTCTCTTGAAAAGAGACCAGATCATTGTTAGCTGGGAGAAGGTAACAACAAAGCAAACAGAGATAAAATGTACTCGGAGACTGTTCAGGGGAAGGGGAGGGAAGGGGAGAGGGGAAAAGCAAGGGTTACTGTAAATTAGAGAAGTCAATGTTAATATTGTAGTCGTGACTCGCTGAATGACAGTGGTGGCACTAGACACTGCTATTCATCCTCAAAAATTCATTATTTCTTCTAATTCAACATAACAAATGGTCACTGGGGGCTAAGGAATGGTGCTGACTAAGGCTTTAACACTTTTGATGAAGAAAAATATGCTTAGAAATTGTATACATTTCCTCAAATATTGAGTAAATTCAAATCTAAAGAATATTATTCGGTCAAAATTACAAATTATAATCATAGTGGGTACGATCAATTCTCCAATAAACTAAATAGCTGATGTGTGACTAAATAGCTTACAATTTAATGGTATTGCTAGATCAACAACTTACATTAATTTATTTGAACTAAATTACTGTCTTATGGGCCTGTCCCACTTAGACGATATTTTTGGCGACTGCAGGAGACTATGCGGTCGCCACATGGTCGTCACATATTCGCGGGTGGTTGCCGGGGAGTCGCCTTCATGGTCGTGAGGAGTTCCCGCATTCTGGGAACTAGTCGCGGCCTCATTATGGTAACCGCAAATTTTTCAACGTTGAAAATTAACGCCAACCAGAATGAAGCCGCCATGGAGAGTAGCGAGAATTCTCGTGCCGTAGGTGCAGTGGTAGTGGGTCGCCAGGAGGTCGAAGGTTCTCGTAGGTTGTAGCCGGTGCTGTCCGGTGAATTTCATTGGCTCATTGGGAAAAAAAACATAAGCAGTAGTTTTCAGAACCAAGGATAACCGACCAGTGATGTTAATGACCGCCGAGCTTCACAGCCGTGTATCTCTGGCTTCTTAGAAGCTGTCTCCACTCCTTCTACATTCCCTCTCCCCTCCTCCACTCCTCCCCCTCCCCCCCCCCCCCCCCCCCCCCCCCCCCCCCCCCCCCCCCCCCCCCCCCCCCCCCCCTATTTTAAAGGACATGTGACCCTTCCCGTACACTGTGCTTTCACCATCTTACTTACAGGACCAACCTTCCTGTTCATCGCAGTGTGTGTCTGTATCACATTGGCTTTGCACTGTGTGAATTTCAGTCAAAGTCAAATTTATTTGTCACATCCACCAACGAAGATGCAACAAAGTTCAGCCAGTCCGCCTCTGTTCATCCATGGTCGGGGCCATCAACCCTCTCTAGTCGCCGATACAGACGGCTGGATGTACAGGCCCTCTTGTCGGGATGATCAAAACTCCGACGTCGGGATGGTCGAACACACGCGGGTTGGAGTGCTGGAATTGGCCACGTTCCTACCGGAGACGGCGGCTTCAGGATGTTGCAGGCCGGCGGTCGGAGCTCTTACCGGCGATCCCCGGCAAGGGATCCCAGACTCCGGATGGTGAGTCCACACCATGCCCGCGGCTAGAAGCTCCGCAGACGACAGCCCCATGATGCCAAAGTCACCAGGCCAGCATTAGGAGCACTGCTCTTTGGCGACCCCTGGCAAGGGTTAGCCCGGCTCCGCAATGGAAAAGTCCACGCTGCGCCCACTGCTGAAGCTCCGGGAAAGGTCGCTCCGCTCCAATCCAAGCTGTTAGGCCGCGAGGGAGGTGACATGGAAAAAGTCGCCTCTCCGTCAAGGAGGCGACCAAAAAGCAGTTTCCTCCCCACCCCCCCCACCAACCCCCACACAAGAAACACCGAGAGAAACCTAAACCAACATTTGCACACACCAAAAAAAAAAGTCAGACAGCGCTCCCCCCGCTTGCCCTGTCCCCACCTGCATAACAGGCTGGTGAAGGAAGCGATGTGTGTGTGTGTTCCACTCTTGACAGTCACCGGCAGTCACCTGAAAAATCGCCTAAAAGGTCTGTCCCACTTTCCCGAGTTATTCACAAATTCTGCCGAGTTTTCAAACTTGCAGAATGTTCGTAACGAGTCTGTAGGAAGCCGTAGGAGTCCGTGGATATATTGTACCGGCTCGTCATGCCAGCCGTAGGTACTCAGGGCATCAGGTAAGTCGGGACCTTTTTTCCAGCATGATAAAAAATGTCCACGAGTAAAGAAATAGCCCCGAGTACCTACGGCCGGCATAACGAGCCGGTACGATATATCTACGGACTCCTACGGACTTGTTACGAACATTCTGCGAGTTTGAAAACTTGGGAGAATTTGTGAATAACTCTGGAAAAGTGGGACAGGGCCTTAAGTGGGACAGGCCCATTCATTTAGGTAACATCTTTTCTTTATTGCAAATGAACCTAACCTCAGGCAAGTTACTTGTGCTCACGTTTTTCATTTATTCCAAGTAATTTGAGGCACCTCACGAATTTTTGTAAAAGAAAATGTACTGATGAAATGTACTAATTCATTAGTTTCTACCGGAAATGTGAGCTTGCTAGCATAAAACCCATGAGGTAGAGTGAAATAATAAAACATTGCAATTCATTAACACTGAGACAGTTTTTGTTTTCTAAAATTCAAACTTCCTATTTTGTTTTTCAACATGAATTGCTTTGCTATTACATTTTTTCTCACATCAAGTGATCAGAAACTTGATACAAGCTGTCAGGAGGAGAAACTTTACATAAAAATACTCGCCATTTGAAAGGAAGCTGTGGTGTTGACCTCAAGTAATTAAAAATAAACGACATATTATGAAACTACGTTTTTGTCTGTAGCCTAGACTCAGTTGAACCAAAAATAAACCATAAACCATGATGCAATGTCACATGTGATCAAGATACTATAAAAATAAAACCACTGCAACCATCTCAAATTTATATTTTTCTTTCAATTTCAGCTGCTGATAACTTTGGAAGGTGGTGGGTGTAAGAGTTAAAATATTTAATTTGAGCATGTAGAATTAATAAATCCATCAATAAAACAGGAAATCCACTACTGGAGCTGGATATGTTGAGTAAAATGAGAATCTTGCACCATGTGATAGCAGTTTTATTTCCATAACTAAATGTGCAGAAATAGTATGTCCACTTCTATATTTGCACATTCCCTTGAATTAAGTTTGGATGGATTGCATATTGGGAATGCCAACAGCAGCTGCATTGTCGGTTAAAGGTTTACAGTTTCTCACTGGAGTACTCTTGCCAGGAGTTTTTGCGTGCTTTAAATAAGCCGAGCATATCGTGAGCTTCAATCATCAGGCTCTAACCTGGACCTTGAGAAATGCCATTCATTGCTGTTTGAAGATGCTCTCGCTTGGCAGGTTGCCGGCTGTTTTGCTACCCCATCTGTTGGCCTCTGCACTGGTTTCCTTTATGGATACGAAACTACATCGGGAGCCTGCATGTAAATAATAGCAAATTCAGTACTAGGTTTTGGGGATTGCCTTTTATCGGTACATTTTCTTTTAACAAAAAATCGGGAGGTGCCTCAAATTACTTGGAATAAATGAAAAACGTGAGCACAAGTAACTTGCCTGAGGTTAGGTTAATTTGCAATAAAGAAAAGATGTTACCTAAATTAAGACAGTAATTTAGTTCAAATAAATTAATATATGTTGATCTAGCAAAACCATTAAATTGTAAACTATTTAGTCACATTTAGTTTATTGGAGAATTGATGGTACCCACTATGATTATAATTTGTCATTTTGACTGAATAATATTCTTTTGATTTGAATTTACTCAATATTTGAGGAAATATTTTTCTTCATCAGAAGTAACCAGTTGCGTTAAAGCCTTAAGGGCCTGTCCCGCTTTCACGACCTAATTCCCGACCTCTGCCGAGTTTGCCCTTGACTCGTACTCTCAGCATGGTCATCACGAGGTCGTAGGTAGGTCGTAGCAGGCCGTGATGCTAGTCGAAGGTGCTCGTGGCATCAAGTAGGTCGGGGCGTTTTTCTGGCATGATGAAAAATGTCTACGAGTAAAAAAGGTCGAGAATTAGGACGTGAAAGTGGGACAGGCCCTTAAGTCAGCACCCTTGTTGTTACCTTCTCCAAGCTAACAAAGCTTTTCAAGAGAGAATTAGATTTAACTCTTAGGGCTAACGGAATCAAAAAAATAGGGGAAAAAGCAGGAACAGGGCACTCATTTTGGATGATGAGCCATAATCATATTGAATGGTGGCGCTGGTTCAAAGGGTTGAATGGCCTACTCCTTCAGCTATTTTCTATTCAAAATTTTCCTTGATCATCATCCCCTTTGTCCTGCTTTCACACCGTACACTTCCTTATCTATGTATCTCCCTCTCCCCTGACATAAGTCTGAAGAAGGGTCTCGACCCGGAGCATCACCCAATTCCTTCTGTCCAGAAATGCTGCCTGTCCCGTTGTGTTACCCCTGCATTTTGTGTCCATCTTCGAAGGCAAAGTTTCGGGTCGAGACCCTTCTTCAGACTGCTGTGGGGGGTGAGGCGGGAAAAAGAAAGGAAGAGGTGGAGACAGTAGGACCAGAAGGAGAGCTGGGAAGGGTGAGGGGGAGGAGGGAGAAGACGAGGGCTATCTAAAATTAGAGTAGTCAATGTTGATACCGCTGGGGTGTAGATTACCCAAGCTTGTCTCCTCACTGCATTTACTGCTGGCTCCAGTCGCAAATCTAAGTTTTCGAGTGATCTGAGCAAGGCATTCATTGATGCTGGAATTCCACTGTGGAAATTGGAAAACAAATCTCTCAGGTTTTTTTTTAGAGAAATACACAGAGGAACATATGCCAAGTCATCATTACGGAAAAATTATGTTGACAGCAACTTCAACATTGTTGTGCAGAAAATTAGAGATGAAGTTGCATGCAACAAAATATGGATCTCAATAGATGAGACAATCGATGTTGTGGGGAGATATGTTGCCAATGTGGTCATTGGTACACTGGAGGCAGGTCAACCATCAAACTACTATTTGTTGACACATCGGAAGTATTGGAGAAGTCAAACAGCTCAACTATTGCTCAGTTGTTTACATCTTCACTTGCTGTACTTTGGCCAGAAGGTATAAACCATGAGAATGCTCTTCTGTTTATGACTGATGCGGGTCCGTACATGAAAAAAGCTGCTCATGCTCTTAAGTTTTATTCCCCATAATGTTGCATTTGACATTCTTAGCTCAAGGATTTCATAGAATTGCCAAGCACATACGTAGCTTCCAAATGTCGATCACCTAGTTTCCAATGTCAAGAAAATCTTCCTCAAAGCACCGTCACGTGTGCAGTTATTCAAGGAAATGGCACCCGAAATTCCGCTCCCTCCTCAGCCCGTTTTGACTAGGTGGGGTACATGGCTCTCTGCTGTACTCTACTATGCTGCAAATTTTGAAAAGATAAAAGAAATCGTCAACTGTTTTGAAGAAGAAGAATCTGCTGCAGTCAGGATCGTCAGTGAAATCATTCAGAAAAAGTCCCCCCACCGCGATCTTGTGTTTATTGCTTCCAATTTTGCAAACATCCCACAAGCTATCACTTCTCTTGAGAAATGTGGCGAAACATTAGTGAATAACTTGCAGGTTTTCAACAAAGTAACTGACGATATCTGTAAAATTCCTGGCGATGTAGATAAAAATATAGAAAGAAAAGGTGGGAGATTGATTTTAGCTAACAAAGCTCTTGAAGAAATACAAAACATAGCTAAAGTTCTCAAAGGTAGTTGTAATGCACAAGATATCAACATGAATATAGAGTTGGTAGCTTGTTTCAGGTATGCACCAGTGACCTCAGCTGTGGTAGAAAGAAGTTTTTCACAACTGAAGCATATTCTGTCTGAGACGGTAGTTTAACACCAGATAATTTGAAAAAGAAATGCTAGAAAATATGTGCAACCAGGCAACTTTGGTATTTTAATGTAGAATACCTTTATATTAACATTTTTAACCATATTTTGGTGGTGGAAATACGTGCCTTATTATGCCTTTTTTTGTCAATGAACACCTTTTTTGTGCTTTTTTTGTAATTTTATTATGCCTTTTTGCCTGCCTATTTCAGAGATTTTTAGCGCCTAAACATCCTGGCTTTACTCATCATGTATATAGAGACTGTAAATGGCAATTGTAATCATGTATCGGCTGACTGGTTATCACGCAACAAAAACCTTTCACTGTACCTCGGTACACGTGACAATAAACTCTAAACTCTGCAGCAAGAAGATCCAGCCTCGAGGTTGCCTTTGGCAGCTGGCAAAGCCTGGACAGGGCCTTTGTAGACTGGAAAATTATCATTGCTGTTTAATAGTTTAAAATAATCCACAACAATTGAAGACATTTTTTTTTTTAAACTGAAAAATACCTTTTTTAAAACGTGCAGTTGGCAAGAAAGACAATCACTTAAAATATTGAAAAAATTGTAATTAAAGCATTTTTTAAAACGTATTTTGCCCCCTAAATCTTTGCTATTCAATCCTCATTTAAAATCGGTGGGATCTTGAATCTTTCAGGTCACGATGGGGTTGGATGGAGCCTAATGACAGATTTGTCCCTGTGAATCTGATGTTGCACGATGCATACCCACAAATTTGAGGCAAGGCCTCACCTCTACCAGCTGAACAGTCAGTTATAGTTAATATCATAGCAAAACTCAGAATATCTGGCACATTGGCTCTTGTGTATTTGTTGGCATTCAGCTTGAATTGTAATTTGGACGATTTATTAATAAGTTTAAACAAAATTCCTTTGTGTCCTGTTGAAGACGTCAATAATAGCTTTATTTCGCACTATTTCATCAACCTTTAGTGAGACTTTCTGTCATACCATTTTGGGTTGTTCCTCTTTGACCTCCTGTGCTATTTCTCATCCTTTGTCACTACTTTCCTGCAGCCTGCTATTAGTTATGCATAACACAGACAAAGAATCCAAGCAAATTTTTAAGTTCCACATTAATTAATTTGTTCCCACCCTATCGGAGATATTACCTTTGTACTACCCATCCTCCTCCCCACACTCATTGTGTGAATGCTAAGCACTGCATTTCTTCCACAACTCCTGCCCCATTCAATCAAACTCCCTGGGTCCAACCCACCGACCCAACAGTTCCTAGAACACCCAGTTAATCAGATAGAGCTCTTAAAGATAGCAGATTCAGGGGATATGGTGAGAAGGCAGGAACGGGGTACTGATTGGGGATGATCAGCCACGATCACAGTGAATGTCCCCGGGGGTCGCCGGGGGTCGGGGGGAGACGCGGGCAGCGTGGCCCCAGGACCGGGGGAGAAACCGCTCGGCGTCAGGCACAGGCGGGAGAACAACTTCCGGTGGGCGGCGCGGCTCTGGCCAGCAGCGGCCTCTGCAGTCTGTCCGCGTTTTATTATTTTCTGTCTGTGTTTTAATGTAGTTTTTGTTATTTTTTGTTGGGGTGTGTGTGTGGGGGGGTGGGGGTGGGGTGGGGTGGGAAAACTTTTTAAATCTCTCCCTGCACTGGAGACCCGACCTTTTCTCGTCGGGTTTCCGTTGTTGTTGGGGCCGTAACGAGGAGCGGCCTCCAACAGGAAGAAGCCGGGGACTCTGGTGCTACAACTCACCGTCGCCGTCGCGGGGCTGGTCGAGTCCGGAACGGCTGGAGCGGTGGAGGAGCGCTGCTGCTGCTGCTGCTGCTGCGGCCCGACCGGAGGGTCGGAGGCCCCAACGACAGGTCTGTAGACGGCGGCACCGGGAGCCCCTGGAGGGAGACCGCTTTTCAGGGCTCTCGCAACGGCGACTTCCCCCGCCCGAGTTGCGGGGTTGAAGAGCTCCTGGAGCGGGGCCTAACATCACCGCCCCGCGCGGCTGGAATGGCCGCGGGACTCTGCTAGTGCACACCGGGGGCTCTAACACCAAGACCCGGTGTGCGACCTCGCACCACCCGGCGTGGCTTAAATGGCCGCGGGACAATTGCCATCGCCAGCCGGGGGCTTTGACTTTGACTCTGACATCGGGGGGGGAGAGTGCAGTGGAGAGATAAGTTTATTTGGCCTTCCATCACAGCGATGTGATGGATGTTTATGTAAATTATGTTGTGTCTTGGGTCTATGTGTTTGTATGTATGGCTGCAGAAACGGCATTTCGTTTGGACCTCAAGGGGTCCAAATGACAATAAATGTATCTTATCTTATCTTATCTTTATCTTAGAATGGCGGTGCTGGCTCGAAGGCCGAATGGCCTATTCCTGCACCTATTGTCAATTGCCTCATAACACTCGGTAATCCAGATGCACTGAAAGCTTCCAGTAGAGTCTTCATAACCTAGGAGAGGGGCCCACTGACACAGTGTAGCGGACCTGATATAATGGCAAGTGCAATGGCCAAATGTTCAGCAGTTTTAGCTTTGTTTACAGAAACAGTGTGGAAACAGGCCTTTGGCCCACCAAGTCCACACAGACCATCCATCACTACAGACTGGGGGCAGTTTATAGAAGCCAATTAACCTACAAAGTACATGTATTTGGAATGGGAGAAAACCCACTTGGTGAGAACGTACAAACTCCACACAGACAACACCCATGCTCAGGATTGAACCCAGGTCTCTGGCGCTGTGAGGCAGCAGCTCTACTGCTGCTATTTTGCTATGGGATACCAGTAAAATGCATCTACTGAAAAACAACGTGGTAGAGATTGTTTACATTTGCCATATTTTGTCCCTGGCATATTTCAACTTGAATACTTTTAAATATGTACTCTCCACATTTAAGCTTAGAGAGCAGGTTGTTTCATAAACTCATTTTACAGCCTAAGCATCACCAGTACAGAAGTGTTCAAGAAGAAACTGCAGATGCTGGAAAATTGAAGGTACACAAAAATGCTGGAGAAACTCAGTGGGTGCAGCAGCATCTATGGAGCGAAGGAGATGGGTAACGTTTCAGGCCGAAACCCTTCTTCAGATCTGAAGAAGGGTTTCGGCCCACTCTGCTGCACCCGCTGAGTTCCTCCAGCATTTTTGTGTACCTACCAGTACAGAAGTGTTTGGTTAAATGAGTTGCTTCATATAAAACCTTGTTTGTTTACTTGCCCCATTATAACCGGCTTTTGCCTTGTTCGTAATCCTTGCCATTGGAATTTGATGTATTTCATCATGTCCTAGAGCTTATGTTTTGTACTTGTTTCTTCACTCTCACTTCCAACATTTGCGGCACGGTGGCGCAGCGGTAGAGTTGCTCCCTAACAGCGAAAGCGGCACCGGAGACCCGGGTTCGATCCCGTCTGTGGGTGCTGCTTGTACGGAGTTTGTACCTTCTCCCCGTGACCTGCGTGGGTTTTCTCCGAGATCTTCGGTTCCTTCCCACACTCCAAAGACGTACAGGTTTTTAGGTTAATTGGCTTGGTTAATGTAAAAATATTGTCCCTAGTGGGTGTAGGATAGTGTTAATATGCGGGGATCGCTGGTCTGCGCAGACCCGGTGGGCCGAATGGGCTGTTTCTGCGCTGTAACTCTAAACTAAACAAAACATGTATTTTTATCTCAAAGAACATTGTTTATTTTTTAATTGTTAAAAGGTCATCAACCCAGAATGTTGCTGTCTGATCTGAAGATTTCCAGATTTTTGTTTTCCATTCCCCTCTGTCGTTATAGCTCTGACAACATGTTCTGGTTTCTTTAATTTTCACAGTTGGTATGAAATTAATAAATCTCCTTTGTATTTTCTGCTTGGCCTTGACATTTGTTACTAAAGACGAGTACCAGAGATTGGATAAAATGTTCTAACTGTGGCTCAGTCAATAGTAGTTTGTGTTATTTTGACTCGATGCTACAATTTAAAGTAAAAACTGAGAGGCCAGAGTGATGAATCAATCTCATTGTATATCTGATCTCCTGCGATTCTCTGCTCTTAAATTCCTTAGTCTTTTATTTCCCAAAATGTTTATCCTGCATTTTCTTTGATTTTAATCCAAAATGGCTGAATTGTAAATGGGGTCATTGCGAGTAGGATCATTGCAGAGAAGAATGATGCAGGGACCATGCTAAGATGCTATTTCAATTGTTGCAAAGTAACAATCTGCTTTGATTGTAAAATGCATTGGATTTCTGCAATTGGATGTCTATATTTAGATGAGTGACCTCTCTGAAGTTATGATGAATTTTAGAGGGTGGTTTTTACAACGTTGACTTCGCCTGTACAGTGGGTGGGGGGAAAAATCCAAAGTTGCAAGAAATAAGTTGTTTAAGAAGGAACTGCAGATGCTGGAAAATCGAAGGTACACAAAAAAGCTGGAGAAACTCAGCGGGTGCAGCAGCATCTATGGAGCGAAGGAAATAGGCAACGTTTCGGGCCAAAACCCTTCTTCAGACCTTCTTCAGATAAGTTGATCCAGGTGTTTTCATTGACTGTTAAGAGCATTTTCTAGCAGCCCATTAGCACATTTCTATGATTGGAGTTTGGATACTAAGGTGTTGTAATAATTGTTTTACGGTTGTTCTAAGCTGTTGACCTGAAAGGGTGTGGTAGTAGTTAAGTCATGTGAGTTTCACTTGATCAATACATTTCACAGATAGAAAAGCCCATCAGTGCGATGCCAGAAGGATTCTGCACATATCTACCAGAATCTTCACATTAAGTTTGGTTTAGTTTAGAGATACAGCATGGAAACATGCCCTTCGGCCCACCGAGTCCGCACTAACCAGCGATCCCCGCACATTAACACAACCCTACACACACTCGGGACAATTTTTTTTATACCAAGCCAATTAACCTACAAACCTGTACGTCTTTGGAGTGTGGGAGGAAACCAAAGATCTCGGAGAAAACCCACGCAGGTCACGGGAAGAACGTACAAACTCCACGCAGACAGCACCCATAGTCAGAATCGTACCCGGGAGTCTGGCTCTGTAAGGCAGCTTCTTCTTCTCATCGAGTCCACACACAAGATTAGAAGTTGTTCAGTCCGAGCCGAACATACTTCTTGGCATCTGCATACAATGGTGTCTGTCTTCTTGTGCGTGGTGGTGGAAAGATTGGTGGCAACAGAGCTGCGAAGTGAACGCTCTTTCCTTGACCCCAGTAAGGCAGCTACTCTACTGCTGAACCACCCTGCCGTAACATGGTGAATATAATTGGGTACACAAAGATGCTGCCAAACCTGCTGATGTATTTCCAGCGCTCTGTTTTTTGACCGATTTAACATGATTAATGTGTGGGGTGTGGGGGGGGGGGGGGGGGTGTTCCCAAATAAAGATGTTACCCTGATCTAAAGGCACAAATTAAGGTAATACAAATTCTGGATGAGGTTTTTCGGCAGCACCCTACAATATTCATGCTTTAAATGGTACTGGTTTGAAAGGAAGACATAAGGTGACAGCAATTGACAAATCCTGAATAGTTAGTTTTACCCATCATGATTTTTGCACTCAAGTGAGCCCTGGCAATTGAGTGACATTTGCTTTAACTTGAAGATAGACACAAAGTGCTAGAGTAACTCAGCAAGTCAGGCAGCATCTCTGGAGGAAAAGGATAGGTGACTCTTCAGACTGATGTTAACTTCTTCAGGATTTAACCTGTTCCAATCAGTGTGGGGCTAGATATAGAAACATAGAAAGTAGGAGCAGGAGTAGGCCATTCGGCCCTTCGAGCCTGCACCACCATTCAATATGATCATGGCTGATCATCCAACTCGGTATCCTGTACCTGCCTTCTCTCCATACCCCATGATCCCTTTAGCCACAAGGGCCACATCTAACTCCCTCTTAAATATAGCCAATGAACTGGCCTCAACTACCTTCTGTGTTGTGTTGTGTCAAATGCCTCATTGTAAGATATAGAACTGCTGCCTTTTGGTCTTCATGAATTTCAGACCCTTGGAGATATTGCTCTAATTTTGCCAACACTAAACCCATCCCACGTAATTTCAATAGCCGTCAAACAGGCTGGGATGTGTTATCACATGTCTGAAACTTGTGAAGCATTTTGATAAAATCAATAGGTGAAGGCACTCTCTCCTTTTTTTCCATTATTTACGCAAGCAGAATAACTCTGTGGGAACTTGGGGAACTGCAGATGCTGGAATCTTTAGAAAATAGAAAGTACTGGAAGAACTCAGTGGCTCAGGCAGCATCTGGGGAGGGAATGGACAGGCAACATTTCGGACCACAGATGGTGCCTGACCCGCTGAGTTCCTCCAGCTTGTTGTGTTTTATTTGATATGTATTCATTGTTAGTAAGTTGCATCATAAAATTCTTTAAAAAATGAATAATAGGGGAAGTAGGGATTGTAAATAAGCCGTTGACACAGTCAAGTCAATTAATACATTTCAAGCATTTTCTCTGCATATTTTCATCAATGTGAGGCATTGCTATTTTAGACAATGAAATAATTCATTATAATAGCAATCATGGCATCTCATTTGTGTCAGTAGCTTTGCAGCTGATGTTTTTGCTGTTTTTACCAAGCAAAGCTAATGAGTGCCATATTTATGTGAAAATGGGGGGGAACTCCAATCTGTTTTGTAGCAGCCGTATCAATAACCAAACATCTGTTGACAAAATTGTGGTGTCAAATTGATATTATAGTGATTTATCCCATTACATAATATTAGTCGTAATTAAATGTTTTGGGAGGACAAAAAAAATCTTCATCTATTTGATCACTAGACTTCCATTCTATTCGTTCTATCTATCCATTGCTCTACAATTGGAAGCCATGCCTTCAGGTCTCTAAGCCCTAACTGGGACGATGTCTCTCAAGTCTTCTTGTGTATCTATTGTTCTCTCTTTTTTAAGAGATTCCTTTTAAAACCTACATTTTTGACCCAGCATTTTCTCATTTGTTTCAGTATTCCCATATGTGCCTTAAGTTTTGTTTCATAATATTCCTGTAATGCCTTCGACATTATGCTATATGCAGCCAGAATGTGTGTTACTAATATTAAGTGGAGAATAGGAAAGTTCATCTGAAGGTCAAGGCTATATATTGAGTTTCTTTTTCCAATTAACCTATTTTGCCTTGCGTAGCATTAACCAGGTTTTTATCATTCAACTACATTTTGAGAACCGAAGAGATTTCAAAAACATTGCCCCTGCTCAAATAGGTTATAAAGCGTTCCATTATTGCAGCCATTCTAACTGAAGTGGTTGGCAGACAGTTTTGTTAAGCCACATTTGAAGATGATTAACTTTTGGGTGGAAATGTTCTCAAACAAGAGACTGTGTATCTTTTAACCAATTAGAATGGTGTGAATTCAAGCACCATAATGAAAATAAGTTTCCAATGAGTTTTATGTCGGATATTAATATTAATGGAAAAGTTGAATGTGAGGGTAATCCAGTAGGAAATGTAAACAATTGCAAAATGCCACAGATATGCAAGCAATGGGAGGCAAATGATATGAGGACTTGAGAACAAGAGTAAAGAAAGACGTTTTGCCGCAAGTACAAAAGGTCTTGGTGAGATCAATCCTGGAATACAGTATATGGATCTGGTTTCTACAACAAAGGATGTACGAATGATAGAGGGTGACCAGATTGATTCCTGAGTTTGTCCTATGATGAGACGTTCAGCAGACTGGGCCCATCCTCTGTTCTGTTCAGTAGGAAGAGAGGTGATCTAAGAGAAACATACAAAATTCCCAAAGACATGTGTAGACGGGTTCCTGAAGACCACCAAAGACTGATAAGAGTCAGTTTTGAGCTGAGCTGGAGTTGTAGACTGATGTTTGACAGTTGTGCACGCCATCACCTCCTATAAGGCAAAACCAGTTAGCACCGGCGCATCACTTCCAGGTGAGAACAACAACCTCATACTTAACATCTCAAAAAGTAAGGAGCTGGTTGTTGATTTCAGAAAGTGGGCCACCCCCCCCTCCTCCCTCTCTTCATCAATGGAGAGGTGGTTGAGAGGGTCACCTCCTTTAAGTTCCTCGGGACCACCATACATCAATCCCTATCATGGGAGCTCAACACCAGTCTCATAATCAGTAAGTGCCACCAGCGACTCTACTTCCTGCGGCAGCTTAAAAAATTCAGGGTCGGTCGACCAGCCATGACCCACTTCTATAGGTCTACCATAGAAAGCATACTCACATTCTCTATGCTTGTCTGGTATGGTCACACAACCTCGCAGGATAAGATTCGGCTGGAGAGAATAGTGCGCCGAGCTTCTAAGATCATCGGTTGCAGCAGACTTCCCTCAGTGACATCACTTTACTCAACAAGACTCACCAGAAAGGCCAAAAAAATCATAGCAGATCACTTTCACCCGGCACATTACCTCTTTAATCTCCTCCCATCAGGAAGGAGATATAGAAGCATTAAAAGTAAAACATCTCGCTTCAGAGACAGCACCTACCTCCAAGCCATCAGATATTTGAATTTGCACTAATCACTTTGCACTTTCTTTTGCACTTGCAATTACGCTTAATATGACGCTGCTGGGTACTGTCCTTCCTGTATATATTGTCCTTCGTACGGTATTGTCTGTATTATTTAGTGGTGTATGTGGTGGTTGTATTGTACTGTATTGTGTCTGTCTGAGAGCGAACCAAGACACATTCCTATCAACTTGTTGACATGGCAATAAAATTTCTTGAATCTTGAATCTTGAGCTGAACACATTCTATGCAAGCTTTAAAATGGAGAACAATGACGCACCTGCACAAGCCTCCACAGGTCCTGTCGACCCTGTGTCCTCTGTTTCTGAGGTTGCTGACAGAGCGTCCTTCAAGAGAGTAAATCCACAAAAAACAGAGGCATACCCTGCTGAGTACGAAAGATGTGTAGAGACCTACTTAATGGAATATTCAAGATATGTTCATTCTCTCGCTTCTGTGGTCTAATGTTCCCACCCGCTTCAAAAGAGCATCTATTGTACTAATAAGAAGAGCACAGTGACCTGCCTCTATGACTACCACTGGTAATACTTCTGTCCACTGTAATGAAGTGCTTTGAGAAGTTGGTTATGGCACAAATCAACAACTGACTCAGAAATTACCAATGTGTAGGAAGGAACTGCAGATGCTGGTTTACACCAAAGGTAGACACAAAAAGCTGGAGTAACTCAGCGGGTCAGGCAGCTTCAACTTGCCTCTCGCCACAACCGTTCAACAGCGGATGCTATGTCTCTGGTTCTCTGCTCTGTTCTGGATCCTTTAGGTGACAGGAACATTTACATCAGGCTGCCATTCATCAACAACAGCTTGGCGTTTAATGCTATCAAACCTCCAAACTCATCACCAAGCTCCAGGACCTCGGTCTTCAACACCCTTTTTGCAACTGGATCCTTTCTTTCTTTACAAACAACCTCAAACAGTGCGGAATGGTAACAACATTTCCTCACTGACTATCAGCACAAGTGCACGTCAAGGTTGTGTTCATGGCCCTTTGCGCTACTCTCTTTACGCACATGACTGTGTGGCTAAGTATAGCTCCTATTGCCAACAACACAAACATGCTTGGTTGAATTGGGGGTGGTGAAGAGTCAACGTACAGGACATTGATGGAACACCTGATTGTGAGGTGCCACACCAACTATAAAACCAAGAAAGCGATCAGTGATTTCAGAACAGAAAAGGGAAATTGAGAGACGATGCGCCAGTTTTCACTGATGGGTCAGTGCTGAAGAGAGTTAGCAGCTTTAAATTTCTGACCTTTAATAGCTTGGATGATCCTTTGTGGCCCCAGCATGCACATGCAATCATGTCGAAGCCTCATCCACTCTTCACTCTCTGTTAATTTTTTACAAAGAGTTTTGGTTAATCTCCAAATACTCTCACTAACCTTTACAGGGGCACTGTAGAAAGTATAGAAAATTAAATTTGCATTGTGCCCCTGGTACAGTAATTCCAATGCACTGAAAGCCAAGAAGCTGCAGAGAGTGGTGAACTCAGCTGGTCCATCATGGGCACTGCCCTCGCATCCATCGAAAGCTTCTTGAGGCAGCACCTTGTGTAGAAGCCATCTATCATCAAGGAACACACCATATACGTCATGCCCTCTTCTCACTGCCACCATTAAGAGGGAGATACTGAAACCTGGTTCTGGACAACTAACTTTGCTGTACTATAAGGTTGCTTACAGAAATAAGTTATTGTAGGAAAGAACTGCAAATGCTGGTTTAAATCGAAGGTACACACAAAATGCTGGAGTAACTCAGCGGGACAGGCAGCATCTCTGGAGAGAAGGAATGGGCGACACTTTGGTTCGAGACCCTTCTTCAGACTGAACCTAATCCTACCTTGACAATAGAAAACTATGGCCCTTATTTTTTGCACTACTTTGGATTTGTTTTTCATTCTAATTATGTTAATTGGTATATGTGCTTGAACATGCCCCTGTATTTAGCTATATAGCAGCAATCATTGCATTTCAAAGAGATTAATTTTAGGTGGGGCTTTCAGATATTTCTGAGAGAAATTATGGATTCTTTGTCGTGCAGATTTACCCTTAGGCAAATCAATAGCTGCTGAAGTAGGGATTATATCCTAAATGCATCGTTTATTCCAAACGCATTAATTCAAATGCAAAGGCTCGGTTTCTGATAATTTATTGATACCAGTCCTCGTAAGTATCCATTTGGCATTGTGAGTAAGGTAGGCAACTGTAAATTTCTCAATTTAACCTTTTCCACTAATTAGTATTTTCTCCATCCACTACCAATTCTAACTCCACGTGTGAATATTCCTCAATGGGAATTACAACCAAAATCCTTCTGGAAGCTATTCTCTGGTACCAAGGAATTCAAGGGTTACTTGTGCAGACCTGATCCATTTTGCTCTCTATTTTGGAAGTCTGTGATAACCTTTTTTTACGCTCTTTAGTCAGTAGCTGATCCATAGAAACAAATTAAAATTCAGCAAATAGTAAATAACTACCATATAATTCTGAAGGGTAGTCATTCATTGCAGCTGAAATGTATTATAACATAGAAGATTTTCAAATGAGAATGATGTATAGAACATTTCTTTAGGTTTCTTTTAGGCTTGGATCCATCTGGCTTGGTTTCAACTAAGAGGAAAGCTACCTCACAGAGCTAACCTTGTTCTCCATCTTTAATGCAGACAAGGAGTATTTGAAGGAAAAGGAAAAGCTGGAAATGGAACTGGCCACAACACATTCAACCAATGAAGACCAGAGAAAACATATTGAAATTTTGGAACAGGCACTGAACAGTGCACAGGCCAAGGTGGTCAAATTGGACGAGGAGGTGAGCTGATAACCCCAATGTTTGTATATCATTTAGTTTGATTTATGCTTCTTGGTGATGGACAGATTCAACACAATTGGCCACACTGCAGAGTATTTGGCATCCAGTTTTAATAGGCTTGCTACTTTTACAAATTACTTAGAGCTATTGATTTAGTTTTTTTTAAACTGAGCACAAATAAATCAAATTTCAATTATTCATTGCTTTGAATTCTTCCCTGATGGATATTGATCCTTTTAGCAGATCCTCCTTTGCATATGCTTTTATTGAAACCAAACTAAGTATAATGTGTAGTCACTTTTGAAAGTCCATTTATTTTACCTTCTGACGTCAGAGATTGAAGCAGTTAAATGCGGTGAATTTTTTTTTTAACATAAAATCCCTTTTAAAATTCTGTGCTGCATATCTGCTAGTCTGAAGAAGGGTCTCGACCCGAAACGTCACCCATTCCTTCTCTGCAGAGATGCTGCCTGTCCCGCTGAGTTACTCCAACATTTTGTGTCTATCTGCATATCTGGTATGTGTAAACATCGTTAAAAAAAATATATATATTTTACAATTCTCGTATGAAGCACAGCCAACTGCAGAACAAAAGCATAATCTAAATTTGCATTAGATTCAATGGAGTGAACAAAGGAGTTTTAGCAGAGGATTGTGGTTGATTTTGCATTCAAAATGATTTTTTCGTATTGCTATTGCTGATTGCCGGTGAGTGAGGATGATGGTCATGGATCGACTTGACCTGAATAGACCGATCTGGGAGTGGCGTAGTCTGCTACCACCCAGCAGAGTAGGAGGGATCTGGTGATCGGCTCACTGTTTCTGCTTTTCCCAGTTTTCCATTGCCTGATGCTGTCACGTGCTTTCAAAATGCCAGCTCCATGTGGCACGGACGTAGTCCATCTTGAGCAGTGTTTGGCGCTAGCCTCCAATAACGGAGTCATTTGCTACATGGTTTGCCTTGAGGATGTCTTTGAAACACTCTCTGTGCTCTCCTCCTGAGGCTATGCCAGGAATGAGCTTGTAATAAAAAAAGCTGAATAATAAAGTCCAATGTAGTCTTTAGTTTGTTCCTTGCTGTTGCTGCTGTGTTATCCCACATGAATAATGATTTATTTTAAAGATTCCAGTGTTGTTCAACCTGAAGGGAGTATTTTGTGCCAGAGAAAAAAAGATAAAATAATATTATGTGCTGCAGTTTACTTGTGACACTGCATAACTTGTAGTTGCTTATAACTGCTATTTTTGAAGCGGTTATAACCAATTGTATGTTCTGGATCTAGGAACCACAGAATAAATGGGCCTCTGAACAGGAAATTATTTCTTCCCAGCTTTGTTCTGAATGGTGATCCCCTGATTTTAAGACGGTGATCCCTGGTTCCGGTATTTCCAGCCAGAGGATATATCTACCCCCTCAAGGGGGACAAGGTGAAGCAGCAATAGAGTTGCTTCCTTACTGCGCTTGCAGCGCCGGAGACCAAGGTTTGATCCCGACTACGAGTGCTGTCTGTGTGGAGTTTGTACGTTCTACCCGTGACCACGTGGATTTTCTCGGAGATCTTCGGTTTCCTCCCACACTACAAAGACGTACAGGTTTGTAGGTTAATTGGCTTGGTATAAGTGTAAATTGTCCCTAGTGTGTGTAAGATAGTGTTAATGTGCTGGGATCACTGGTCGGCGTGGACTCGGTAGGCCAAAGGGCCTGTTTCTGCACTGTATCTAAACAAAACAAATCTAAAACCAAATATTCAGTATGTTTCAGTGAAGTTATAAAGTTATGTAGATAAAGCAGGCATTCATTCAAACAAGAACCAGTCTTCAGAAAACCTGCTCTTACATACGTTACAAACAATAATCAGTTTGAAATTAAAAGGGCAGCTTTGCCGACAGGCTGTCTACCGACATGACCGTGACATGTTCTCATATGCATCAGCCAAAAGTTAGACAACAAGGTGGTGCAACGCTAGAGTCGCTGCCTTACAGCGCCAGAGATCTGGGTGCTCTTTGCATCATGCATGTTAGTGCAGGTAACAGGGCCTGTTTCCGCGCTATATCTCTAAAACTAAAAGGTGTCTTAATTGGCCTACATCAAATCAGAAATCCTCAACTCAAGTTATCTCGCACCTTTGTGATACGAGATAAAGGAAGCTTACAGAGCAGCCTCGGCAAGGCCAGCAGCATAGTCAAGAATGAGTCTCACCCCATTCACTCCCTCTTCTCCCCACTCCCATCGGGGAAGAGGCACAGAAGTTTGAAACTGCATTCTTCCAGATTCGGGAACAGTTTCTTCCCGGCTTTAATCAGATAACTGACCGATCCTCTCATCAGCTGGAGTGCGATCCTGAAGTCCCATGTACTTCATTGGAGACCTTTGAACTATCTTTAACCAGGCTTTATCTTGCACTAAATGCTGTACCCTTCATCCTTTATCTGCGCACTGTGGAAGGCTTAATTGTAATCATGTTTAAGAAAGAACTGCAGATGCTGGAACAATCGAAGGTAGACAAAAATGCTGGAGAAACTCAGTGGGTAAGGCAGCATCTATGAAGAGAAGGAATAGGTGACATTTCGGGTCGAGACCCTTCTGCAGACTGATGTCGGGGAGTGGGGGGGGAAGAGAAAGAGAAGTTGGTGGAGACAGTAGGACTATGTAATTGTAATCATGTAGCCTCATCAGGGTTCTTAGCCTTTAATTGTGATCATGTATAGTGTTTGACTGGATAGCACTCAAACAAAAGCTTCTCACTGTACCTCACTACTCATGACAATAATAAACTAAACATCAAACATGGCCATAGGCATATTTGGCTGTCGTATCAATAAATTAGATTTTTGTGTCCTCGAGTTGGCCCTTATTACACTAATTTTGGGCGTCTGAGTTGCCTGTTCCCATAACCATCCATATGAATTACTAAAACCAGTGTTGTTGGAATATTCCGAGTTGTCTTCCCTGCTACAAGGTGCTCACACTGTAATGTGCAATTTAATAGAACCTTCTATCAGACTCAAAAATGGAAGGAGACAAATATGTTTAGATTTTTCACAGGTACTGTTTTAGAGTAAAATCGCCTTCCCATGGGGACAAAATAAGGTGAGAATGAAACCTTCTGCCTCATTGCTTGGAGATTATATTAACATCTCAGATGACGTGTCTTGAGCTGAGCGAATAAATGTAATCACAAAGAGAGTGCACCACCACCTCTTTCTCAGCTGTTTGAAGAGATTTGACACGTCACCACCTACTTTAACAAACCTATAGAGATATATTGTCGAATGTAAGCTGACTTGATGACTCACAGCTTTGAGTGGAAATTCAACGCACAGAAATGTAAGAGGCTGCAGAGCAAAGATCTCATAGCAAAGCTATAAGATCTTTGCTGCAGAGTGTAGTGGACTCAGCCTGGTCCACCACGGGCACAGCTCAGCTCTCCCCCCCATCATAAGCATCTGCTTCAGGTGCTGCATCAAGAGGGCAGCATCTATCAGCAAACCCATGCCCTCTAGCCAGGCCATGCCCTCTTCTCAGTGCAGGTACAGCAGCCTGAAGTCGCAGGATAGCTACTTTGCAACCATCTATCAAGTTCTTGAATAAACCTGCACTACCATAATCCTATCTTCACAACATAACACTGTGGACCTCCTGTTACGTTACAATGGATAGTTTTTCTAACTTTTGATTTGCTCTGTTGTTTTTTTGTACAGTGTTTTTTACTGTTTTGCAGGCAATTTTATGTGATTTATGTATAATTTGTGTGTGAGCTGAGTCTATGTGCTGCAAACAATATTTTCATTGTACCTATACCTTGCCATACATGCGCATGTGACAATAAAATCAACCTTACTGGTAACCCAGTAATTGTGTTCTTCAATATTGAAGTTAGTACTTCTGAACACCAGGTATAGAAATGAATCCCAAGTCATAAATGCTCAATGCATGATCAGATACCTACAGCGAGTTGAACCCTGTTTTTGAAATTAGGTTCTATTGAAGCCAATGAAACTTAATTTTGTGAACAAAAGGAATTACTAATGCCCCTGGAATTACTAAAACCCCCGGGAACCGCACGGAAACCTTGGGTGGGGTGCACAGTCTCCAGAGGTTTCCGTTCAGGTTTCCTAAGTGGGACAGGGGCATTAGAATGTTCATGGGTCAAACATAACTGTGGTCAGCAGAGATACATACAGTATCAACCACTTGGAATTCAGACTTGGACATAGGGTGGTGAATCTGCGGAATTCTTTGCCACAGAAGGCTGTGGAAGTCAAGTCAGTGGATATTTCTAAGGCAGACATAGATTAGTACAGGTATGGGGAGAAAGCAGGAGAATGGGGTTAGGAGGGATAGATAGATCAGCCATGATTGAATGGCACAGTAGACGATGGGCCGAATGGGTGCAGTCTACTAACTTCAATACTATAACGTGTTGACACTAGTATACATGTGGGTATGCATACATATATATATATATATAAGTTACGTAGGTAGATGTATATAATAAAGTGTGGGTATAAGTATGACTAGGTAAATAAGGTTTGATACTCCCAAAGACCCTAATTCTGCTCCTATCACATGATCTTATGATAGAGCAGGGGAATTGAGAAGTGCTTGTTATGAGATTTGCATGCCTACAAATTCCTAGCTTCTGGAAATAAAATAACTTTCTGTCCCTGATGCCGATGTATTGTTTTCCTGACAGTTGCGGAAGAAGCAGATGTATGTGGACAGGGTGGAGAGGCTGCAACAGGCCCTGGCACAACTGCAAGCAGCCTGTGAAAAGAGGGAGCAGATGGAACGGAGACTGCGTACTCGACTGGAGAGGGAGCTGGAATCTCTCCGAGTGCAACAGGTATTCCCTGCTTTCAGTCAACCTACTTGTATCAGATGGAAATCCCAGTCAATCATTGGATCAAATGCAAAAACATTGAATATATAGCAATAGTTTATTATGCAAGATCAACAAATGCATTTCGTTGTCTCTGTACTGTACACTGACAATGACAATTAAAATTGAATCTGAAATATATAATTATTTAAGTTTAACAGTTTTTTTTAATCTTTCCTTTATTAATTAGCTATGCGAGTTTTAAAACATATATTTTCAGTAAACCATAAACTATAAGCTTTCTGCTCTGATTAGATGACTTTAGGAACACAACAGATAGAGAACATTTTGTCCGTTAACTTGTGAGACAAACCTTCTCAATGTTTATGAAACCCAGGAGCAAAACTAAATATGCCGATTATTATTTGCAGTGGGTCAGCCTCTGCCTGAATTTCACTGCTTCTGCCAAGACTCCCGTCCAATGCTAACACTACCTTAAGTTGGCAGTGGTATTTTCCACTTTGACACTTTGCTGACTGTCACTGTGCTGACTAGCTTTGCTCCCTGTAGAGTTCACTGGATCAGGACAGTTGGTTAGATTTTTCAGCTTTTATAACCAGTGCAAAGTCTATGGATTTATTGAAGTAAATGGAATTAAAAGAATATATGGAGAAAATTAGCATTTTTATTTGACATTTTTAAATTTGTGAAATTTAACTTTCTCACTTTGCTTGGGGTTGGCTCCCAGGGTTTGGTAGGTGGGCCACATTTTTCAGAGTCTTATCGTCACCTTTGTTGTTGGAAGGCAGCAGAGGCAGATGGCTGGAGGATCGTGGTTTTATGTATGTTGACTGTAAGGCTCATGTTCTCAGCTGGGCCAGTGGATGAGTTAATGATATGTTGGAGCCCAGCCTCTGAGCTTTTGCAAGCGCACACTGCAGCTCAACTGTGAGGTTTGTGTGACTTTGTTTCTGGAATTTAGTCGAGATACATTGAGTGGTTACGCGCTGATCCTGAAGAAAAAAAAATAATCTGCAGTATTGGGGGGAGAGGGGGGGGGGGGGGGGGGGGGGGGGTTCAGCACAGGGACCTTTACAAACTAGCACCCTTTTTTTAACAGATTATCATCATCTTATTATCTCTCATTAAAGCCAATAAATGGATGGATCACATTTCTCAAATTAAACTACCTGCAGAAATTTGACTCTATCTTATATTTGCTGCACAATGAGTTGCAAGCCATGAGTTGAGAAAAGAAGATTTGAGAAAAGAGTAATTCAGTGACGTAGATTTGTTCAGTACAAGTCATCAGCTTTATTCAATGTAGGTCCTCGTTGACACTGGTTGTGTGCTAAACCCTTTGGTCAGGATTATGACACATGCTGTTCACTCATTCAAGGAATATAATAAAGTAATAAACACCACTATAGCTGCCGAACCTGCTGAGTTCATCCAACAGTTTCTTTTTTTGCTCCAAATTACAGCACCTGCAGTCTCTTGTGTCGCTATCAAGCATACAAATGATTTGGATAAAAGCTAAAAGATTATTTTCTTTAAAAAATGAATGAATGAATTAAATTTATGTGATAAACTCCACTTAAGTTAATGTCCGTTTCACAACATAATGACAATGAATATCCAAAATCTGAGCCTATACAAATGATTCAGAAATAGATTCACTGGACATTATGATTGCAGTTCATTTAAATCAATTTCTCTTTATCCAGCTAAAGACAATATCTTGTATCAAGCTCGCTGGTTATTTACAGGAATTCTCACTCGTTATATTTTGTCATTAGTGTGCATATTCGGATTTCCCACACCAATTATTGGATCCAGATTTCTTTCTTGGGCACATGGATCAAGACCAAAACAAATCAACATTTAAAGGTCGATATTGTTAGATTATTGTGTGCAGCAGAACTTCGCTTCATGTCTATTGAGTGTATGTGCTGAAAACTAAGTGTTTTTTGTAGAAACGAGGAACTGCAGATGCTGGTTAGTGTACAAAAGGACACAACCAAAGATAGACCCAGAATGCTGGAGTAGCTCACAGGAGAACATGGATAGGTGGCATTTCGGGCTGAGACCCTTCTTCAGACTGATTTCAGGGGGGAGAAGAAAGCTGTAAGAGGGGAGAGGCGGGACAAATCGTTGTAATAGGTGGACACAGGCCACATATTTTTTGTTTTTTTTAATAGGCAGATGGTAGGAACAAAGTCCAGAGATAAAAGCAGAAGGTCTGAGACAGGATTGAAGTTGCGAATTGTGCAGCTAGAAGAGGCCAGTGGTGGGGGGACAGGGGATAGGCGCGAGTCTAGGTGGGTTACAGGGAAGGGGAGCGAGATGCTGTGGGTTACGGAAGGGGGAGAATGGGGGGGGGGGGGGGGGGGGGGGGGAACTGTGGGGGTGAAGGGGGAGGGTTTGTGTCTGGTTAGTTAGAGGTTACCTAAAATTGGAGAATTGAATTGTTCATACTATTGGGCTGTAAGCTACCCAAGTGGAATACGAGTTGCCGTTTCTCCAGTTTGCATGTGACCTCACTCTGGCAATGGAGGCCAGGACAGAAAGGTCAGTATAGGAATGAGAAGGAGAGTTAAAATGGTTAGCAAACTAGGAGCTCCAGTAGGCCTTGGCGGACCGAGCACAAATGTTGTGTCCTTGAATTTCTGCTCTATCCTCTTGTACTTTTAAAGTGCTTTTGCCTTCCTCCATATACTGTAATTGTCCCTGAATGCTACATAACATAGCAGAATTAATTTATCTTGAATGTAATGCCATGTTCATTAATAACTGACTCAGCAACAGGAATCATTAACCTAGTTGACCTTGCATTCAGTTTATGTCTTAACTCTAGCCACACCTGCCCTCAAAGTGGGTCTTTGCATAAAAACAGGAGTTAAGTCGGCTGTTTTTCCATGTTACACTGTGAGGTATTTTGCTCCTACGGTGAAGAGTAGGTGCTCCAGGGAACATTTTAACAGGAGCCTTTATGATAACCAAGGCTCAGTTAACCTCCTAAGTCCAGACACATTAGAAATGTTGGATATAACAATAGTCGTTTATCCAAACATTATGTAGTAACGAAAAAAATCTAAATAAACAGCCTAAATCAGAAGCTTCATTTGGTAACACTTTTAGTTTTCCATTTCTTGTCAGCTAAATATTATTTGCACACCGTTACTTTTGCTGTTGTATTTCTTTAGTATCTGTATAGCCTAAAGAGTATGGGTAAGGAATGAGAGAGTGCGAGGTGTTCGGGATATGAGGAAACAGAAGGTGAAAATTATTGGTGATGTATTTCAGGGGTTGGCAATGTTCTACATATAATTCTACAACGAGGAAATAGTATGATCATTGATGTCTTAAAGGGGGATATGTAAAATAGCACGTAGGGTCTCCACCCGAAACGTCACCCATTCCTTCTAGAGCAGTGGTTCCCAACCTTTTTTTGGCCATGCCCCACCTAATCACCTCTAAAATCCTGATGCCCCCCCTTGCTTTCCCTTGAGAGAAAACGGAGGAAATAGATATTATAAGGGTAACTTAGCAAAAGCTCTTTGAATCGCATTTCTAAATCCAATTCAATAAATAAGGTTCTCCCATGACCTTGCGCGCTTCGTGCGACGTGCATGAAGAGCGATGGCGCGGTGATTATGTAATAACTACACAATAAAGACCTTTTTTATCCAAAAAAAATTATTTACTCAAAATAACATCTGAAACATAAACTACATATGTTTACCTGATGGAAAATCCAAAAAAATAAAAATCGAAAATTTGGACCCAGACCTCCTCAGTCGCACTCAATTGCCCCCCTTAAAAATCAAAATGCCCCCCTGTGGGGCGTACGCCCCACGTTGGGAACCACTGCGCTAGAGGGAAAGAGGGATTGAATGGCTAAATTGACATTGGAGAAATCAATATCAACTGCGTTCCCTCTCTCTCAATCCCTCCCCTACCCTAGTCGCCCTGCTAATATCACTGTTTGTATACCATCGTTATCACCTCTTCCACAACCAATAATGGACCATTGTGGGCTTCACCTTTCCTGGGTCATTGGTACGGACTAAGATTTGTTGTGAACCTTTACACATCTCTCGTTTCCCTCTCCCCGACTCTCAGTCCGAAGAAGGGTCTCCACCCGAAACGTCACCTATTCCTTTTCTCCAGAGCTGCTGCCTGTCCCGCTGAATTATTCTGACTTTTTGTGTCTATCTTCGGTGTGAACCAGTATTTGCAGCAGATGCAGGAACCTTTCAGTTGTATTAGACAAGCCTGAAATTGACTCATCGGGGTTTTTCTTCTCCATTAATTAAATTTAAAATCCAAGCTATTTTGTTGCAGCAGCACGGTGGTCCCCTGATGGCCAATGTTCCCGAGTACAACGCACCGGCACTGATGGAGTCGTTACGGGAAAAAGAGGAACGAATCCTGGCCCTGGAGGCTGACATGACCAAGTGGGAGCAGAAGTATTTGGAAGAAAAAGCAATGAGACATTTTGCTATGGATGCTGCTGCCACAGCTGCTGCTCAGAGGTAACAATAAAGCATCGTGTGAGGAAGGAATTATGAGAATCTGTTTTAGCACAACTTACTAACATGTAGTTGACTTCAATTTCATGTAGAGCCAATGTCTTTCCGCTTACATTCATAATGGCCTGGAAACTTTGCCATACATGGATGCTTGGGCATTCTCCCCTCTGGAATGGTATCTGCCTTCTGGTTGTTGAACTACAAGTGCATTATTAATTACTCAGGGATGGACCTCATTTGCTCTTTACTCCTCTGATTTTTTTTTTCCGCTCTTTTTTTAGGCAGCAGTTAGCAACTTCAATCAATTCTGACACCTAAAAGTGAAAACTAACTGTGAGCTATGGTTACTAGTCAGCTTAGCATGGCACAGTGAATTGGTATTTCCGTGAATCTTCCCACAAGACCGACAGCTACGCAGAGTTCAAGTGTATTCTTGAACCCTAGCCAATCCAAGCCAGAGCCCTTATTCTTTTTCCTAACCAAGAATATGAAGCGGTTCCGTACGAGGCTTGGCATTATTTCCCTTAGACTCCCGTTCCTACTAGGACAACAAATCAAACATGAAATTGATTTTTCAAAATAATGCTGCCATCACAAATCATGTCCCTGAACTACTTTCTGGCCAAGTGTCTACCTAACATGGCCAGCTCTTACTGACATCAAAACAAAATGCCTCGACTAGAGAACTGAGCTGACCACCAAGCCACTATGTTTTGGTAGGGTGTGGACCCGACTCATTCTGGTTCTATAAGGTTTGGTTGGGTTAACAGGCAAGAGAGAAGTTGTGCAAAGGATAGTGGAGAAATGGCAAAATAAAACTTAACATTTTTGATTCAAAAATGTGAAAGGTTAAAGATGCTAAACAAATGTGGTGATTAGATTCATGAGAAATGTTATCAATAAATATAGATCTTGTCTGGTACTGAGTTTGGAACTAAAGGCTGATTCATTCTAATGATGTACAGAAGCAAAGTATTGCAGATGATTTTTTTTAAAGAAATGCTATCAATATAAAGCAGTTCGGACAGCTTCTGCAGCGAGAGAAACAGATTTTTGGTTGATGGTCTTTCATCAGAACCTTTCATCTGGTTAGGTTCCAGTTTTCTGAACTGGACTGAGAAGTTAAACCTCTTTTTTGTAACAATTTTGATAACAGAAAAGAGAAATGTGGACCAGGTACAGATTCTTCTAGAGCTCAGCACCATGCTGTTTTCTGGAATATATGGTCCATTTACAAGAATGACCCCAGGAGTGAGTAGGTTAACATATGATGAGCGTTTGTTGGCACTGGGCCTGAACTCGCTGGAGTTTAGAAGAATGAGGGGGGGGGGACCTCATCTAAACGTACAGAATAGTGAAAAGCTTAGATAAAGTGGATGTAGAGAGGATGGTTCCACTAATGGGAGAGTCTAGGACTAGAGGTCATAGCCTCAGAATTAAAGGATGTTCTTTTACGAAGAAGATGAGAAATGTATTTAGTCAGTTGGTGGTGAATCTGTGGAATTCTTTGCCACGGAAGGGTGTGGAGGCCAAGTCAGTGGATATATTTAAGGCAGAGATAGACAGATTTGTGATTTGTACAGGTGTCAGAGGTTATGGGAAAGCAGGAGAATGGGGTTTGGGGGGAAAGATAGATCATTGAATGGCATAGTAGAGTTGATGGGCCGAATGAACTAATTCTACTCCTATCACTTATGAACCTGTTCTTCTTGAGGGGTAGAGTAGGGAAATGGTTTGCCTAGTCCATTTCTCCAGTCTAATCTTCCTTTCCCTTTAACTTCCTTCTTAAATGTTAGTAGTACATGCATCTAATATCTAATCTTTATTTTTAGCATTGCAAATGGACATTTAGAATCCACCAAAGCTAAAGTGACATGTATAATTCAAACTTGTATTTTCAGTTGCATCAGTGTGTCAAACAGTGTGACTGACTTGGATATGTTTAATATGGGTTGGTATTCATAAAGGGTTCATTGAACACTTGGAAAAACAGAAATTCTCTTGTGTCACCAGGGACACCACTATAATAAATCACTCGCCAAACAGCAGTTACAATGACAATTCACTGGATGCACAAAGTTGGAAGGAAGAAGAGGAGAGAATACAATCAAATCAGAGACACCAAGACACAGAACACAGGTACATTTCATCTCCCCAACTGAATCTTTTACAGAATCATGTGTTCAGGATTAATTTTATATGAGGATTAATTGCCTAATCACAAGTGCAAAGGAAAATATTTCTCTAACAGCTTGTGTTTTTACTCCAACATTGCTGATTTAAATAATTGTGGACTAGTTTTAACATTAACTTCCTGGTTACACAAAATATAGATATTTAGTGCACAAGTAAGCAAGGACACTATGAAGTCAAATTTAAGTTGGGCTCTTGAAGAGATAGGATTGTGTAATCAAAGACCCCAAAGGAATTTTAAGAGACACATGGAGGAAATGTGTGATTTATATGGATGGATGGATGGCTGAGGTCTGAAATGAGCTTCCTCTTTCTCATTGATTGACAAATTTTATGATGTATGTGACAAATTGGAAACAACTGATTCATTGTCCGTGTCAGTGTGGACTGGTGATCCTTTTGGCAGGTGAGATACACACTATAAATGCCTCACCAATACAGCTTGTCTCCATAGCAACAGCCCCTTCATGCATGCTCGATATCTAAAGGCACTGCAAGGCACGATTGAAACTCCAGGCACTCTGTGAAGATGCTTAGAACAGTTTCTTCCCAGCTGTTATCAGGCAGCTAAATCATCCTACCGTAACCAGAAAGCAGTGCTGAACTACCATCTACCCTCTTTGATGACCCTCGGACTATCCTTGATCGGACTTTGCCAACTTTACCTTGCACTAAACGTTATTCCCTTATCATGTATCTGTACACTGTAAATGGATCGATTGTAACCATGTATTGTCTTTCTGCTGACTGGTTAGCACGCAACAAAAGCTTTTCACTGTACCTTGGTACACATGACAATAAACTAAACTGAAACTAATAGAAAAACTAATTGTTGAAAATGCAAATGATCACTCAATTTGGTACGGAGTATTCTAAAACAAAAATGTTTTTTTACAAGCATGTAATTAAACAATCATCAAGTCGGACAATTCTAGCTGAGGCAATGTCTCAGCTGATGAGCTACCTCTGTTAACTCGACTACTGAGGACTGGAAGGTTGATGTTATTTATAATATCCGTGTGTTTAATCAGAGCTAGCGACTGATCAATTGGATACTATACAAGACATAAAAGGAAAATTAAAGATCTTGATACTATAAATACACTGAAAATGTTGAAAATAAAGAGCAGATCAGTCCTTATTTGTGAAGAAAATGTAAAGACATGAGGTGGACACCAAATGCTGGAGTAACAGTGGATCAGCAGCATCTCTGGAGAACATGGATAGGTGACGTTTTGGGACGAAACCCTTCAGAATGATTGCGGGGGGGGGGGGGGGGGGGGGGGGGGGGGGGTGGGGTGCGGGGGAAAAGAAAGCAAGAAGAGAGGATAGGGCAAGACAGAACACGGCCATTAATAGATGAACACAGGTGAGGGCCTTTTTGATACGGAGATTGTTCAACAAAGGCCATGGACGAAAAGACAAGTGTAAGCCCGAAAACGGTAAAGAGTTGCAAATTGTTAAGCTGTGGGATAGAAAAGTTGTGAATTGTGCAGCCATTGGAAAGATACAGATGGAGGGGGAGGGGAGAAGCCAGTGGAAGGCCAGCCAGGGTTCAGGGAGGGGAAAGAAAAAGGGGGTCTTGGGGGGGGGGGGGGGAGAAATGGGAGTGGGAAAGGGGCTATTTGTGGGTTAGTGACTTAAAATTGGAGAATTCAATGTTCATACCATTAGGCTACAAGCCATATGGGGTGCTGTCCCCCCCCCCCCTTTTGTGTTTGCCAAACTGGACATTAAGTGGGCCATGAAAGACATGAAATGGGTTGGGGAAATAATGGACTGAGGAGAGATAACTAACAGCTGTAACATTAACACAGAGTTAAATAAGCTTAGAAGGATAAGAACCTGTACATGATCATATATGAAGACCTCTGCCCATTGAACAAACTCGGCATCTTTGGGACTGGAGTGGGAATAAACAACTGCGCAATTAAATAACTTTTTTTAATTTCCAATAGGTTAGCAGAAATAACCGGATTTGGCTGCATTTCGAATAGAATAAAAAACCTTCATGCACAGCTAATCGAGAAAGATGCCATGATCAAAGTGCTCCAGCAGCGATCACGGAAGGAGGTGGGAAAGCTTGAAGCAGGGTCTCTGAGGCCTGGCAGGTCATTTCCCTCCACACATGGGCTGCATTCTCGCCAGACGTCCCTCAGCAATTCCCAAATAGTGGACGGGAAAAAGGAGGAAAACCGTTGGACCGGAAGTGCAGGTGAACACCATACGAATACTTTACCCTCCCCATTACGGTATATGAAAATGTTAAAACCTATTGGTATATCGTATATTGCTGTGGGGAAAACATGTCTTTTTTTCTTTCGTGTGACATTTGTAATTCAGCCGTTGATGGTTTTGATGTTAAGAGTTGTAAGTGTGAGCATTTCATCCCGCTGTTATGTAGTTCAGAATGATCAATGCAGATATAACCCAGTTGTGGGCAATCACCAAAATTAACTGGTGAACCTGTTGGTAGCTCAATACCAATGGCAAATGACATCTTTTGCTTTCAGGGTCAGATCTCTTTGCCATCAGGGCTGGCCTTAAGCCAATTGGACCAATTGCTCCCAACTGGGCCCCGCGCCTAAGGGGGCCCCGCTATCTACTCTCTGCTCGGGTAGATCTACCCCGGGTGGAGGGAGGAGAGAGGGGTAGGCGGGGTCGGGGGGGGGTGAGGGGTGAATGGAGAAAGGGGAGAGGGGGAGGTGGGTCATTCCCTCACGGTCCCGGGGCAGCGCTCTCGCCCCTCCAGTCGCCGCGCTTCACGCACACAGCCCCGGCTCCCCCCCCTCTCTCCCCGGGGAGACACGGTGAACAATACAGGGAGGGCCGGGGGTTGGAGCAATGTTTACAAGCCTCGGCCTCAGCTCACCCCCGTCCGCCCGGACCCCGGCATCGGCTCCTGTCGCCAGCCCTCTCCCTCCCTTCTCTCTCCTCCCTTCTATCCCTATCCCTCCTTCTCCCTCCTCTCCCTCCCTCCTCCTTCCTCTCTCTCTCTCTCCTTCCTCCCTTTCCTTCTCCTCCTTCCTCCTTTCTCCCTCTCCCTCCCTTCTCTCCTTCCCTTCCACACACACATCCTTCCTCCTTCACACACTTTCTCTCTCTCTCCCCCCCCCCCCCAAATTCTCTAGAAGAGCACATTTTGATTACCCATCCCACACACACATAAAGTCTTTACAGACAACTAACATTACACCACCACCCCCCCCCCCCACCCCCCCCCCCCCCCACCCCCCCTATTTGCCATACATCTGGCAAGAATGTGACTGACACTGGCATTCTTCAGAAATACTGAGATAGTCAGGGGAAAGGGAACAGCATCTCTGAAAAGTGGGTGATGTAGATTAGATGAGATAGAAAGGGAACCGAGTGATATGAAAGATATGCATGAAAAATATGTAAAAAAGTAACAATATTAAAGGAGACAAGCCATTGTTTGCAGTGGACTAGGTGAAAACCAATTACAATTACAGACAATGAGACTCAACAAGACGACTTTGAAGTTAGTATGATGTGTGGGGGAGGGTTGGAGAGAGAGGGGATGCACGGATCAAGATGTTAGGGAAATCAATATTCATACCACTGAGTTGTAAGCTGCCCAAGTGAAATATGAGATGCTGTTCCTTCAAATTGCATTTGGCCTTACTTTGAACTCCGGCCGTTAGTGGGCTGCATGGTTCTGAAGCATCGGGCCATCTGAAATCCAGCAGTGGAGCGGCCCCTGAGGTGGGATGGGTCCAGTAGCCCACATAAATACCTGGTCAGAGCATTTCTGCTGCTCCTGACCCCCATTGAATCGTATATCTACCTCCTTGAGCTACTTACACTTGCTCAAATGCTTTTAAAGAGCAAATCTGAGCAACGTATGTATGCAGAACAATCTATCCGGTAAAATTGCATCAGGGTGTTATTAACACTCACTGGGAAAGAGTTCAAAATCTCATAAAATTGACCCATAGTCACGGAGCATGGAAATAAGCCCATCAGAACTCAAGTGGACATCAACCTTCGGGTACATTTTACTCTAGTTTGTTAGTTAGGGATAAGTAGTCAGTACTCTTTCCTCAATCATTATCTTGGCAACCCTAGGTTGGAGCTGGCAGCTTTGCCAGTCTAAAATGTTTCATATCCATCACACAGGATTACAAGCATGAAATTTCTTAGCTGCATCTATAAAACTGAATTTATGAAATATATAGATGTTTAGTGACATAATTATGCCAATTAAATCTGTTATTCAATACTCAAAAAATACTATCGGACAATTTAATAACAAGTAGTGAACTCTCACCAGTGGAGGGGCCTTGGGCCAGAGGCCATAGCCTCAGAATAAAAGGACTTACCTTTAGAAAGGGGATGAGGAGGAATTTCTTTGTTCAGTGGGTGGTAAAGCTGTGGAATTCATTGCCATAGAAGGCTGTTGTGGCCAAGTCATGGGATATGTATTAGGCAGAGATTGACAGATTATTGATTAGCACGGGTGTTAGAGGTTATGGGGAGAAGGCAGGAGAAGTCAGTTGCAAGGGAAAGGTAGATCAGCCATGATTGAATGGCAGAGTGGACTTGATGGGCCGAATGGCCTATTTCTGGTCCTATAACTTGTGAACGTTTTGCAAATGGATTTCAAATTTTGATACAAATATTATTCTTTAATGCCTTGTCAATTTTAGTGCTACTTTCTTACGACTTTGTTACTATATAAATCTGTATAAAGGGCTTTTCATTAAAGCAGTTACATTTCCAAGAGCATGAATCAAAACTATAAAAGGGATGCATTACTCACCATTAAAACATTGGCACTTCTTAAAAATGCATTCCAAGCCCCATTTTTGTTTAATGCTCCATGCCCATAAATTGATGAGAATGGCAGCATAAATTAAGTTTTAAAAAGGAGTAGGGTACAGTTAACTGTTCATGCATGAATATGACCACATGTTCAATTTGGTTAAAAACTTGAATGTCAGGTGATTTTTCTTTTCAATAAATTTGTTGTATTTATATGAGGCTAAGTTGAATTTCGCAAACAAATTTAGCTGTCAAACAACCAATGGCCAATTTTAGAATGTAGAATCAAGGAACTGCAGATGTTGGTTTACAAAAAAAGACACAAACTGCTGGCATAACTCGAAGATAGACACAAAAAGCTGGAGTAACTCCGCGGGTCAGACAGCATCTCTGGAGAAAAGGAATAGGTGACGTTTCAGGTCTGAAGAAGGGTCTCGACCTGAAACATCACCTATGCCTTTCCTCCAGAGATGCTGTCTGATCCGCTGAGTTACTCCAGCTTTTTGTGTCTGTCTTCGGATTAAACCAGCATCTGCAGTTCCTTGCCACACACCTTGTCTGGAATAACTCAGCGAGTCGGGCAGCATCTCTGTGGAATTTAGATAGATGACGTTCTGGGTGAGGACCCTTCTTCAGACTGATGGCTAATTTGATTCTATTTCACAGGGATGCTTACTGCTAAAGATGGTCAAGAAAACATTTTGTCCGCCCCTCTTCAGACAACTGTACTCTCAATTCCAGTAGTTTCCACACACAGCAAGACTGGCAGTAAGGACAACAGTACGCAGACTGATAAAAGTCCTGAATTGATCCGTCCAAGTAGTGCTCCAATCCATGGTAGAAGGCGCCTCAACACTACCCCTGTTGGCAGTCCCGTCGTCAGACCTAAATCGGCACGTAGCTGTACTGAGAGAACAGGTAAACAAACTTGGCCATGGCTTTGTTGGTGGCTAATAAAGTTGAACTAATTCTCCTCCTCTTCCAGGAGTGTTCATAACAAAATGTTTTTCAGCATTTAAAACTTCAATGCCGTGGGATTATATCCTTTCTGAGACCATGTTCAGCAGTTTCTGCTGAATAAACATCATTGTGTATTTCCCACATTTGGCACCAAGACACAGGGATTTCCTCAGCCCTCGCACCACCTTTACTGATTGATATTGAATGATTGTCTACAAGCTCGCTCATAAATGCAGCATAAGCAGAATTGAGCCATGTAGGCCAGCAAGATCACATGTAATCCTTGCTCTGATGAACAAGGGGGACTGATTTGGTGTTGGGCGCTTTATGATCAGCCTTGGATTTCTGGCCCAAATAAAGCAAAAATAAAACATCACCATTGTTCCTGCGTTTAAGAGACTGCAGGTAAAAGGATTTGCTAATTAATGGTGAGGTTGCTGGGTGTTAACTTGGTGTGGATAATTCCTGTGTAGGAAGAAATTGCAGATGCTGGTTTAAACTGAAGATAGACGCAAAATGTTGGGGTAACTCAGCGGGATAGGCAGCATCTCTGGAGAGAAGGAATTGGTGACATTTCGGGTTGAGACTCATCAGAAGGATCTTGACCCAAAATGTCACCCATTCTTTCTATTCAGACCCGTCTATTCAGACTATGTAAAATAGGTCATTTTAGACAATAGGTGCAGGAGTAGGCCATTCAGCCCTTCGAGCCAGCACCGCCATTCAATGTGATCATGGCTGATCATCCCCAATCAGTACCACGTTCCTGCCTTCTCTCCATATCCCCTGACTCTGCTATTTTTAAGTGCCCTAGCTAGCTCTCTCTTGAAAGCATCCAGAGAACCTGCTTCCACCGCCCTCTGAAGCAGAGAATTCACGGACTCACCACTCTCTGTGAGAAAAAGTGTTTCCTCGTCTCCGTTCTAAATGGCTTACTCATTATTCTTAAACTGTGGCCCCTGGTTCTGGACTCCCCCAACATCGGGAACATGTTTCCTGCCTCTAGCATGTCCAAGCCGTTAACAATCTTATATATTTCAATTAGATCCCTTCTCATCCTTATAAACTCCAGAATGCACAAGCTCAGCTGCTCCATTCTCTCAGCATATGACAGTCCCGCCATCCCGGGAATTAACCTTGTAAACCTACGCTGCACTCCCTCAATATCAAGAGTGTCCTTCCTCAAATTAGGGGACCAAAACTGCACACAATACTCCAGGTGTGGTCTCAGTAGGGCTCTGTACAACTACAGAAGGACCTCTTTGCTCCTATATTTGATTCCTCTTGTTATAAAGGCCAACATGCCATTTGCCTCTTCACTGCCTGCTGCACCTGCATGCTTACTTTCATAGACTGATGTACAAGGACCCCCAGATCCCGTTGTACTTTTCCCAACTTGACGCCATTTAGATAGTAACCTGCCTTCCTGTTTCAGTGTGGAATAGGTCCAAATACTTTGATACTTAAATACTTTAGTCAAAAAATGTCAAGATGAACACCCTCAGGAAGTTACAATTGTGTATAGTACCACTGTGTTTGGAAAGTGAAAAGAGCCTGGTCACTGAGTGATATTCAGTAAAACCCAGATGAGTCTGGGTGTATCTAGAGTGAGGGCAACATTCAAATAGGACAAAAGGTCACAAAGTGCTGGAGTAACACAGCGGGTCAGGCAACATGCATGGAGAAGAAGGGTCTGGACTCAACATCGTGTATCTATGTTCTCCAGAGATGCTGCCTGCTGACCCGCTGAGTTACTCCAGCACTGTGCCCTTTTGTACATTTAACCAGCATCTGCAGTTCTTTGTTTTTGCATTCAAATAGAAGACATTTTTCCCGTGGCTGAATAGCCATTAATAATTAAATAATGGAAATATCACGTCATATTTGATTCCAAAGCAGAATCTGATTCCACAGATATTACTTGTTTTGAAGTGTTTTGAGGAGAGTCTAGGTGAACAAAACCTGGGAGAAATGGAAGTAGCAATATTTTTAATAATGATTAATTGCCATTAATTTTACTGTTCTTGAAAGCTGACTTTAAATTACTTCCTGCATATTAAAATATTAAAATTTATTAGTTGCTTCAAGAAACCCCTTATTTTGGCTGGGAGAAGAGATGCCAAGAATTTCCAAGCCAACATGACCATAAATGATCATTTAAAAAAAGACACAAAGTGGTGGACTAACTCAGTGAGTCAGGCAGCATCCCTGGAGAACATTGATAGGTGACGTGAGGTCAAGACCCTTCTTCAGATGTTGTACCCTGAATCTACATAACCATATACATTGCCTGTGGAGATATTTTGACACAATTGCAAACATCTTAATAACAATGTAAAATCAAGGTTTATAATTCATTCAGAATTGCCAGTGTTTCTTTAAATTTGGGAGACTGCACAGAGAGATCATGCACCCCAAAGCACTGATATGTTGTATTATTTTCTCTCCGGCAGATACATCCACCATGCTTACCCGATCATATGACAAGAAAGGAAGAAGTGGCTATTTTTCCTACAAACCCAACCTTGATGGAGATGTGGTTGAAATCCTCATTTAAAAACAGGATACAGCTCACTACTGCTGCTCAGTCTACAGATGTACGAAGCTTGCACTAAAGACACGAGTATCATAAAGACATGGATCATCAGAAGTTGTGAAAAAAAACATTTTGTCAAAGAAGAAGGACGCTGTTTTGGATGTAGATGTATTTGTGAAATTGTTTGCGCATATGCTGTATATAAGATGGAAGTGTACTGAGCAAAGAGGAAGGCAGTGGATGAGATGGAAAGTATGGGATGCGTGTTTGTTATTATTGAAATGCATTTGATGGAGCTGTAAACTCAAATGACATGAGCTAGGAGCACAATAATCTGAGCAACCTGTTTCATTGTAATATACCTATGCACTTATCTTCTATTCATATCATAGTGGAGCAGTTTTTTGTGGCTGCTTTGCACTTTTCCTGAACTCACGACCATGTGTTTATTGATATTAACGGTATAAGGTAGCACCTTTACTGCTTTTCAGTTGTGCAACTATTGCCATATTAAAAACACAAATGAACAGGCACCAAGCTGCCACTGTGTAAACCTGCTCTTTGTATACTTTAGTATTTTGTTTTGTTTTAATGTGGAAATAAGGTGCATTAGGCTTAGAATCGTTAGCTTAGCAAATCATATACAAGGAGAGATCACAACAAAGCAGATTTTCTGGTGTATATTTATAAGAAAATGTCTGCATTAAATGTTCCATGTAATACAATCAAAGAATGAAAAAAATAAAAAGGCTTGGTCCACAAAAGTAAAAGCAGACCTTGCCTTGCACACAAATAACGGAGTCCTTGATAGTGTTGACCACCATTATATAATGCGTTACAGGTACTGCCAATGGTTTGCAGATTACAACAGCATTGAACCTGCCCTGATGATTAGTCAACTTCACTGATAACATAAAAGTAAAATATCAAAAGGTTGATGAATTATTTTATACACAAACACTGATTTTGTCATGATTATTATGGTGAATCTAAATTGGGATTTTATTCACTAAATATACCATAAAATATATAAATGTTGTAGGCTACAATGTCCTCCTTCCTTAAAATATGGTTTGCAAAGGGATGATTATTTTCTGCCAAACTGGGCACTAGTAGAACAAGTGGCAAGCTCATTCGGAAGATATATGGAGGTTACATTGCTTTTCAGGAAAAAGGGATTTATCATAATTCCACAAGTAGTATATTGCAGATATCTATGGAATGTGACTGACCATGATTTGCTCTATCACTAGAATGTAGTGTGTTTTCTGAGCATGTGTATTTAAAAGAAGTTGAACATCCATATTAATAGGAACAATCAGATCCAAGTTTGAGTATGCAAGCTATCCATTTGGTAAAAATCACTTCTTTAATAGCCCAGTTGCTGCTATATCCCGATCCTGCATAGATATTTCTTTTTGCAGGAAGCAGAGGGACACCAATTCTCCCAGCCTGGTCTTGTTGCATCTATACAAATAGTGGCAACATCTCAAAATCTGAACTGTGAAAGAGTTAATAGTATTACTGCTGTTAGAAATAATTTTAAATGCAGAACTATGCTTCTAATATTTATGCTTAAAGTTGTTATTTAAAAGTATCATACTTCAGCTCAGTAATAAATGTTCTTGCCAGATTTGGAAATACAAAACCCTTGTAAACACTAAATAATGTTCAATGCTGTATAGGGTGATAGAATCTTCCCAGGAATTTCTAATTGTATCTTGGGCAGAAAATTGGTGGCCATCTCAAAAAAATGTTAACAACTCTTAGCTGTTTCTTCGGAGAATCCACTAAGAAGGAATTCTGTGATAATTCCAGGAGATAATTTAACGATCAGTAAAAACACTAACTGAAAAACAATTTGCCGAGCTCCCTGAGCCAAAAAAATCGAGCTGAATAATTTGGATAGGCTTGCAATATTGATGAACGACACGAAGCAAACACAGGATGCAGGGAGGTCATTATCACCAATGAAAATAAATGTGACCTGCTAGGGCAATAGGGTGTTTTCTAAGTTGCATTGTTGGGAAAGAAGGGGAGAGCTTCATTTGCTTCATGATGACCAGCACCTCATCATCCACTACAGCATTAGTGGGAGCCACCAGCCGTGTACATCACTGTAGAGGCTCTGACTTCTGGTGAGGAAACTGACATTCTGGACCTCCTTCCCTCTCCCTATCTCCCTCCCTCCCTCTTTCTCTCCCTCCCTCTCTCTGCCGTCCTTTTATCTCTCCTTCTCTTATTCCCTCCCTCCCTCTCTCCCTCCTGCTTCCTCCTATCCACCCCCCCCCCTTTCTCCATCCCTCCCTCCGACCCCTTGAGCCCACCCATCGTTCTGTAAAATCAAGGCCAATCCCAATGTAACTGCAATCCCACCGCCAAATGGTAACTTTTCACCACTAGGTTTATCCAGAATTCTACCTCTGCCTGAAAAATAATCAAAGGCTCAACTTCCACTGAGAAAGAAAATTCCAAAGACTCATTGTTATACGAGAATTTTCCCGAACAGTCTGTGACCCAGAGCTCTGCAGCCGGTAGTGCTATATTTAGAACCCATAGCGCTGCAGCGACAGCTCTTTGTTTAAATTCCCACGCGTTAAACTGACAGCGCTCTGTTTAAACCTTTAATTATTATTGTATTAGTGTATTACCTTCACACCCCTTCGCGGGCCGGATGCGGTAATTTCCCGAAATTATTCGATTTCCCTAAAATTACCAGAAGACAACCAGAATTTCCTGAATTTTTGTAATTTCCTTCAAAGTGGGAACACTGCTGTGGAGTAGAGGGAGTAGTGCAGTATAATTGATATATTTTACTATTCCCTGCTTTAGATAACAGCTTAATTCTCTGTTCAGAAGTAATTTATAGGACCTGTGACTTCGTGTTGCTGCCAGCCAACAAAGCATTGTGCAAAGAGCAGATACAGTAAAGAGGCAGTGTTTGAAGCCCTAATGTTCTGAGAACGGACATAGCTGGAGTGAAGGAAAGGCCGTGGAAAGGGGTGCAGTGCTGCTTTTACCAATAGCGTGAAATGGTGAAGGACAAATGGTATAGAGAAGAGCTGCAGCTCATGGCACAAGGAATTTATTGAGCTCAAGTCATGTCTTGAATTCAATGAATCTGCTAATTTATGAGTTGGCACCGGATAAACCTGTCATCAAACTTGCAAGGTTATTATTAAAACCTAAGATAGGCACAAAATGCTGGAATAACTCAGCCAAACAGGCAGCATCTCTGGAGAGAAGGAATGGGTGACGTTTCGGGTCGAGACCCTTCCCCAGACTCATTAAAACCTAACTGCTTTACTAATATTATTAAAGGGAGACTTGTACCTTGGTGGTTGGCTAACACCTTGGCTACTGATACGTGTGGAAGGAGGATAATTGGCCCCATAGAATTGTAAAAGAAAATAAAACAGCCAGATCTTGAAGTAAAAGTGGTTATTTTGCTGCAAGGGTGAAAAGGGCACATAAGCGGGTCCTTTGTTGATAAGAGGTCTGGCATTCAGAAGAGGTTGAGAAGAAATTGGCGTGGAGCAAGCATCACGCCACTGTGCTCTTTCTTTCACACAGACTATGGAGCACATATGGAGGGACAGAGAGTGGCAAAAGTGTCCACCAAGAAGAACCTGGAGATGCTCGTGGAGCAAGTCTGGAGATACGTGGATATGCTGTCTTCACGCTGAGATAAATGTCCACATCATTGCTGCAGTGCCGGCTTCTGGTTTCCTCTTCAAGACGAAGGCCTAATTGGTTTCCTCCTATGCCTGAACACAGTCTTTCTGCTGGTGACTCCATGAACAAGAAGACCCTATACTCACGGGTACACAAAAAAGCTGGAGAAACTCAGCGGGTGCAGCAGCATCTATATTTCCTTCGCTCCATAGATGCTGCTGCACCTGCTGAGTATCTCCAGCTTTTTTGTGTACCTTCGATTTTCCAGCATCTGCAGTTCCTTCTTAGACCCTATGCTCACTGTTGCTTCATCTCGGAAGGGCTGTTCAAAGGAGCGCCTTGCTGAACAGAGGGCCTCCTGGCAATGCATAAAGCGATCAGCTGGAGGAACTCGGCGGGGCAGACTAGCATCTGTGGAGGGAAATGGGCAGACAACGTTTCGGGTTGGGACCCATCTTCAGACCCCACAACTGGACTCCCCCGTACAGGGTCCCTGGACTAGCAGCTGGGAGATGGGACTCGACCTCTGTGGATGCTGAGTGATAAGAAGTCTCTTGAAACTCTCGGAAGAAACAAAATAAATAGTGGAAGCATTCTCCCTTCCCAGATACATTTTATTTTGTTTTAAAACTACCGCAAATTACCGGCCTCCATTAAATCCTGGACTGCTTTTGCCAAGTTCATCGGCTGCCACCAAGATTGAAGTTCACTCTTAGATCAACAGAAATGCATTGGAACAATACTCAGAGAGTCCACTGTTATACTTGTTGATGTTAACCTAGCTCGATAGGTTCCCATCATACAACCTTATCAACCTTTAAATATTTTTTGCCATTAAATTTCCTGAGATGCTTTGTCTTTTATTCTATGGACGAGTGGAGTTTGATCGTTCATGAACGTGTACATTATATTGACTTTTGCAGCAGATGCAGACCCTACATTTCAACAACAGTAGCAATTCCTCTTTATAAATTCAGTTATTTTTAAAATAGAAATGGCACTTGATCCATCAGTCGCCAACTTCCAATTAGAGGGAGCAGGAAGGAACTGCAGATGCTGGTTCAAACTGAAGATAGACACAAAAAGCAAACCACTTTAACTCCCCCTTCCTGTTTCCGTACTGGTCTTTCTGTCAGAGTGAGGCCAAACACAAATTAGAGGAACAGAATGTCATATTTTGTTTGGGCAACTCCAAACAAGCATATGAATATTGATTTCTCTACGTAACCTTCCATCCCCACTCTCTCCATCCCACCCCCACCTCAGTTGTTGTACCTGATGAGTTCCACTATCTGTATAACTCGTTATCATCTACCCCACAGCCAACAGGCTTGGATAGAGTGGATGTGGAGAGGATGTTTCCACTAGTGGGAGAGTCTAGGAGCAAAGGTCATAGCCTCAGAATTAAATTCCTTTAGGAAGGAGATGAGGAGCAATGTCTTTAGGCAGAGGATGGTGAATCTGTCGAATTCTTGGCCACAGAAGGCTTTGGATATTTTTAAGGCAGATATAGATAGATATATTCTTGATTAGTTTGGGTATCAGAGGTTATGGGGAGAAGGCAGGAGAATGGGGTTAGGAGATGAGAGATAGATCAGCAATGATTGAATGGCGGAGTAGAATTGTTGGACCGAATGGCCTAATTCTACTATTCTTTATGACCTTATGAAGAACAGCTTCAAGGTCAATTTTCAACTTTGTGCTAGAAATCCTCAGTAAAGGCATATTTATTCCTGTTCAACTGGCCATTGTTTTGGAAGGTTGTTGTTAGAAGCTGCCAACATGGTGTGTGCTGCTTTTGGTGGGTTTTAGCTGTCATTTTTACTGTTAATCTGATATTTAACCATCCTTTATGCAGCTGAATCAATTCATCTCCTTTTCCAAGATAGTGGCTTATACTAAAGGTGGCTTAAACTTAGGAGTTTGGGGATTTCAAACTCCAGCTTGGACTTTAGTTTCCAATGCACATCAGCAAGATTATTTCTATCTGTGGCAATTGTGTAAAAGTATGTGTGAGGTGAATTAATGATTGGCTGCATACAGGAAGGGCCCGGATTCGAACTGCCATCTGACCTCAGGTCACCTGGATGAAGAACGTTGTCCTTGGACTCAATGGGGAGGGGATTTAAGATTCCGGGCAATTTGCACTTCACAGTACCAACCAGTGACCCCTGCTGGCAACTGTGTTAACCTGCAAGTATCACCAGAAGACCGAATTTGCCTCTGGCAAGGTGCCTGCCGCAAGGAATATTTCCCACCACAAACAGAATAATGACTGCTTGGCTTCGGAATCAGTGGACCACCCCACGGCAAGGATTCAGTTCCTTCGGAAAGTAAGTATTTACAATTTTCCAGTTTTATGAACGCTGCTCTTTCACAAATCTGCAGGATTCACACTTTCTGAGAAAACCAGAGTGGGGCTGTGAAGCTGCAACTCTACCCTTCCGCTCCTGCACAAATAAATAACAAATGTTTAAGCACGTTAAAAAACACTTCCCCGTATGTGTCTGGTACAATATTAATTGCAAAGGTTTTCATGTAACTAAGCAGTCACTCTATTAGCAAATTCCTGAAGTGTTTTCGACAACTCCCCAAGTGTTCCATCTATGTCTGGTATGAATACCACCAGTGTGCTTCACATACTTCCCATGCATTTCTTCCCTGCACCTGTTTGCAGAAAAATCTGGAATTAACATATGTCAGCAAAGACATTCGGATGACACAGATGCCTGTGAGGATGGCAAAACACAGTCATCCCCTGAAGAGACCTAAATGCTTCTGCTGTACATTCAATGCATTGGTTGGACAAAGTTGGACATTCTGACTTTGCGCAATTGGTGACAACAATTGGCAGGGTGGGAAATAAAAATTGGAAAATTTGCGAAGTAGGACTGCAAATAAGTTTACAAAAAGATGTTTCCCTGAATGTATAACCAATGGAGGGCAGACATTGAAACTGGCAGATAAAATATCATGTGTTGGAAGGAACTGGAGATGCTGGTTTGCACCAAACATAGTAACATACTCTACAACCTTCAATAAGCTCAGGACTATATAGACTTGGGGTCATTGGTTTTGTCTTTTTGCAGTATTATTATTTGTTTGTTTTTATGTGTGCATATATGTGTGTGTATGTATGCATGTATATATGTGTATGTTTTATATATACGCACACTGAGCATTTATTTCTTGTTTATTAAATCGATTACAATGTACTATGTTTCAATATTCTGTTGTGGTGCTGCAAGTAAGAATTTCATTGTTCTATCTGGGACACATGACAATAAAACACTCTTGACTCTTAATGCTGGAGCAACTCAACAGGTCAGGCAGCATCTCTGGAGAAAAGGAATAGGTGACATTTTGGTTTGAAATCCTTCTTCAGACTGAGAGTCAGGGGGGACTAGAGGGAGATAAAGTATAATTCAGCATTACAAATTGTATACAAACCCCAAAGTCATATTGATCCATTGGTATTGTGCAGAGATCAATAACTGCAATAACAGCATTCAGTCAAGTTTATTTGTCACATACACATACGAGATGTGCAGTGAAATGAAAGTGGCAATGCTCGCGGACCTTTGTGCAAAAGACAAACAACCAAACAAACTATAAAAACAATCATAACACGCATTCTTTTACATAATAAATAATGGAAGGAAAAACGTTCAGTAGAGTTAGTCCCTGGTGAGATAGGCGTTTACAGTCCGAATGGCCTCTGGGAAGAAACTCCTTCTCAACCTCTCCGTTTTCACCGCGTGGCAACGGAGGCGTTTGCCTGACCGTAGCAGCTGGAACAGTCCGTTGCAGGGGTGGAAGGGGTCTCTCATGATATTGTTGGCTCTGGAGTTGCACCTCCTGATGTATAGTTCTTGCAGGGGGGCAAGTGAACTACTCTCTGCAGAGCCTTCTTGTCCTTGGCAGAGAATTCCCAAACCAGATGGTAATGTTCCCGGACAAGATGCTTTCCACCGTCGTTGCGTAGAAGCACTGGAGGATCCTCGGAGACACTCTGAATTTCCTCAATTGCCTGAGGTGGTAAAGGCGCTGCCTTGCCTTACTCACGAGTGCTGAGGCGTGTGATGCCCATGTCATATCCTCAGAGATGTGGACTCCCAGATATTTAAAACAGTTCACCCTATCCACAGGATCCCCATTTATCCTCAATGGTGTGTACGTCCTCGGATGATGTGCCCTCCTAAAGTCCATGATCAGCTCTTTCGTTTTTTGATGTTCAAGAGGAGGCTGTTATCCTGGCAACAGAGTGCTAGACCAGCCACCTCCTCCCGGTAGGCCTTCTCGTCGTTGTCTGAGATCAGGCCCACCACCACAGTGTCATCAGCAAACTTAATTATTGAGTTGGAGCTGAACCTAGCCACACAGTCATGTGTGTACAGGGAGTACAATAGGGGGCTGAGGACGCAACCCTGGGGCGATCCTGTGCTCAGGGTGAGGGACTTCGATGTATTCCCTCCCATCTTGACTACCTGGGGCCTGGCGGTGAGAAAGTCCAGGACCCAGGCACACAGGGAGGTGTTGAGCCCCAATTCCATTAGCTTCCCGGCTAGTCAGGTGGGGACTTTAGTGTTGAAGGCTGAACTGTAGTCTATGAACAGCATCCTCACATAGCCCCCCTTCTGGCTGTCCAGATGGGAGAGGGCGGTGTGCAAGACCTGGGAGACCGCATCGTCCGTGGATCTGTTCGGACGGTATGCGAACTGCAACGGGTCCATGTTCCGAGGGAGGAAGGCGCAGATGTAATTCTTCACCAGCCTCTCAAAGCATTTCATGACTACCGAGGTAAGGGCCACCGGACGGTAGTCATTCAGACAGGCTGGGGAGGCATTTTTTGGTACCAGTACAATGATGGATTTTTTGAAGCAGGCAGGGACCACGGACTTGTCCAGGGAGAGGTTGAATAATGTAGTGAGCACTGGAGCTAGCTGCGTAGCACAGGACTTGAGTACTCGCCCCGAGGCGCCATCGGGGCCTGCAGCTTTTCTCGTGTTCACCCGTGTGAGAGCCCTCCTCACGTCGTGCTCGGACAGCGAGAATGTGTGCACATTCCTCCCTTCAGCTTCGGTAGCCAGCCCGCTGGCGGTATTGTCAATAGTCGGCAGACCTGGAGTGGTGTTGCCCCTCTCGAAATGAGCATAAAAGGAGTTCAGGTCATCAGCTAGGGAGGTGCCGGCACATGCGGATGAGGAAGGGGTGCTCCGGTAGTTGGTTACAATCCGTAGCCCCTGCCACAGGCTTCTGGAGTCCTGCTGCTCCATCAGTAACTCCATCTTGTCTCTGTACCTTCTCAGATTCAGATTCAGATTCAGATTCAATTTTAATTGTCATTGGCAGTGTACAGTACAGAGACAACGAAATGCATTTAGCATCTCCCTGGAAGAGCGACATAGCAAACGATTTGAATAAATAATAATAAGTATCTGGGGGGGGGTGGTGATTGGCAGTCACCGAGGTACGTTGTTGAGTAGAGTGACAGCCGCCGGAAAGAAGCTGTTCCTCGACCTGCTGGTTCGGCAACGGAGAGACCTGTAGCGCCTCCCGGATGGTAGGAGGTTAAACAGTCCATGGTTGGGGTGAGCGCAGTCCTTGGCGATGCTGAGCGCCCTCCGCCCTCCGCAGACAGCGCTTGCTTTGGACAGACTCAATGGAGGGGAGCGAGGAACTGGTGATGCGTTGGGCAATTTTCACCACCCTCTGCAATGCCTTCCGGTCGGAGACAGAGCAGTTGCCATACCATACTGTGATGCAGTTGGTAAGGATGCTCTCGATGGTACAGCGGTAGAAGTTCACCAGGATCTGAGGAGACAGATGGACCTTCTTCAGTCTCCTCAGGAAGAAGAGACGCTGATGAGCCTTCTTGATCAGTGTAGAGGTATTGTGGGTCCAAGAGAGGTCATCGGAGATGTTGACTCCCAGGAACCTGAAGCTAGAAACACGTTCCACCTTCGTCCCGTTAATGTGGATGGGGGTGTGCATGCCGCCTCTGGACTTCCTGAAGTCTACAATGAGCTCCTTGGTCTTCTTGGAGTTAAGGGCCAAGTTGTTGTCAGCGCACCATGCTGCTAAGTGCTGGACCTCCTCCCTGTAGGCCAGCTCATCAGTGTTGCTGATGAGGCCAAACACCGTTGTATCATCTGCATACTTGATGATGGTGTTAGTACCATGTACAGGTGTGCAGTCATAGGTGAAGAGGGAGTAGAGGAGGGGGCTTCACTTTGAAACCTAGAGGAGGGGGCTTCTCTTTGCGTCCTTCACCGCCCTTCGCAGTCGGTAGGACTCTGCCTTGTAGACGTCCATGTTTCCTGATGCCAGGCCCGAGTTGTACGCAGTGATGCAAGCATTCAGGGCCACACGAACAGACCTGTCTACCCAGGGTTTTTGGTTCGGAAAGCGTGGGGACGATGTGGGGACACAGAGAGTGGTGAATCTCTGGAACTCTCTGCCACAGAGGGTAGTTGAGGCCAGTTCATTGGCTATATTTAAGAGGGAGTTAGATGTGGTCCTTGTGGCCAAGGGGATCAGGGGGTATGGAGAGAAGGCAGGTACGGGATACTGAGTTGGATGATCAGCCATGATCATATTGAATGGCGGTGCAGGCTCGAAGGGCCGAATGGCCTACTCCTGCACCTAATTTCTATGTTTCTATGTTTCTATGTTGTCGGTTACTGTTGCGATGAAGTCCGTGACTGCTTCCGCGAACTCACTGACGTCACTGGAACTTGCTTCAAACATATTCCAGTCGACATCACTCAGTGCATCTTGCAGCATGGCCTCTGACTGGTCGGACCACCGCTTTACGTCCCTCGTCTCTACCGCTTCCCGAACTATCCTCTGTTTATACTCCGGCAACAGGAAAATAGCAGCGTGGTCAGATTTTCCTAGGGGAGGGAGTGAAACGGCCTTGTAGCCTTTCCTGAACGGTGTGTAGCAGTGGTCCAAAGTTCTCTCCCCCCTGGTGGCACACGTGATGTGTTGGTAGAAGTTCGGCATAACCTTCTTGAGATTTGATTTATTAAAATCTCCAGCCACCACCACAGCCGCATCCGGGTACTTGTTTTGATGTCGACATAGCACATCGTGTAGGGCCGAAAGTGCCACGTCGGTGTCCGCCTGCGGTGGAATGTAGACGGCTGTGACGATCTCTGAGCCAAACTCCCGGGGAAGGTAGAATGGGCGGCATGAGATCGTCAGGTGCTCCAGGCCCGGCGAGCAGGAACGGGAAAGCATCTTGATATTTCCAGGGTTGCACCAGTTGTTATTGGTCATGAAGCAGACACTTATAAGATACACACGGCAAGGGTGCGTAAGGAATTGTAGAATTGTAGAAATGAACAAATACTACACATTCTAGAGCAGAGGAACACACACATTATGCACTGTTGCTTTTCTTAGAATCATAGAATATTCATGATTTAGGGGGAGATCATTCAGTCCACCCTGTTTGTTTGAGCCTATCCACACCTTCCAGTACAATATTGTAGCACTTTACTTCATTGCATTTTTAGCACAAATTCAAGTTTTTTTTAAAGTGGAGGATTTTTTAGTTATTCCCAGCATTCTGTGTGTATCCTTAGATAATGAAGCTGCCTGTTCAATAGACAATAGACAAAGGATTTTATTTTGATCCATCTAGAGCAGTGGTTCCCAACGTGGGGTGTACGCCCCACAGGGGAGCAATTTGATTTTTAATGGGGGGCAATTGAGGAGGTCTGGGTCCAAATTTTCGATTTTTTTTTTTTTGGATTTTCCATCAGGTAAAACATATGTAGTTTATGTTTCAGATGTTATTTTGAGTAAATAATTTTTTTTGGGTAATAAAGGTCTTTATTGTGTAGTTATTACATAATCACCGCGCCATCGCTCTTCATGCATGTCGCACGAAGCGCGCGAGGCCATGTTCTTTTGAAGCTTGTTTAAACCAAGGTATTGCCGTTTTAAGCTTCTTCAGCTGAAACGGAGTTCACTTTTTAAATGATCAGAATTATATATCACCACATGGGGGAGGGGGGGGGGGGCATCAGGATTTTAGAGGTGATTAGGTGGGGCATGGCCAAAAAAAGGTTGGGAACCACTGATCTAGAGTCTAATTCTCTAAAGGAAGTTTTTGGTAAAGTGTTCAGAAGATGATGGACCAGTAAGCTATGGTCTTTAAATTTAAAAAAAAAATCAGAGCTCTAATAGAAGGATCCATGTAAATATAACAGGTAGAATTGAGTCTAAAATGTTAAAGGATATCTATTTTATTTAACTAAATCATAGAAATTAAACATTTTATTTGATTCATACAGTCAAGAAGGGTCTCAAACTGAAACATCATCCTTTTCTTCTCTCCAATGATGCTGCCTGTCCGGCTGAGTTACTCCCAGCATTTTGTGTCTATCCTTAGATAATGAAGCTGCCTGTTCCATGCTAATGAGACCAGGATAACTTTCACACGCGACCTGATAGAAACATAGAAACATAGAAATTAGGTGCAGGAGTAGGCCATTTGGCCCTTCGAGCCTGCACCGCCATTCAATATGATCATGGCTGATCATCCAACTCAGTATCCCGTACCTGCCTTCTCTCCGTACCCTCTGATCCCCTTGGCCACAAGGGCCACATCTAACTCCCTCTTAAATATAGCCAATGAACTGGCCTCAACTACCCTCTGTGGCAGAGAGTTCCACAGATTCACCACTCTCTGTGTGAAAAAAGTTCTCCTCATCTCGGTTTTAAAGGATTTCCCCCTTATCCTTAAGCTGTGACCCCTTGTCCTGGACTTCCCCAACATCGGGAACAATCTTCCTGCATCTAGCCTGTCCAACCCCTTAAGAATTTTGTAAGTTTCTATAAGATCCCCCCTCAATCTCCTAAATTCTAGAGAGTATAAACCAAGTCTATCCAGTCTAATGAGACCAGGATAACTTTCACACTTGACCTGATGAGTGGAATGTAATTGACAACCACCTCAAACAGAGACTTTGTCTTCTTCTGATAGTTAACAGCATTATTATTATCAGTCCACCAGGTTTAACTCGGCCTGCTTTGTAAATACAACAGTTGCTACAGCGAATTAGGAATTGTGTATCTTATAGCAAATCCCATCCCAGAATCTTTACAAAATCTACATGGCACAAGTCATAGAATCATTTAGTCTCGGAACAACTCGTCCATGCCGAACAGGTTTTATAACTGAGCTAGTCCCATCTGCCTGTGTTTGCTCCAAATCACCATAAACTTTTCCTATCCATGGATAAACATAGAAACATCGAAAATAGGTGCAGGAGGCCGTTTGGCCCTTCGAGCCTGCACCGCCATTCAATATGATCATGGCATCATCCAACTCAGTATCCTGTACCTGCCTTCTCTCCATACCCCCTGATACCTTTAGCCACAAGGGCCACATCTAACTCCCTCTTAAATATAGCCAATGAACTGGCCTCAACTACCTTCTGTGGCAGAGAATTTCAGAGATTCACCACTCTCTGTGTGAAATATGAATGTATCTGTATAGATATCTTTTAAACATCACATGTACCCACCTCCACAACTTCCTTTGGTAGCTCAGATATGCACCACATTGTGTGCAAAGATATTGCCCCTCGGGTCTCTTTTATATCTTTCCTCTTTCATGTAAACCAGTGCCCTCAAGTTCTGGACTTCTCTACCCTGGGAACTGCAGTGGAATTGTCTCCACTTGTCTCAATGTATTGACCTCTAACATTCAGCAACTTCAACACAATCCAGGGCAAAGCAACTCACTTGACTGGTGTCCCATCTAAAGATCAACTCCCTTCAGCATGTGTCATGGTGAGCATCATCTATACAACACACCACAGTTACCTTCCATAGTTTCATCAACAGAATCTTCCAAACCCATCAACCTCTACCATCGTGAAGGACAAAGGCAGTAGGTGCACGGAAACACCTCCTTCAGCGTGTTCTCCTCCGAATGTCACGTTATCCTGGCATTTAAATATATTGTCAGCTTTTCTGGATCTCTGGATCTAAATCCTGAAACTCCTTCTGGCAGCATTGTGGGAGAAGCTTCACCAGAACGGCAGCAGTGGTTCAAGAAGCAGCTCGCCACCATCTACACAAGGCAGTTAAAGCTGGCCTGCCATAGCTGTCCACACCTCATGAAACAATTAATTGAAATAAGTTGCTCTTCTCACAGGTACGTCCCCTTATTTTTGCAATTTCCAACTGTGCCACAATATCTTAACATTGGACCTTTTTACAAGGTAGAAACAATATCAAGACTAAGGCTTTAATGTTCAGAGAGAGATAGGCAGAGAGAGAGAGAGAGAGACAATGACTAAGGCAGAATGTGCACTGGTTTGAACTGCATGTCATACAATTCCATTAGGCCAGCTGTGATTGGGGAAATTGAGAGTTTCCTTCTCTGTGATACACTTGCTTTAAACAAGTGGATCACAGCTCAGGTTGGCTCCTACCAGGTGCCAATCAATGAGGGCGGTGCCGTGGTAAAGTTGTTGCCTTATACAACGCCAGAGACCCAGGTTCGACCCTGGCAATGGGCGCTTGTCCGTACAAAGTTTATAAGTTCTCCCTGTGTCCTGCGTGGGTTTTCTCCGAGACCTTCGGTTTCCTCCCACACTCCAAAGACGTACAGGTTTGTAGGTTACTTGGCTTGGTTATAAATGTAAAATTGTCCCTAGTGTGCGTGTAGGATACTGTCAATGTGGGGGCATCGCTGGTCAGTGCGGACTCGGTAGGTCGAAAGGCCTGTTTCCACCCTGTACCTCTAAACTAAACTAAACTAAATTGCTTAGGAAAAATATTTGTTAAAAGATTACTCAGGACAAGAAAATTAGAAGAAAATCCTAAAGAATGATGCAGAGGTTATGTGCAGAGGTTTCCATTTCTTCATTAGAATTACATGTTTAATGGGGAACTCAAAGCTCCACTGGGTGGTGCTAGCAATGGTTGCCACGCCAACTGTCTGTCTGTCCTTTCCTTCTTTGTGTGTTCATTGTATAAAACTAAAAAATGTATGTTTTTAGTGTTCTTTAGCTTGTTTTATGTGGGGCGTTGTGGGACTTTTTCTAATCTGTTGCCTCGACTTTTTCTAATCCCGTATCTCCGTCTGCACTGCGGCCTAACATCGAGGAGTTGGCGGCCTTTGAGAGCTCCACCGTGGTCGCATGCGGATTTACCATCGCGGAGCTCGCAATCCCTTTGCCAGGGGCCGACCTCTGAGCTCCAATCGTGGGTGCTTGTGGACTTTAACATCACGAACTTTGTGTTCTCTGGTCAGAGTCCAACTTCCGGTACTCCAACCGCCCCGACCGCCAGCTGCAGAGAGTTTCAATCGCCCCGACAGATCGTCTGACTGCCCTGACCGCGGGAGAATAAAGAGGAATTAGATTGGACTTTTTGGCCTCCCATCACAGTGAGGAATGTGGGGAATCCGCTCTGGTGGATGTTTATGTTAACTTTTATGTAGCTGTGTGTCTTGTTGCTTGTTTTTTGTATGGCTGTATGGTAATACGCATATCACTGTACCTTAATTGGTACGTGACAATAAAATACATTTGAAACCTTTGAAACCTCTGAAAGCTCAAGAGGTGGCAGACGGAAAAGTAAGTTCATGTGGTTGTCAGTTGTCCTGTTTTGCTACATAAAGTAAATTCAAGTTAATTTCCAATAAAGGAAACAGTGAGTTGCTTGGGGACCATAACATCTACTACTTGCACTGAAACCTACCATTTGGTATTCTGCATCAATTAAGATGCTATTTCACATCCTACTGTAGGCCAAAATAAAAATTGAGAAGAATAGATCACATATTTTGGTACTGATTAACTGTTATTTCAAGAGCCTGAAAAAAGGTCTAGCAGCTAAAAATAGACTTAGCTGGCCACGTGGAGAGGATGAGGTGCATTCCCTCCAGATGGTGAAGCATTCGGTTTTGCTGTCTCTAGTAAGTTTTGTGGTTGGAGAATTAGATGGTGTTAATAGGTCATCCTCATCAGTACAGGAAAGTTGACTATCATCTTAACTCTCTGCAGCAGCACCTGTTGTTGAGTAATTGTTGATCAGTTTACGGTTCACTTTGTCCTTGTAAAATATTTCTGAAATCTCAGTCCAGTCTGAAGAAGGCTCCTGGCCCGAAACATCTCCGATCCATTCCCTCCCCAGACGCTTAGTTTTGTTTAGAGAAACGGAGCAGAAACAGGCCCTTCGCCAACCAGCAATCCTAAAGGGCCTGTCCCACGAACATGCGACTGCATGCGGCGAGCGCGACCAAACCGGAAGCGGGGGCCGCGCGGAGGTCGAGTGATCCCATACAAGTTGATGTGCAGTTCGGGTCGAAGTCTGCGGGAAGTTCGTGCGAGGCGTACGCCGCCAAGACGCTTCGTACGGCGTCGAGGCAGTGTGTATGGCCTCAATGCGACTGCGGGCCTGCGGGCCGTTGCCGTGGTATATTTTTGAACAGTGTCAGTTTTTCGGAGCCCCGCGCGATGTCGGGACCAGCTCCGCACAACTCCATACGGCTCCGGCGATCGAAGTGGGTCGCGCTTGCCGCATGCAGTCGCATGCTCGTGGGACAGGCCCTTTACACGCTAACAAAACCGGTGTTCTAGGAGAAAACCCACACTGGTTACTGGTTACCCGGATCTCTGGCGCAGTAACTCTACAACTGCACCATGTGCTGCTCGCTTGACTACTGACTAGTTCCTGATGGTTGATGTGATAGCTCAACCATTTCTGCTGCCACTCTTCTCTACATTTTGCGGTGCTGTCCAGTGTGGTTAGTACACATGGAGGCCTCAATAAGTGGTTGCATGCTAGCGCTTGCAGGAACATCCCCCACAAAATAATTAGTTTAACACCCCAAGCTCACTTAACATTTTCCAAGTGATAATCATCAATGTCTAAAGAAAAACCATCCAAAACCCCAGTCTTGTTGTCAATTTCTAATGTCTTGACAAATGCATATACACTTCCGAAGTGGTCGTGGTTTATTTGAGGCAGAATACATAACCATGTGCGTGAATCTTTAGGGAAATCAATTTCCCTCCTGGGATAAATAAAGTTCTAATGTATCGTATCGTAAGCTCCTGTTTCACCCAGAGTGTTTCAGCCATCACTAAATTATTACTAGGCAGACACAGCACGACTCTCCTATCAACACCAGCAAAATATTTGCAAACATGATGATCAACATTGACCTGGTACCATCAGAGCCATGGGTTTTAGATTCTGTAACATATATCGTACACCTTCTCAATTCTCACCAATTCAGCTGTAAACACCCAGTTACTTCCCTGCAGGAGGCTGTGAGGATAACCTAGATGGAAAATCTTTCAAATTGCCCAGTTGCTCATTCAATATTCAACACCCCCTTTCAATTCCCACCACTCACCTACCTAACTCCAGCTAGCGTGCACTGCTGAAATAAGACAAATGAAATTAAAAGGCATGTTCCCCTTCAAAATTGCAACAGAAAAATTCAAGTACCTGGGTATTCAAATTACGAGAAGACACAAATCATTATTTAGTGCCAATTTTATACCACTATTAAATAAACTGAATGATACGATTAAATTTTGGAAAACGCTTCCGCTCTCATTGATAGGTAGAATTAACGCTATAAAAATGACTTTCTTACCACAATTAATATATTTGTTTCAAGCGATCCCAATATATATTCCAAAATATTTTTTCAAAAAATTAGATTCCACTATCACTAATTTTATATGGGACTACAGAACACATAGAATTCAACGAAAGCATTTGTGCAAATCTAAAGAAGTTGGGGGTTTATCATTACCTAACTTTATATATTACTACTGGGCAGTGCATATTAAGAACATAATGTACTGGCTGGATAGTTCCACTCAGCAGTTGGAGTGGATAAGAATGGAGAAAGAGGAGTGCTATCCGCACGATATAGGAACGATCCTGCTCTCACCGATAAAATTGAATAGTATAATATATAAGAAGAACCCAATTATTCACAATATAATAAGAATTTGGAAACAAATAAAAGTATCCTTGAAATTAAATAATTTATCAGTACTAACCCCACTATTGAACAACCCCGCATTCAAACCTTCTCTCATCGACAACACATATCAACAATGGGATAGACTGGGGATTAGGAAAGTAGGGGATATGTATGAAGTGGGCAAACTGTTATCATTTCAACAATTAAAATTAAAATTAAAATTGAAGGATAATCAATATTTTAAATATATACAGGTATGTGACTTTATGAAGAAATATACACATAGATTTCAAACTATATTTTTAGATCCTTTAGAAGAAGCAATGAATATTAAGGCTGATTCACAAAAATTAATATCATACTTTTATAATAATATATTAAATAGAGAATCACCCTCAACAGAAGCATTAAGGGAAGATTGGGAACAAGAGCTAATGATAAAGATCTCGAAGGATAGATGGGAAAAGTATTTGATGAATACACATAACTGTTCTATTAATGCAAGACATAATTTAATTCAATTCAAATTATTACATAGACTATATTATTCAAAAACGAGGTTGAATAAATTTTATCCAAACGTCTCTCCTAGATGCGATAAATGTTTGTTTCAAAACGCTAATATAACACATTCATTTGTAGGATGTACAAAGTTGAATAAATTTTGGAGTGATATATTTGATATATTTACAAAGATTTTCAAGTCAAGAATAGAACCCAAAACGGAATGGATTATATTTGGAATAATAGGAGAAGATACCAATTTAAATAAAGATCAAAATGTTTTTTTTAATTATGGGTTAATAATTGGAAATAAATTGATACTTAAATTTTGGAAAAATACAACCACACCAACTGTTAAAATGTGGATTAGGAATATGATGGACATAGCACGCCTTGAAGAAATGAGACTCCGACTAATAGATAAATATGACCAATTCTTAAGGAGTTGGTCTCCTTTCATCGACTTTTTGGAATCATGTGATGCAGCGGTACCGTAAGGATTGCTGATTTCAGTTCATGACGCAGATAGATCTACATCTCCGAATACAGATTTGAAAAATTCTCTTTTAAGGGGCCTTCTCTTCTATTTCTACTTTCCACTTTCTCTCTTCCTTTTTTTATTTTTTATATACACACTTCACGTTTTTCTACTCTCTACTATCTATTTTTCCACTTTTTCCCCTTTCTATTGTTTTCTTTTTCTTGTCCTGCTTACTTCCTTCTTATAACATAAAACTAGAGGTTGTACATAGAATGGATTACGGTATTACATAGTTGGCACCTAAAATTAGGTTCCACTGTACTGTTTTGTGCTGTATTAACTTCTAATAAAATAAACAAAAAAAAAACAAAAAAAAAAAAAAAAAAGAAATTAAAAGGCATGTAAAATTCAACAGTTTAATGAAATTATGTATTTACAGTGCATTCAGACCCCTTCACTTTTTGAACATTTTGTTACATTACAGTCTTATTCTAGTATGGATTAAATTCATTTTTTAACATCAATCTACACACAATGCTCCATAATTAAAAAATGAAAACAGGTGTTTAGAATTTATTTCAAAGTAATTATAAAGAAATAACTGAAATATCACATTTACATAAGTATTCAAACCCTTCGCTATGACACTCAAAATCAAGCTTAGGTTCATCCTGTTTCCATTGATTATTCTTGAGATGTTTCTACAACTTGGTTGGAGTCCACCAGCGGTAAATTAAATTGATTGGACATGATTTGGAAAGGCATACACTATATAAGGCCCCACAGTTGACAGTGCTTGTTAGAGGACAAATCAACCCATGAAGACGAAGGAATTGTCCGTTGACATCCGAGACAGGATTGTGTCGAGACACAGATCTGGGGAAGGGTATAAAACAATTTCTGCAGCATTGAAGGTCCTGAAGAGCACAGTGGCCTCCGTCATTCTTAAATGGAAGAACTTTGGAACCACCAGGACTCTTCATAGAGCTGGCCACCCGGCCAAACTGAGCAATCGGGGGAGAATCGCCTTCGTCAGGGAGGTGACCTAGAACCCGATGGTCACTCTGACAGAGCTCCAGAGTTCCTCTGTGGAGATGGGACAACCTTCCAAAAGGACAACTATATCTGCAGCACTCCACCAATCAGGCCTTTATGGTAGAGTGGCCAGACAGAAGCCACTCCTCAGTAAAAGGCACATGACAGCCCGCTTGGAATTTGCCAAAAGGCATGAGAAACAAGATTCTCTGGTCTGATGAAACCAAGATTGAACTCTTTGGCCTGAATGCCAAGCATCACGTCTGGAGGAAACCAGGCACCGCTCATCACCTGGCCAATACCATACCTGTGGTGAAGCATGGTGGTGGCAGCATCATGCTGTGGGGATGTTTTTCAGCGGCAGGAACTGGGAGACTAGTCATGATCGAGGGAAAGATGAACGGAGCAATTACAGAGAGATCATAGAAACATATAAAAACATAGAAAATAGGTGCAGAAGGAGCCCATTCGGCCCTTCGAGCCAGCCGCCATTCATTGTGATCATGGCTGATCGTCCCCTATCAATAACCCGTGCCTGCCTTCTCCCCATATCCCTTCTCCACTAGCCCCTAGAGCTCTATCTAACTCTCTCTTAAATCCATCCAGTGATTTGGCCTCCACTGCCCTCTGTGAAAGTTTTTTCTCACCTCAGTCTTAAATGACCTCCCCTTTATTCTAAGACTGTGGCCCCTGGTTCTGGACTCGCCCAACATTGGGAACATTTTTCCTGCATCTAGCTTGTCCAATCCTTTTATAATTTTATATGTTTCTATAAGATTCCCCCTCATCCTTCTAAACTCCAGTGAATACAAGCCTAGTCTTTTCAATCTTTCCTCATATGACAGTCCCGCCATCCCAGGGATCAATCTTGTGAACCTATGCTGCACTGCCTCAATCACAAGGATGTCCTTCCTCAAATTAGGAGACCAAAACAGTACACAATACTCCAGATGTGGTCTCACCAGAGCCTTATACAACTACAGAAGAACTTCTTTACTGCTATTCTGAAATCCTAATGTTATGAAGGCCAACATCCCATTAGCTTTCTTCACTGCCTGCTGTACCTTTATCTGTACCTGTACCTACCATTAGCTATCCTCCATAATATAGATAAATGTGAGGTTATCCACTTTGGCGGCAAAAACAAAGGGGCAGATCCTTGATGAAAACCTGCTCCAGAGCGTCCTGGACCTCAGACTTGGGCGGAGGTTCATCTTCCAACAGCACAACGACCCTGAGCACACAGCCAAGTCAATGCAGGGGTGGCTTCGTGACAAGTCTGTGAATGTCCTTGCCTGGCCCAGCCAGAGCCCGGACTTGAACCCGATCGAACATCTCTGGAGGGACCTGAAAATAGCTGTGCATCGATGCTCCCCGTCCAACCTGACAGAGCTTGAGAGGATCTGCAGAGAAGAATGGGAGAAATTATCCAAATACAGGTGTGCCAAGCTTGTAGCATCATACCCAAGAAGACTTGATGCTGTAATCACTGCCAAAGGTGCCTCAACAAAGTACTGAGTAAAAGGGTCTGAATACTTGTGTAAATGTGATATTTCAGTTATTTCTTTTTAATTACTTTGCAAAAATTTCTAAACACCTGTTTTCGCTTTTTTCATTATGAGGTATTGTGTGTAGATCGATGATTAAAAAAAAAAAAGAATTTAATCCATTTTAGAATAAGGCTGTAACATAACAAAATGTGGAAAACATGAAGGGGTCTAATACTTTCTGAATGCACTGTATACATTCTGAGTATAACTGTCCTTATAATTCCCAGGACAGATTACATTGGCCACTTTTGCTCCCTCGAGTGTTAAACTCCACCCAGTTGCAGTTACACATCTTAAATTCCTTAAATCAGAGTGCTGGAGTAACTCAACGGGTCAGGCAGCATCTCTGGAAAACATGGATAGACAACATTCCAAGCATCCCAACCCGAAATGTTACCTATTCATTTTCTCCATTGATGCTGCTTGACCTGTTGAGTTAATATTTTTTTTGTAAACCAGCACTTTTAAGTTTCTGCAATCAGAAGAAGACAACTCTCTTATGAACTCTCTCAACAGGACATCTGGCAGTTATGGGGGAAGTTAATGCTATGGTGGATAGCTGAGGTAACAACCAGCCAAGCTGATTTCAATTGAATGAATATTAACCTTCTGAACTGTCATTAGACCTGCATGGTCTATTTGGTTTTCTAAGGAGTTACAAATGGAATTGAACATTGTTGCATCCCCACTTTTATGTTTGTGCGGGAAAGGCGGTCTTTAATTAAGCAATTGATGGAGTTTGGGCCGAATGTAGGAATGAACTGCAGATGCTGGTTTAAATCGAAGGTAGACACAAAATGCTGAAGTAACTCAGTGGGTCAGGCAGCATCTCTGGAGAGAAGGAATAGGGAATGGAGAACAGATAATTGACTTTCAACAACCACACTATATTTCCTATTGCATGATAGACAAAGTTTGTGGGTTGTGAAGAAAGTGTGGCACTGATTTATCGGAGGTACACCAGGTCTCCTGAGGGTCAAGAGGAGAAGTTACACAACTGGGTTTAAATTCCCTGGAATTTGTCTCTTAGGGGTCGATTTGATCACTTTTCACAACATTTGGGGGAATGAAAGGTTCGATGGAGAGAGAACTGGGCAGCCTTGGCCTAGGTGAGGGTCTAAAAATTAGAGCCAGATCTCGGCAGTGGAGTTAGAAACTCCAATCCATACAGATGGCAGTAAAAGTTTGCAACTCTTCTATAAAGGGTCATTGATGCCATGGGAATTGTTCAATTTTAAAACAAGTTGATAGATATTTGTTACCTTAACAAATTTAGATTATGAGATCAAGTGGACCAGTGTAGTAGGAGTGTTGGGGAAACATGATTTCACTGAATGACAAAACAAGTCTGAAGGTTCATCCATGTTCTTGTTCTGAAGGATCACTGTTCTTCAACTGGTGCAAACAAATATCTGCTGCAGGAAAATGATGGTGCAGCCATGAAGAAAAGCATAAAGTAACATATAGGTTTTACAGAATACCCTTGGCACATTTGAAATCTGTTGCTTTGAGTGCTTTAACAATTGTGAAAAAAGGCACAGCTGGACTTCCTCATAGATTTTCTTCTCTCCTGGCAGCAACCCAGCGCCCATCCTGAAAAGGCTCTTCTTCATGGTGGTGTTTTAATTTAAGCCATCTTAACAGCTGACAGTGAAGTCAGCTCTATGCTGAGTTTAATGTGTGCATGGTAGGTCGGGAGACATATTAATAAAAAGCATAACATGCAAAATAATACATATATGGGAGCAGTAATAATGACTTGTAACAAACCTAACCAGTAAACTATTCATTGTTGTTGTTTTTCAATATTTGTGGCATGTAGAGTTAATATTTGTATTTACCATTAATAGGCTGATCAAGATATTAAGTTGTGAGAATCCTAATTCAGGTATTTGTGCTGTGACTTGGCTAAATCATAAAGGTCAGAAGTCCCAACTTAGAAACCACACTGGAAATAAATAAAATCCAATCTTTAAATAACTGGATTGGGGTAAAGTGAGGGCAGTTTTATTTGTCTGCTGCAATACATAACCTAATAACTAGTTTATTTTATTTATGCTCAGTGTTCAATGCACTCACTATGCAAACATATTTGAGACTACTGCACTAAACTGAGTAAAGCAGATACACCATAAAAACATGCAGCGGGTTGGAATAGTTGAATGATGCTCCGAGTAAGATTATGCCCAAGTGGTGTTATGCATGAGTTTAAACATGAAACTGTCAGAAGGAAAATGTACTGCCCTCATTAGTCATCTGATTTGGAGTCAACGTTTTTTTGTAATAAATCTCCTCTGTACTCTATTTTGTTGACATCCTTCCTATAATTGGGCGACCAAAATTGTACACCATACTCCAGATTTGGTCTCACCAATGCCTTGTACAATTTTAACATTACATCCCAGCTTCTATACTCACGCGCTTTGTTTCAGGCTAGCACACATCATAGCTGAGAGGGCTTCACTGATGCCTGTTTTACTGGAGATTCCGATGAAGGTTCTTTGTCGTGGAAACTTGCAGCAGGGTAATTGAATTTAGTGAGAAAAGCATTAAGAAGTCTGAAAAATGTGCAGCTAAGTGGATAGAAGTGGAAGAAAGTCTTGAAAGCAAAGTCCCTGCTGAGCACAAAGTTGTGAAACTTTGTGAATCGACTCAAACTGAAAGGTAAGATCTAAAGTCTGAATTTATGAAAATTAATCTGTATGGACTTTAATTAATTTAATTGCACCCTTTATAATGTGAAAAAATGAGATTTAGAGGTCACTCACACTCACTCACTCCTTCCTTCCTTCCTTCCTTCCCTCACTCACTCACTCACTCACTCACTCATTCATTCATTCATTCATTCAATCATTATTCATTCATTCATGGAGGGCCTAAACTATATGTATCAATAACAAGGTAAATTAAACATTTTCATTAATGCCAGCTTGTTGCAGAGTAATAAGTCTTAATCATCTAATCTCGGAGCTGCCTGCGATAACTTACCGGGGGAAAGGTGCTCCGATCGCGGGGCCTATGTATTTAACATAGTGAAGCCGCGGTCTCAATTAAAAAGCGGCCGATTCGCAAACGCGGAGCCACGGATCTTCTCCGCGGGCGGGGGGGGGGGGGGGGGGGGGGGGGGGGGGGTACGTAGTGCCGTCCGTAACGGCCGTTTCCAGGAAAACGGAGGAATATATCTATCTGGAATATATAATAATAATAATAGAACCTATATTACTATCTGGAATATATCTAGGTATAATGATATATAGTTTAAATGGACTGCAACACGGAAATAGGCTGCCCATCATATAATATGGGCATTGGCCACTAGATTGCGCTTACTTTCACGATCTCATTTTCTAATTAGTTTAGTTAATTAATGTGCAACTTTCGGCAATGACGAGTTATGACATCCTTCTCAATTATATTTCATCTAAATCTGTGGAAAATTTCATGTCATTTGGTGACTTGGGTCACGGAAACTGATTTCTAGACACATTTTTGATGCTCGGCCCACAGCCTAGCAGGAATTGTTGTGCTTGTGTTTCCCATGAAATGGAAAGGACTTGTCCTTGAGAAAGAAGAATTGGGACCATGCACAAAGGTCTCAGTCACTGTCAAACCTACTACGAGGATCAAATAAAGATTATCTTTTAATTTGAGTGTCCCTTTATCCTCAAAGGTCTTTTATTGTCCAATGTACCAATTAAGGTACAGTGATATGCAAATTACCATACGGCCAAAAGCATAATGTGCCATTATTCTGAATATAATTGCTAGCCCTCTGTTGGAGGTTTGATCTCACACCATTTTGCCAGCACCTTTATGCACTAGAATATTGCCGGATAAATATCAGTCTTATATTACATGTTCAGGGGCTTCTGTGCAACAGCTCATTCACACGGAAGTCTATTTCACTAAGTGGGCCGTCGAGCCGGTTTCTCTGTTATACTGTTCCATGTTCTTGAACTTCGAAGTCATGTGTGTGTGTGTGTGTGTGCGTGTGTGTGTGCGCGCATGGGGACATGGAAATTCTAATGGCGCAGATTGTTGTTATTTTTCCATTAACCAGTGAAACGTGATTCTCCAAGATGCGAGGGAGTGCAAGCTGTAGCTATCGCTGAATATCAATGGTGACAAACCTGTGTGAAGATGCAGCACTGGGTTGTAACTGGAGCAGACAGTATGGTCCCGTTAACTCCTACGGACAGGAGCACCAGTGAGCAACTATCAGCTGCATTAGAGTTTCAAAACTGTTTCCTTAATGTTTAATTAGTGTTTATGAGTGATGTAGATTTCATCAGTTTTTGAATGCTTAAAACATTCTATAAGGTTTGAATAGTTTTTGAGGTCACGAAGGGTTGAATCGCATAAATATTAAAAATTATTTATCATATTTGAAAACCTTTGCAATTTTTGCCTGTCAAAAGTTGCAAATTCATCAGCGGTCACTCGAAACGAGTATGACTGTCCTCTCCACAGGGTCGACTACTTATGGGTCAGCAGATGTCTGTATAGGCTGATCCGCAATCCACACACCTTGGTGCAACGTGGGCAGTGGAGACTGGCGGTGGTTGGTAGTCATCGAGCCCCCTTCTCTCTCTCCTTACGGTGCTGTCGCTTTGTATCTGCGACACAGCGTGGTTCCATTTCGTGACGTGCCGCTCCTTCCTGCACGGATTTCCTCCAGGAGCGCCTGTCTAGTGCAATGTGCTCCCAGATGCTAGATGCGATGTGGAATTTCTTCAGACTGTTCTTAGACAGCTATTGAAGATGTTCACATTTTTTTAACAAGCTGACTGTCCATCTACAGGTGATTCAATTATGGGATGTAGTGGATTGGTGGTGCAGCCATCAAAGCTGTTATGTCAGAATTTTAGGCAATCGATCCTGACCTCCACTGTTGAGTTTACCAGTTCTCCCTTCCACAACGTAGGCTTCCTCTTGATGCTTTGGCTTCTTCACATATCAAATATGAAGGGTGGCACAGCGGTGCAGCAGAAGACTTGCTGCCTTACAGCGCTAGAGTACCAGGTTCGATCTTGACTGCAGGTGCTATACACGGTATACAAGTTTGTACACGGTGGCGCAGCGGTAGAGTTGCTGCCTTACAGCAAATGCAGCACCAGAGACTGCGGTGCTGTCTGTACGGAGTTTGTACGTTCTGCCTGTGACCTGCGTGGGTTTTCTCAGAGCTCTTCAGTTTCCTCCCGCACTCCAAAGACGTACAGGTTTGCAGGTTAATTGGCTCGGTAAATGTAAAAAAAAATTGTCCCTAGTGGGTATAGGACAGTGTTGGCGCGGACTCGGTGAGCCGAAAGGGCCTGTTTCCGCGCTGTATCTCTAAACTAAACTAAACTCTCCGTGTGACCACGTGGGTTATCTCTGGGTGCTCCAGTTTCATCCTGCATTCTAGAAATGTGCAGGTTTGTAGGTTAATTGGCTTCTGTAAATTGTTCTTGGTGTGTAGGATAGAAGTAGTGTGTGGGTGATTTGTTGGTCTGTGCGGATTCGGTAGGCGAAGGGCCAGTTCCCACGCTGTATCTCTAAACAAAGACTAACACCCTATTGGCATCTATGATTTTGGTAACAGAGGTATCACCGAACCCCCGCCGATCATTGCAACCACATCAGGAGCCAGTGACTTTTCACTAACTGCAACTCTGACTCATTATGTGGCTAATCAGGACAGTAATTTTAATGTTGGATAGAATGAATGTGGAGAGGATGTTTCCACTGGTGGGAGAGTCTAGGACTAGAGTTCATAGCCTCAGAATTAAAGGACATTCCTTTAGGAAGGAGAAGAGGAGGAATTTCTTTAGTCAGAGGGTGGTGAATCTGTGGAAATCATTGCACTGAACGCTGTGGAGGCCAAGTCAATGGAAATGTTTTTAAGGCCGAGAATGATAGATTCTTGATTAGTTATAGGGAGAAGGCAGGAGAATTGGAATTAGGAGGGACAGATAGATCAGCCATGATTGAATGGAGAGTATCCTTGATGGGCCAAATGGCCTAATTCTGCCCCTGTCTCTTATGCCTGAATATTACAACTGAGGCTCAGTGTCCTATCACAGGGAGGTATTGTAGACATTGAAAGGTTATGAGTCAAGCCATTGCAATAATATAACATTGTATAATATGAAAGGTGAGCAAAATTGGCTTGTCACCAGAGTGGACCGTTCAATACAAAATCTTAAAGAGGTTTATGGAATCATATGAAGTAATCTATGAAAGATTATTTCTCTTGTTTGACAAATCAAGAGGAATAGACTGAAGCCCATCACAGAAGGATAAAACTGAATGATAGAAGAATTATATTAATGGACCGGTTTATTAAAACCTTGACAACTGCCTCTGACATTGCGCAGAGACTTGAAGGGATGCAGTCGTTAAAGGGAATTAGTATTAAGTTACAAAACAAATATGAAACCAAATCATGCAGATAAAAATTCAGCTCCTATTTTAAAGTCACATATTCTGCCTGTGTTTCCACCTAATACTTTGCTATTTGTAATTAAATGGCAAGCACGGTACTAGGAATAGAACAAGCATGGTTGCTTGGATCAAATAAATTTCTCTACACTGTGTGAAGAGAACCCGGGAGATGCCAAGGCAGTCCAACCATGAAGCAAACATAAAATGGATCTTACTTTCTGAAGGCAACCAACTTTGAGGAACATCCACCACACTCCCTCTCAATTGATGGAGTCAAAGATGCTAGCGAGGTTGATGCTGTCCTTGGGAGTTCTCACATGGTGAGGATCATGTCCATTGTGTCAGATGGACAGAATGGGATGAGGTATTTGCTAAGAAACCTGGTGACAAGCTCCCTGTAGCAGCCGGAAGTGAGACCCCTGCTAAATCACCACAGTCAAATTTGAAGATAATCACAATCAGTTTCTCTCAGGTTCTTTTGCATGTATTTTCCTTTATCTCAGACGCGGGAAATGCGGTTTTGAATTGTGCTTGAAATTCCTCTCTGTATGTCCAAAGGCTTTTTATTTGACCTATGGCCTTTTTGATTACTTGTTGGTTGGGGATGGGGCTGAGGATATATTTTGCTGTGGAATAGGTCAAAGGCAATGAAGTCAAATGACAGTCATGGTTCAAATGTCATTTGAAAGATTCCTTCCTGTGCCCTCTGACCTTAATGCTCACCTCTTCTCTCGTGTCTCACTGGGTTATTTCCAGCAAATTGTGTTCTTTGCACCCATCAAGATTATACTCGGAGCAGAGTGTAGCTGTCGTACCAAGGAAGATGGGGAAGGGGGTGAGGGATGTGGAGCAGGGGGATGGAACAGTCAGAATTCAAGGTAGATGACAGAGATTGGGACTGTCAGTCAGTCGTGTTTTTGCCAGGAAACTGAAGTACAGGGAAAATATACCCCCTCCCCAAAAATAAATATTTTCTTGCTTAAAATCGTAAGACTTACAATAGCTGTTCAATACCACTGAACTCGGTAGGTATTTTGTGACTTGTTTGTACTTCATTGTTGCAAAAACATATTTTAAAAATTGTGTTCAAAAATGGAAATGATAACATGGTGCAGGCAAAAAAAAAATCTTATGTAGACTTCATTTCATTAGTGGACTCTCATATATTAAACTATTGGCTTGGACTCCTCTGCATTTCTCCTCTGCAAGATAATGGGCCTGCCCCACGTAGGCGATTTTTAGCCGATTTTTAGGCGACTGTCATAGTTGTAGCAGGTCGCCAAAAAACCAACAACTGGACTAATGGGCCTATCCCAGTCAGGCGATTATTTAGGCGGCTGCCGGTGAATACGACAATGGAATTCATGAAGTCAGCACCGGCAACAACCGATATCACCTGGCCACAACCTATGACATCCTGACGACAACCCACGTTAACCTGGCGACAACCTACGCTCATCGGCGTCAAACCCATGGTCACCACTGTCGCAGAAAATATTTCAACATGTTGAAAATCCAGCGGCGACCAGAAAGACGCTATAACTCTTTGGGCGACTAAGGGGACTACTCACGACCATGCAGGCGACACCACGGCGACAGCCTAGTTGTCACCTAAAACAATCGCCTAAGTGGGACAGGCCCATTAGGCTTCAGACCAGTAGTTTAGACCACGGCTTATTAGCCTGTTCCTTGGCTAATTTATTCCAAAGCTTCGCAAGTCCTGCATCGTTTCACTTACTCTACAATTCAATGACTCAAGGAAAGTGAGGAATACAAACATACAACATAATATGATTTTTTAAAAATATATATAAAACAATACTTTCACAGGTTGTTTATTTAAACCACAACTCGGCACGCCATCACAAGGCTGGGCACACTAATGAAAACCATATGTCTGGGACAGAGGCAATTTGTTAAGCTTCAGTTCATTACCACAGGGATAACACAGTCGGGGCCAACTCACTGGAACAAAGCCATAAAAAAAATAATCTCAGGGGTATTGTTATGTCTGCCAATAACAGCAAATCCACAATAGGAATGCAGGAAAATAACGTACGTTCATGGAGAAATAGACTGCTAATCTTAAAATTAAATTCTGTGACAATTTAATTCACATCAAATCTTAAAGGTATTAATGTCGATGCTATTAGAGTCTTGGTTTCTCTAAACATTTGTGAGGATGATTTTTTTTGTTTTGTTTGTGTTACAATGGTGCATTGGTAGAGTTGTTGCCTTAAGGGGCTGTCCCACTGTGGCGACCTAATCCGCGAGTTCTGGCGAGTTTGCCCGTGACTCATACTCACAGTGACATGAGGTCCAAGGAGGTCTTTGTAACTCTCCTTCATGCTCGAGTGTAGTCCCCGCGTACTCGAGGCCTCAGCTAGGTCGCGGCGTATTTTTCAACATGTTGAAAAATGCCCGCGAGTAAAAGAAGGTTGCCATGGAAAAGATCGATACTTTTTTTACTCGTAGGTTTAGTCGAAATAGGTCATAGTAGGTCGGCATATTATTCGTAGATAATCGAAGGTAGTCGTAGATAGTCTTCAACATAGTCAAAGGGAGGTCGAAGGAGACCAAAGGAGGTTGTCTTCACTCTCCACTATTCGGAGTCCAATTTTCCCAAAGCTAGTCTTCAACCTAGTGGAAGGAGGTTGAAGGAGGTCTTCCACATAGTCAAAGGATGTCTTCAACATGACATTTTTTAAAACTCTCCTAAACTCACAAATTAGGTCACTGCAGTGGGACAGCCCCTTTACAGCACCAGAGACCTGGGTTCAATCCAGATTATGAGTGCTGTCTGTGCGGAGTTTGTATGTTCTCCCCGTGACTGCGTGTGTTTTCTCGGAGTTCCCTCCCACATTCCAAAGACATGCAGATTTGTAGGTTCAGTGGCCTCTGAACATTGTCCCTAGTATGTAGGATAGAACTAATGTACAGGTGATCACTGGATGTGTGGACTCGGTGGGTCGAAGGGCCTGTTTTCGTGCTGTATCTCTAAATAAAACTAAACTATTGTAGTAAACAGTGTGAAAATATGTATGCATTATGCATAATCTCCCAAAGGAAAAGCAATCTACAGAAAATAAAATGCTGCAGATGCAGGAAAGGTGAAGCAGAACAGGGCAAGCAACATTTCAAGGTAACATCTCGTCAATGAACATGTGTGATTGCAGAGAATTTTGAGATGAACAGGTAATAGAAATCAAAGATGGTGTGGGTGCACATTGGAGGAAAGAACAAAGGGGTAAATTTTTAATCAAGCACAAGGCAGATGAGACTACATAACAGAAAGGATGAAAGTGCAAGAAGGAACGGCAAAAAAGATGTCTGGAGGGTGTTCAAACAAAATGGGCAGATTTATTTGAAATGAATGCAGCGCATACTGTAATATTGAAATGGAAAATAAAATTTTGAAAATGCTTATTACCTGAAAATGCGGCACCTCCCACAGTCATCGCTCCGACTCCATGCACCGGCACCTCCCACAGCCGACCTCTGAGCTTGATGGGCTTGTCCCACTTCAGTGACTTTTTAGGCAACTGCAGGATGCAGTCGCCACATGTTCGTGGGTGGTTATTGAAAAATTAGCGGCGACCAGAATGAAGCCGCCATGGAGGGTAGCGAGAATTCTCGTGCCATAGGTGGGTCGCCAGGAGGTCGAAGGTTGTTACTGGTGAATTTCATTGGCACATTGGGAAAAAAATGTAAGCAGTAGTTTTCAGAATAAAGGATAACCGACTGGTAATGTTATTGTCCGCCGAGCATCTCTGGCTTCTTAAAAGTTGTCTCCACTCCTTCTCCTCCCCCCCCCCCCCCCCCCCCCCCCCTTCGACTCATACTCGTAGCATGGTCGACATCAAAGTATCAAAGGTATTTTATTAGTCACATTCACATACACCCAGGTGTAGTGAAGTGAAATGCTTCTTGCCATTTTGCAGCACACAAAAAAAGAATACAGACATAACACCAATAAGAGTCTTAAACACAAAGAACATCCCCCCACAATGGCTCCCACCATGAGGGAAGGCACAAAGTCGACAGATAGCACAATGGGCTAAGAGTTCGGCTGGCGACCGGAAGGTAGCCGGTTCAAATCCCGCTTGGAGTGCATACTGTCGTTGTGTCCTTGGGCAAGACACTTCACCCACCTTTGCCTGTAATGGAATGGCGGCAGGCGCGGGCACACCGCGACGCCCTGTGTCTCCCTTTCAAGGGAGATGCTAAAAATGCATTTCGTTGTCTCTGTACTGTACACTGACAATGACAATAAATTGAATCATTTCATTTTTTTTTTTTTCAAAGTCCAGTCCCCAACCCGTTCACCCATAGCCGGGCCCATTGAGGCCTCCACAGTTGCCTCTACGGAGGCCCGATATTCCAGGCCGTTCTCACCGGGTGATGCTGCTCCGGCGTTGGGAGAGTCCTCCCAGCAGCCTGGGAACCATGGAACAGCCGCTTCTGCACTGGAGGCCTCGGCTTCCGAAGCTGACAAGGCCGCGCCGGTTGGAGCTCCACAACTGGCGATCTCATCTAGAGATCCCAGGCTCCCGGTGTAAAGCTCAGTGCCGCCGCCCGCAGCTGGTCGCTCCACAGTCCCACAGCTCAGTGATGTTTTCCCCAGCGATCCTCAGCTCACTGGAGCTCCAGCACGGCGACCCGGGCAAGGCATCGCCCGCTCGCGATAGCGCTCCAGCGCTGTGCCGCCGCCGAAGCCGAGGTTCTGGGCGGTCCCCGACAGGAAACGCCGTTCCAGGCCCGCTGGTAGGCCGCGAGGACGAGTCGAAGCTGCAGCATGGAGAAAAGCTGCCTCACCGACCAGATAGGGACCCTGAAAGGTAGTTTCCCCCCCCCCCCCCCCCCCCCCCCCCCCCCCCCCCCCCCCCGAAGGGAGGTTGAAGGAGGTCATCTTCACTCTCCACTATTCGGTGTCCAATTTTCCCGAAGTTAGACGTAGCATAGTCAAAGGAGTTCGAAGGAGGTCTTCTACATAGTCGAAAGAGGTCTTCAACATGACATTTTTTCACTCTTCTAAACTCGCCAATTAGGCCGCCCAAATGGGACAGCCCCTTTACAGCGCCAGCCTTCCTGTTCGTTGTGGTGTGTGTCTGTATCACATTGGCTTTGCACCATGTGAATTTCATTCAAACAACGCTTGCCCTCTCCCCCACCTGCATAACGGCTGGTGAAGCGATGTGTGCTCCACTCTGACAGTCGCCGTTTTTATAGGCGACTGCCGGCGGCTTGACAGTCGCCTGAAAAATCGCCTAAGTGGGACAGGCCCATGAGGGTACAAGTGAGCCCCTCACCGCAACTGTTCCTTTCTCACCTCAAATCTATTCCCTCTAAATTTAGGCTCCCTACCCTGGCAAAATATATGGCTGTGGCTACCGACTGTCATGATTGTAAAAATCTCTACGAGGTCACCCCTCTGCCCCCTGCACTCCAGGGAAACATGTCCTCACTGATCCAGCCTCCTTTTAACCCGTCCTCATATTTGCATGATCTAAAGCAATCATTGTCCATAGAAAATACGAATATTCGTTGAATATTGAAAAAGACCAAATATCCAGGGAACATAATTCTAACATATTATAGTAATCCATTAACTTTTGCAGGGTATACATTCTAGAAATGGTAACAAACCCTGATAGCTCCCGTACCATTTTAACGTACAAACAGGTCTTCTTACGTCACATTATGTTCCCTGTATATTTGGTATTTTTCAATATTAAATTAATATGTATTTTCTATGGAGAATGATTGCTTTTGTTCATGCACATATATGAACAGTGGCAGATGCCTCTCGGGAGGCCATGGAGAAGACGGGCGCAAAGCCTTCCTGGGCCATTGGAGCCTCGCCGCGGCATTGTAGCCTTGGCAGCGGAGCTTCAGCGGTGGAGCCTCAGCAGCGCACCCATGGCAGCCAACAGAGCCTCGCGGGTTTCCTTTTACATCTCTGGCCTTTTCCAATGAGGGTGTGAGAACCACCGTGAGGGGTGGAGGGGGAAGGAACAAAGGAGGAACTGGCCTGGGTGGACCTTTGTGAAGGAGGGGGAAGAACAATGAACATAGAAAAATAGGTGCAGGTGTAGGCCATTCGAGACAGCACAATGTAGGACGTGGCTTGGGGGGGAAAGAGAGAACAATGGATGACCCAGAGCGGAGGATGGGGGGTACTTTGTAACTTTGTCAGTGTACTTTGTAACTTTATGTGGCGACTATCTGCACACCTTGGGTAATGTAAGCAAAGAATTTCAGTGTGCCTGGTCACACGTGACAATAAAGTATTCCATTCCCATCGTCCACCTCCGTGTCGTCCTTGGTTCTCTCCCCCCCCCCCCCCCCCTGGCGGTCCCCCCATGCCAGGTCCTACATTGGGCTGGCTCAAAGGGCCAAATGGACTAACCCTGCACCTACTTTTCTATGTTCACTGTTCTTCCCCCTTCCTCACAAAGGTCCACCTTTGCTATCTCTCTTTCCACCCCCTACCCTAGTTCTACTGGTTTCAGGGTCCTATTAATTTTGCTGGTTGTATACCTCACTGTCCCCTTCCCCACAGCCAAAAATTATACATTTCCTCGGTCATCTTCTGCTTTGGTCTGTTCTTTTCACACCTTACACGCTCTTTGTACCCTTCCACATCTTGTTTACCTGTCCGACTGTCTAAAGAAAGGTGTCGACCCAAGTTATCATCTCGAATTCCTTCTCTCCGGAGATAGTGCCAGCCCCGCTAAGTTACTCCAGCATTTTGTGTCGATCCACATCATCTATCAGCCCATCTCACCCTTTACTCTCATCCTGTCATACTAGGTATCTCCCCTCGACACTCTCAATCCTGGCGCAGGGTCTCAACTCAAAATGTAAACCACCCCTTTGCCTCCACGTATGTTGCTGCCCAACCCGCTAAGCTCTTCCAGCAGGTTTTTGCTCCAGATTCCACCATCTGCAATCTTTAAATAGTTTCTAAATATTATAATGTTCTTTAGTACTTGAATTAAACTTTTTATTAAAAGCACGATTTGTCTGTAAATTTGTCCCTGATCTTTTCACTTGCGATTATTATTTTAGTACTTCTCATTTCTTGTATTTAACGAGCAGAAAACAGAGCCTCTGTCCATTTTTTTTGTAGTTACTTATGATTCTATCAGTAGGGAAATGCAAATAGAGGGAACAAAAGACAACAGACTGGTTGGAAAATACAAATCTATGCTGGCTTAAACAAGCAAAACAGTAAAAGCAGAATAGGTTCAAGAAACAAATGATAAAGTCTATTTATGTTAACTTTCAGTTATTTAGAAACTCTGGTGAGGTGCCAAGGTTCACAATGCAGTTCAACATCAAGACTGCAGAGAATTAGAAAGAACATAGACGTTTTAGCTACCAATAAATCAAGTAGCAGCAGTATAGTCATGCCTAATTTGGATTTTAAATGTGGCAGATTGTAGACAACATTTCTATAGATCTGGCACAATTACAAATAATGTAAAATAGCAGCAGGTAAAGTAGGCACAAAATGTCGCTCACCACAATCTTCCTGAATTATGGCTTCACCTCATACCAAGTGCCCATGATCAGTGTTTAATCTCCAGTAGTACTAGCAAAGGAACAATTAAATTCTCACTCAATAATACAATAAATTAATAATTGTAATACTGGGTAACCACAATAGTGCAAAACCAAAATCTGTAGTACATCCAAAACACAGTCCATATTAAATTATAGCTGCTGAGGTTAGTGTTTTGTAGTATTCAAAATTGTGGTGGTTGCTCAGAAGAAACTGTGGTCAGTTTTCAGGCTCCTGTACTTTCTTGCCTATGGCAGCAGCAAAATTGGGCCAGGGCGATATGGGTCTTTGATGATATTAACTGCCTTTCTCAGACACCATCTTCTGTAGATCTCTTTAATAAGGAGGTCAGTAGCTGATTGACCAAGTAATATCTTCCCCTCTTTATTCTCTAGTGTTCGTGTTGTCAGACCAGGCCTTCATGGAACCTGTCAGATGCTCTCAACTGTAAATGTTTGAGCTTTCAGCAACATAGCAAATCTATCTGATCCTCTAGAGACATTGATGAGCTTTCTATGTGATTACATTATTATGCAGGGTCAGGATCAACCTTCCGAGACCTATATGTCCAGGAACCCAAAGCTGTTAACTCTCCACTGCTATCAATGAAGGCAGGTTTGGGAATCCTAGCTTTCCTCTTCTCAAGTAAAAAGTCTGGCCCTTCATCTTGTTAATATTGAGAGCAAAATAGTTTTGGCTTCATGCAATTTCTCTCCTGTACCCTGACTCATTGTTACCTAATATTCAATAATTTTAATATGGCAGTGGAACTCTGTCTGGCTAGTCATTAGTATAGAAAGAGTAGAGCAAGAAACACAGTCTTGGGGGCCTCCTGTGTTGGTGGTTATGAAAGAGGAAGTGTTGTTGCTAATTCATACAGATGAGGAAGTTGAGGAACCAATTACATGGGGATGAAACATGACCCAGTTCTCTGAGTCTAACGATAGGTTTGAAGGGGATAATACCATTGAACACCATGCTGTATGTGATGAACAGCAGTCTGACTCAAAGAGGAAATCATGGATTAAAACCTCAATTGGTCAAGAGATTGGATGTTATAAAAGCATGGTATTGTAGCACCATGTTCTAGGATCTGAAAAGGCAATATCCAACAAGCATAGTGAATGAAATGGCACTCCATCTGAGAGTGAAGGCAAAACAGAGATCCAACGCAAAGTCAATTGCCAAATTGAGGGACAGAAGTATTCTTAGCATTCATAACAAAACATGGTCAGATTGCATTTAAAATATTGTATGTTGATCTGCCTTCCTTTTCAAATATAAAAACTCAAAAGATTCAGAAATGGGTCAAATCAAGGTCCAGAAACCTTCTGTATTAACAGGCTTATAACTGTGCAGGCTGATAATTCTGTGCACCATACTGTTCCAGTGTCTGACCTTTTTTTTTAAGTTATTAAATAATAAGATAGACAACAACAAATTTAGGCAAAGTTCAACATAAGAAAGAATAGCAAGAGTTAGTACCATGTTCTAGGATCTGATGTGGATAGTGGTGTTCCATATGGTTCTGCTCTGGGATTATCAATTTCAGATTCAGATTCAGATTCAGATTCAATTTTAATTGTCATTGTCAGTGTACAGTACAGAGACAACGAAATGCATTTAGCATCTCCCTTACAATTTATTGTGTGTATCAACAATTTGGATAAACTTGTGGGTAGAAGTGCCTTAATTTGCAGAGAAAGCTGAAATAAACCATGTAGTCAATATTTTTAGAAATCATAGAAGAGGATTTTGCTAATACTGAAAAAAGAGTGACAGATTAATTCTCAATAAATAAGAGTTGGCAGTGCAGTGACTGGCATATTTGAGGTTCGGCCCCCAAAATAAAACATCTATATAAAACATTACAGGACGGATGTCGAGGGTGAATATTGAATTTTTCCTGTCAGGAGAAAAGGGGTAAAAAAGGAAATTTGAAAACAAGTCTTAGCTCATTGAAGAGTGCCTTCAGTCTGTCTTGTTTATTTCTGTTTAAACATCCTATGCCACAGGCTTAGATCCTAACAAGTTACTGGTGCAGCATTATTTTAGTCAACCTTCAAGTTGTTAACTCAATTACTTAATCAAGTTATTTACCATTAATAAATCCATGTTAACTCTTCATACATCCAAGCTCTTGTTAATGTTAATATTTTTGCATTCTTCAAAGAATGACACAAACACCATAATCTAAAATGTTAACACTTTTTTTCATTCTGACAGTGCACCTAATTTAAATATTTTAAGGACATTTATTGTTAAAATTCAGATAAAGACAAGTAGTTACAAAATTTGCGACTCCTTATTTGGTTGAAACTGATTTGGAGATGAAAGAGAGATAGATCCTGCTTGACACCACTGAATTACATCGTAAATACACCACAAACTATTATAGATCACATCCTATAATTACAGGTAGACAAAAATGTTAGAGAAACGCAGCGGGTGAGGCAGCATCTATGGAGTGAAGGAAATTTGTGACATTTCGGATCGAGACCCTTCTTCAGACCTATAATTACATATCATTTCATGTTTCAAAATAACAAATACCCCTGGAAATAGCAAGAAACAAAATACTATATATGTTTTTATGGTAACTACATTGGTTTAAAAAATTAATTTATTTTTAGATTGTGGAAATACATTTACGTAGCAAAACAAACTGATGCAACATGTCACAACAGGAATAGGACACATCCAAATTAAACTTCCATCCTCCCACATCACCAAGTTCTTAATCTTATTTGCGATGAAAGAAGACCCAAAGGTGAAATTGATGCTTCATAAAGGGATCCATCGTCATTTTCTGGACTGTTTCTGCCTGCCAGCTAATCGGCAGTTTAGGAATCCTAAGTAAATGCTCCCGTTCTTGAGCATAGCCGGCGTAAATTCCGAGGAGGCAAATAGGAAATAAAGAGTAAATTCGTTTTTCCTCTTTGGTGGGAAGGGATTTTCCTCAAGGAAATGAACAGTAATTATTTAATGTACTTTTCCATGAATTTCTTGTGGAATTCTGAGCGAAGTGTATCATTTACAAATCTTTTATCCCTCTTTGCTTCATCTATTCCTTTAGCACAGTTCTTGAACACAACATCGTCATCCCACCTGAAAGAGACACATAATAAACAATATGACATTGATATTCTAGTCATAAAAACGCTTTGCCTTTATTTTGGTCATCAGTCAGACATATAACATTTATGGATTGCTACAAGCAGATTTCCATCCACCCACATCTCTCACAAAATCATGCAGACAGCTAAATCATTTTTGGCAAAGCTGGAAACATAGCCTGAATTCACATAAGGGCTCCCAATGTTATCGAGGGATCCTAAATTGCACCTGGAATATTAATTCCTATTTTCTTCCAAACACAAGGCCACAGCTTTCCCATTTTCACACATTCTACTCGCATTTTCCCCTTTGAGGTGATAAACATCTTCCCATCGCATTCCCACCTATATCTCTGAAGTTTTTAATCGTTTAAAGTTTTAAAAACAGTCCGAAAACTCACCTATTTCGGGAAAAAAAAAACCGAGATCTAACAATTCGCACAAGGCAGGGCGGGACACTCCGGGAGGATGGGGCACTCCAGCGCTCATGGTGAAAGTGGAGGCGGCTGCCGGCTGCCGGCAGTCCGCGTGCCCTGGCTGGAGCCGAGCCTGGTGCTCGAGCTGGAGTGAGAGCCGTGTCCGGGGCTTGGGATGAGGCTGTGACCAGGGCCGAAAAAGAAGCCGCCACTGGAACCTAGGACGAGCCTGGGTCCATGGTCAGGGATGAGCTCGGAGATGAAGTCGTAGCCTGCACTATAGCCCAGGCGGCGGCCGAGCTGACGGCTCGAGTCTACAACCAGGGCCGGGCCGAGTACGAGAACCCGGCCGAGTTCCAGGCCTGCCGCTGCTCTACGACCTGGGTGGGTCCTGGGGCAGGGAATGGGAGTGAGGGGAGGAGGATGAGGGAAATGAGGAGGAAGGAAATGGGGTGGAAACTGGGGTGGTTGAGGGAGGTGGGGGGGAAGGGGGTTGTGGAGGAGGGAGATCGGGAGGGGTGGAGAAGGGAGATTGCCACCTCCCTATCTACTCTCACTCCCACCCTCTCTACTCCCCTCCGTCTACTCCACTCTACCCCCTACCTCTCCCTCTACCCCCCTCCCTCTCCCTCTACCCCCCTCTTTTCTCCTCTCATTCTCTACTCCTTTCCTCTCAACTCCTTCCCTCTCTACGCCCCTCCCTCTCTCTCCTTCCCCCACCCTTACCCCCCCTCTGTCCCCACTGCCCGTCTCCCTCTCTACCCCCTACCCCCCCCCTCTCTACCACCCTCCCCCCCCCCTCTCTACTACCACCCTCCCCCTCCTCTCTGCCCCCCCCTTCCTCTCTGCCACCCATCCCTCTCTGCCACCCCTCCCTCTCTGCCACCCCTTCCCTCTCTAGGGATTGAAGAGGTAGGGTGAAGAGGAGGGAGTGCTGGGGGAATAAGGAGAAATGAGCCGCACCTTCGCAGTTGGAGGCTCTGCGTGAGTGGTGCAAATATTGCGTTGGGGGAGTGGCTTGCGTTGGTGGAACGGGTGAGTGGTGGAATCTTGCGTTGTGGGAGCAGACCCAACGGGTCTGCACTTGGTCTAGTCTGCAATAAAATCCTTTGTCTTCAAAAAGATACCCGATGAATGAACAATTTAAAGTGGCTTTTCTGAGGGAAAAATGCGGTACTTTAAGAGCTTTCTTGGCTCTGTGGCGAATATTAGAATGGCCTTTCTCAACCACCTCTGTTACACCTTCTGCTAAAAAAAGTGCAAAAGGGAATCTCTTCAAATTGTAGAAATGAGAAATATTGTGCATTTTAAGAAATTGAGAATAGTTTCACTAATATTTTGGCAGATTTACGTCAATGAAAACTGCTTTGCCTTCAAGGCATTTTATACTATGTTTTGCTATTCCATAAGGTTTTAATTACATGCAATCGTTTCACACACTGGAAATTATCCACAACAAGGATCAACACTGCTTTGGTACTTCTACTGCATTTGCGACAACAGGGAAAGGAAACCAGTTAGCCAAATGACTATTCCAAAATGTAGCCACTGATTAATGCACTGGAAACCAAACAGGGTAACAGATATTACAAATACTGTATTAAATAAAGCTAGTATTCTTCTAAAATAATGTAATATAAAAGTCAAATTACCTCCTCCTCACTTTGAAGTTTGACTGTCCAATAAGATTTAGTAGAGGATTGCCACTTAGAATATTTTCCATTCGAATCCGTTCTTCTTCAGCTTTCTGTTCACGCTCCTGTGGGTCAGAAATTCAGTTATGTATCAAATTATCTCTGAATAAACTTATTTTCTCATAGATATGAGGAATTCTTGAGGAGCATTAAAAAAACAAAAACTAAAATGAGAAACAAAAAATTTGCAAGTTGAGTTATGATATGGCCTTTTAAATTCCTAAAGACATTATTGAAGTGTTCTTTAATGCTCCATGTGCTAACTCACTAGAGTCCAGATTTATGCTTACATCCTTTGGTGATCCAAGTCTCATTTCTTTAGCAATACTTCAAATAAAAACAAAAGAGCTGCAAGAAATGTAATTATTTATGACAATTAAATATACTTGTTCCTCTCTTTGATGTACATATAATCACGGGCTATTTTTCTCCCCTGTATTTTGTTTGTTAAAGTACAAATATATTTTCTTTTGTGATTAATAATTCTATTTTGCCAAAAATGAAACTGATGCAATACAAGTTTCAAATATTAAATTAAAAAGTTAGAATACCAATGACACTCGGGTGGCGCCACCGCAGTGGCTGCCTCGCTCATTAGTCCTTTCACCCTTTTTGTTATTTTCAGTGTCTAAATGTATGTTTTAATGTTTCTTAGTATGTCTTATGTGGGGGGGTGAGGAATAGGGGGAAACCGTTTTCAGTCACTTACCTGGACGGAGATGCGTCTTTTCTCTGTGTCGCATCTTCGCCCCCCCCCTCCTCGCCTCTTCCCTCGCGGCCTACCAACTGGATTGGCGCGGCCTTTCCTACCGGAGACCGGACAGAGCTTCATCCGAAGGCGCAGCGCTGAATTACCATCGTGGAGTGGGGCGATCCCTTGCCGGGGATCGCCAGTGTTACAGCTCCGGAGTGTTGGGCCTGCTGACTTTAACATCGTGGAGCTGTGGTTTGCCACAGTGTGTTCCTCCGTTCCAACGCCGGAGTTTTGATTATTCCGACAAGAGGGCTTGTACATCGGCCGTCCGTAGCGGCGACTGCGGAGGGCTCAAAGGCCCCGACCACGGGTGAACAAAGAGGAAGATGACTGAACTTTTGCTGCTCCCCCAACGCAAGATTCCATCACAGTGTGAAACGTTGATTCCGCTGTGGTGGATGTTTATGTTAAACTCTATTGTGTATTGTGTTCTTTTCATTCGTATGGCTTTATGGTAACTGAAATTTCACTGGACCAATTGTTGCATGTGACAATAAATGTGAACTTGATATTTCAAGAAATGTGGCTTAAAGATAATCACAGATTAACATCTACGGAAGTTATTTTAGTTACTGATTAATTAAAAGTTCTGTACAATCTTAAACCTTTTGGCTAACAATGAAACGTAGTTAGGAGAACATTAAAAAGCGTGAAAACCAAAGCCACCTTTAGTCCTCTGCAACTACACCTTTATTCTTGCTAGCATTTCCATCCACTTTAACTTCACCTGAAGCACTATATGCAACATATGGGATTTTATTTCACATGTCAGCCTATTCTCATCACTATAAAATTGCTCCCTTCTACCTCATTCTCAATCTTGGCCAGCTGCTGCTGAAACCCACAGAGTAGTAACTGCGGGGAAGTTCCAGTTATACAAAAGCCATCAGACAGGTACAAGAAATCAGAATGACTAATGGAATTATCCCCCTCATCTCAAACTGAGTGAAATACCAAGTGGAGGAAATGCTCCAAGTACAAAATACATTTGGACATTCATGCCATTTTCTTAAAAATAAGCTTTTTGTAGATATGGTTTAACCCAACATAAACAAAACATTTTAATAATCAGTTATACTGACCAATAATGAGGACAATAACTTAACTCAGTTTGAGAGCTGTAGAAATAGCAAATATTTCTCAAAGCGGTTTGCATTTCAGTCATTAAAGAGATTGCAATTCTAAATTGAGCCAATTCATGCCTTCCATAATTATGGTTGTTAAAATTATTGGAAAAAGATCCCATCTGCTAGCTTTTAGTACTTTGTGAAACTGAATCTCTTCCACCGTTACTACTCCCTGGGGTTTGGCAGCAGCTGGGCAAAGATTGAGAATGAGATAGAAGTGAACAATTTTATGGATCAGAGATCCAAGTTCAAATCCCACTGAGGTACCTGTGAAATTTAATTAATTTACCAATCCAGAATTAGTAAAATTAATAACCAGTCATAATAATAGTGACCTTGCACCTATTGGATTATTTGAAAACACAAAAACAATCTTGTTCACTTACAGGAAAGAATCTTCCTTCCTTACCAGTCCAATATGTATTTCTGGACACACCAATGTGGTTATCTCTTAAATGCTCAGTATCTGCTTTGTAAGTCACTCAGTTGTGTTATTACAACTATTTTGAAATAGACAGAATAGAAACATAGAAAATAGGTGGAGAATAGGCCATTTGACCCTTCGTGCCAGCACCGCCATTCAATATGATCATGGCTGATCATCCAAAATCAGTACCCCATTCTTGCGTTTTCCCCCTATCCCTTGATTCCGTTAGCTCGAAGAGTAAATCTAACTCTCTCTTGAAAACATCCAGTGAATTGGCCTCCACTGCCCTCTGTGGCAGAGACTTCCACAGATTCACAACTCTCTTTTTTTTTTCTCATCTCAGTCCTAAATGGCCTATCACTTATTCTTAAACTGCGACCCCTGGTTCTGGACTTCCCCAACATGGGGAACATTTTTCCTGCATCTAGCCTGTTCAACAATTTTAAATGTTTTGACAAGATCCCCTCTCATCCTTCTAAATTCCAGTGAATACAAGCCCAGTCGACCCTTTCTTTCCTCATGTCAGTTCCGTCATCCCGGGAATTAACCTATGCTGCACTCGCTCAATAGCAAGAATGTCCTTCTCAAATTAGACCAAAATTGCTCACAATACTTCAGGTGTGGTCTCACCAAGGCCCTGTATAACTGCATTAGGACCTCTTGCTCCGAAACTCAAATCCTCGCAATGAAGACCAACCTGCCTGTAGGTCTCTACTCTGCCTGCTGTACCTGCATGCTTACTTTCAGTGACTGATGTACAAGGACACCCAGGTCTCATTGAACCTTTTCCTAATCTGACACCATTCAGATAATAATTTGCCTTCCTGTTATTGCCACCAAAGTGGATAACCTCACATTTATCCACATTACAATAAAATTGAAGGGCCATCCAGCATTAGCCCGAACACCAAAATCAGATGAGAATGTCACCCATAGCCCAGTCAACCTTGCAAACGCTCTCAAAAATATCTGAGTCTGTGGTCCAAATGGGGAGTGCCATCAGACAGTCTGGTTAAGCAGAAGCCTGATGAACTCCTACCCCCACAATCATACCTAGGCAGACAGCAAGTCAGCTTCTCCACCACAATCACTGGATACACCCTTTCCCATCAACTGGCCAGATGTAGTTGAACAACAGCATGGTCATATATAATGAAAATACTCAACTGAACGAAAAGGCATGGCAATTGTCAATGTTAACTTCAGACCCCAAGTAATCTCACGGCATCAGATCACACATGGGCTTGAAAAACTGTTCCTGATTACCACCACTCACCATCATTCAACTGATGTATTAATGCTCCTCCATATTGAACAACATTTGGACAACAAGACAGACAGAGCAAGGGAACAGAATGTACTTGTTCGGGAACAACAATGTGTGTAAAAGGTATTTTGGTAGCATCAGAACTGACCCAAGTTAGCCATGTCCTGAAAGACGGAGATGCCAGACTGGATTTTCCACAGGTAGCGAGAGAACCAACAAAATAAATACATTACCTTGATCTCATATTCACTATTCTATCCATTCCACATGCATCTGTCCATGAAGAATATTGCTAGCAATGACCACCCACATGGTCTTAGCAGATAGACTTGTGGCCAAAAAAAAAAAAAAAATCGGAACAAAGCATCAATGAGGTACCATGGACACCAAGAGCTGCAGATGCTGATTTATATTAAAAAAATACATTAAAAAGGGACATAAAGTGTTGCTGTAAATCAGAATATCAGCATTTCTAGAGAACATAGATAAGTGATACGAGACTGAGTGGGACCCGTTGGGTCCCAGCATCACATGGGAGGGCTGGTCACCCAACGCAATATTCCACCTCTCCACCAATTCCAATATTGCTGGCCAGTGGTGGGGGGGGGAGGGGGCTTTCTATTGCGCTAGTACTATTTGTTGATCACACACACCCTCTACCTCACACACTCACACACACGCACACACAGGCTCATTCACACACCCACATACACAGAGACTTATTCACACACACACACTCATTCACACACACACTCACCCAATACTACAATGCCAAGTAACTTCAGAACGTGTTGAATATACAGTGTGTAAAACAAATGCTTAAAGCCTCCTGTAGAGGCTGCTGGTGCTGAAGCAAAAACGTGCTTTAAATAACATCCAACATACACACTCACTCATCAATGGCACCTGCACTCGGCGCCATCTTAACGTCACCCTCTCGCTTCTTGCCATGAACCGGAAATGACGCACTCTACGCCAGCATGCCGCTAACCGGAAATGACGGCATCGGTGCCATCTTGCAACTAAGCGAAAATCACAGAATGAGTGCCAATTTTGAAATTAAACACAGTCCTGATCTAATAAAATGTTTATTCACGCTTCATCCATCCGAAAGCTGTTGCAAGCAAGCCCTTTAAAAGCCAAGCCAATTGGGCAAAAACACTTTGCAAGCCAACAAAACGCATTTGCTGGAAACCCTTTAATAAGCCAACCCAATTGGGCAAACACTTTGCAAACAACAAACAAATTTGCTGAAAACCACATGCCAGGGACTCACTGTGGAGTAGGCATGTGTTCAGTGTTATTCGCAGCTCAGAGAGCTGTGACCCTCTCGCTTCCTCCGTCTGGCAGAGACTGAGTGAGCCACGACACTTACGGGTTTTATAGTCCCTGCCCCCTGCGGGGGGGGCAGCAGAGAGAATGGCAAAACATTTTTAAACATTAATATCTCTCTGATTTATCATTGATGGGAAAAATCCTCCGATCCAGTCCGGCGGAGGGGGGCTCTGAGCGAGGTGGCCAAAAATGACAGCCGTAAGTGGCGGCGTTCTTTAGGAAATCACATTGCAGTGAGTCAAAAGCGGTCAAGATCTTACTTTTAGTAATATAAATAGATTTCACGTTGGCACCCTTCAGAAGAAGGGACCAGATGCAAAATGTTCTCCAGAGATGCTGCCTGCCCTGCGGAGCTACTCCAGCTCTTTGTGTCTATTAATGAAGTATCTTAGACACTCAGCATCCACAGAAATGCACTCCATCCTAAATTATAAGCTAATGGGCTGACATATCCCAGGAACAGTACCAGTCATACTTGTAATTGTGGTACCAACCCTTCAACACAAGCAAAAGACAGAGCTAAGCAATTTTACTACCACTGAATTAGGTTGAATATCTGCAGCTCTACGGCATCTACTTGTGGATGATGTTGGATAATCAAAAAAACTGACAGGTGACCATCTCGATCTGCTTCATCAATGATCTCCCCAAAAGTGCATAATATTCAATTCCATCTGCAAATCTGCAGCAAACAATCTCCTGACCCCAGAAAGCATTTACACCATCTAAAGATCACAAATCAGTACAATTGAATCTCCATTTCCTGGCCGAATGCAGTTTCAACAACTCTGAAGACACTTGACCACTATCCAGGACAGATCAGCTTGCTTGAAAGGGAACTTATCCAGCAGCCAAAATATTTATTTCATAGAACATCTAAAAGTACAGCACAGGATCGGAGCCTTCAGCCAAGCTAAACTTATCTCATCTACGTGGACATGATCAATATCCCTCCATTCACTGCATATTTAAGTGCCTATCTAAAAGCCTCTTAAAGAGTACTATTACATCTGCCTGCATCCAACCACTTCCCCGGTAGTGTGTTCCAGGCCACCATTGTCTATGCAAAAATGCTTGTCTCGTGCATTTCTTTTAAATGTTCATCTTACAGCTCTGGCCTTTAGTCTTTGATATTTCCACACTGGAAATAAGGTTATTACCTACCCCATTGATAGACATTGACTTACAGCATTATGTACCAGCTACAAAATGCATTGCAGTTAGACACCCAAGTTCATCAACAGCACATCCAAAATCCCCAATCTCCAACAGCTGCACATTTCCCTTCAAGTTGTACACCATCTGACTTGGCAACAAATTGATATTCAATCCTCATTCCAAATACTACATCCTGGTCCTCCCTCCCATAAAGTACCATGAAGTACATGAGAACTTCAGTATTTTGAGAAGGCAGCTCATTGACACCTTGTCAAGGATTGAGGGCCACCAACCCCTCACACTCACCCCCTACGACGTATACGTGGCACTGAGTAGGACTAATGCACATAAAGCTGCTGGCCCTGACGGCATCCCCGGGCGCGTGCTCAGGGCCTGTGCTGCGCAGCTGACAGACGTCTGGACTGACATCTTCAACCTGTCACTTGCCCAAGCAGTTGTCCCCACGTGCCTTAAAACCACCTCCATCGTGCCAGCGCCAAAACACTCCACTGCGGCAAGCCTCAACGACTTCCGCCCAGTTGCACTTACCCCCATCATCACCAAGTGCTTCGAGAGGCTGGTCCTGGCACACCTCAAAAGCTGCCTACCCCCCACACTGGATCCCTATCAGTTTGCCTACCGCAAGAACAGGAGTACGGAGGATGCCATCTCAACGGCACTTCACTCCGCCCTCTCCCACCTCGACAACAGAGACACTTACGTAAGAATGCTGTTCATCGATTACAGCTCAGCATTCAACACCATTATACCATCAAAACTGATCACCAAACTCGGTAACCTGGGCATCGACCCCTCCCTCTGCAACTGGATACTGGACTTTCTAACCAACAGACCTCAGTCTGTGAGGTTAGACAAGCACACCTCTTCAACCCTCACCCTGAACACCGGCGTTCCTCAGGGCTGTGTGCTGAGCCCCCACCTCTACTCCCTCTTCACCTATGACTGCACACCTGTACATGGTACTAACACCATCATCAAGTATGCAGATGATACAACGGTGATTGGCCTCATCAGCAACTATAGGGAGGAGGTCCAGCACTTAGCAGCATGGTGCGCTGACAACAACCTGGCCCTTAACTCCAAGAAGACCAAGGAGCTCATTGTAGACTTCAGGAAGTCCAGAGGCGGCACGCACACCCCCATCCACATTAACGGGACGGAGGTGGAACGTGTTTCTAGCTTCAGGTTCCTGGGAGTCAACATCTCCGATGACCTCTCTTGGACCCACAATACCTCTACTCTGATCAAGAAGGCTCATCAGCGTCTCTTCTTCCTGAGGAGACTGAAGAAGGTCCATCTGTCTCCTCAGATCCTGGTGAACATCTACTGCTGCACCATCGAGAGCATCCTTACCAACTGCATCACAGTATGGTATGGCAACTGCTCTGTCTCCGACCGGAAGGCATTGCAGAGGGTGGTGAAAATTGCCCAACGCATCACCGGTTCCTCGCTCCCCTCCATTGAGTCTGTCCAAAGCAAGCGCTGTCTGCGGAGGGCGCTCAGCATCGCCAAGGACTGCTCTCACCCCAACCATGGACTGTTTACCCTCCTACCATCCGGGAGGCGCTACAGGTTTCTCCGTTGCCGAACCAGCAGGTCGAGGAACAGCTTCTTCCCGGCGGCTGTCACTCTACTCAACAACGTACCTCGGTGGCCGGACACTTATTATTATTTATTCAAATCATTTGCTATGTCGCTCTTCCAGGGAGATGCTAAATGCATTTCGTTGTCTCTGTACTGTACACTGACAATGACAATTAAAATTGAATCTGAATCTGATTAGGGATGGCAAACAAATGCTTGCCTTACTCAGATCTTTAAGTATGAATAAAAAATGTCTATTTGTGAAAAAACAGTTGCAAAGTAGCAATTTTTTTTTAAACACACACACGCACATAACACACACGGACACACACACACGGACACACACACACGGACACACGTGTGTATTCACCACGTTTAAAACACTCTTCTTTGACCAAGGTTTTAGATATCTTTCTTAATCTTTTTCTTTGGCCAACATCTTTTTTCACTAGTTGTCCTGAGGGTCCCAGGAATTTGTCTACAGTAAAAAGCATTATATAAATGCACACTGTCAGCACTACTCAAACAATGTATCTGGTCCAAGCCAGATTGCACTGGTCACTCTACCAATTTATCAGATTTGCCTTAATCATTTGATTCACTGTTTCTACAAGTTCTAACCATTTTTAGAAGCCTTGTGTAATCTGGAAGGAACCCACTCAACAATTTCCCCAAGGCAGTTAAGAAGTTAAACCAATAAGTGACTTGAAGAAAAAAATAATTCAGCAAGGACATTTTTCACAATGAACAGTAGTGAAGTGGTTGGAAACAAAATGGTCATTGGAACAGAAATAATATGTAAAAAAATGTGGTGGAAATACGATACCTGAAAACAACTCCAAATTTTCCAAGAAAAATATTACTTTAAGAGCACAGTAACTCAGTTTAATCCATACCTAAAACCTGTCAGCAACAGAAAACAGCTGCTTAAAATCAGGAGTGTGCATTAAATATTTTAAAATTCTGTTGGCCTAGTTTTAAGATTTCTAAGATTCTGATGCAATTTCTAAATTCAGTCTACATATTCCCAGCATGTCAAATTGCCTGTTTTTTGTTGATAAAGACGGCCCCAAACCACAAGACAGGAAATACCAACTCTGGAAAATTCCAGTTTATCTTTTTTTATGGGTTGCAACTTGCTAAATACAAGTCCTGACATCAACCATTTACAAAGAACTGAAATCAATCACATAGTCCAGATTACAAACATACAAGCTTTTATAATGTTGTTTGTCCATAGAACCCTTAATTGTTCCCACCAATCCTACCATCAAAATTGAAAAATATCGGAGTAGGATTAATTGCTGATTGGAGAAGATGCATGCACTATTAAAAAGATAGATCAAATCTAAATTGCTGATATGTACAACAAACCATCTCCATACAGCTTGAAACATCAAGAAAGGGAAGAACTGTAATTCCTAAATTACTTGGTGTTTCATTTTCAAAACTCACGAAAAAAAGATTGAATATTGGAAATCTGAAATAAATTCAAGATTCTATCCACATTGCATGTTTGAATAACCATGTCCAACGTTCTGTACTCCATAAATCATATTAAGCAATTATGAATTAGAACATTTGGAACACACACGTTGAACAAGTAAATTATGAAATGGTAACGTGCCTGTCCCACTTACGGGTCCTTGGCTCACAAATTACGCAGCCTCGTGGTCGCTTGAGGCGTATGGGCACCGTATGGCCGCGCAGGGCCGATCCCACTTAGAAGCGCGGAGGGGTTGGAGTTGTGCGGGGCCGGTCCCGACATCACGCGGGACTCCGAAATTCTTGCAGTGAACAAAATCTTCGCACGCCAACGGCCTGTCGAGGAACTGAAGGCCAAAGTGGGACAGGCCCAAGACCCCGGCGTGACGCAACGTCTCATCTTCAACTGCAGCAGAAGCAGGCAAACGATCGCCGAACTTGGCCTGGGGCTCACGGGTGTTGCGGTCCGGATCCGCCCCCACCTACTCCCAGAGCGGGGCCAATTAAATTGAAGATAGACACAAAATGCTGGAGTAACTCAGCGGGACCGGCAGCATCTCTGGAGAGAAGCAATGGGTGACGTTTCGGGTCAAGACCCTTCTTTTCAGACTGAAGAAGTCTCGACACGAAACATCATCCATTGCTCCAGCTTTGTGTCCATCTTCAAATGACGTCACACGCTCCAGACGGCTGTGCGTACGCATGGAATCGCGCTCGACCGTCTCGGCTCAACGCGACCACGAGGTTGCGTAATTTGCGTGCCAAGGACACGTAAGTGGGACAGGCCCTTTAGGCAACAAAGGCAGACGAACAGGTACTGTAATGGCTGTGTGTCCAAATGGTGGTGGCGAGGGTAGGGCATGGCACAGATATTAAGGATCCTTGATGATAATTGATATCTTCTTGAGGCAGCGCTTTCAACAGAGGAAAGGATTGTGCATGTGATGGACTGGGCTGAGTCGTACTTATCATTTATTGTGTATCTATATTTATTTGTTGTGTTGTTGCATTAAAGTGCCTGTAAAGCTGCAGCAAGTAAGCATTTAATTGTTCTGTTCCTAGTGCATATGACAATTGAACACTTTTAACATTAAGAAATGTGGTGACGTTTAAAATTCATATTTACTATAACAATTATAGTTTTTCGATATGAATTCACTATTTGCAAAAGAACCAATCATTTTTTCGTATCATCAATTTCATAAACGCCCAGGAATTTTTTCATCAAATGGGTAATTTCCATAAGTTGGTTGGAATGGCTATTTTGAAAGAAAACTTTTACTTCAGGATAAACACAACTGTCACACTGTGCTACAACACTACAGAGAAAGAAACATCGGAAATGTCCTTTTGAAGTATAAGGTTGAAGTATAAGAAGTATTGTTACAAGTATTGTTAATAGCAGATCACTGCATCGAATTAAAAAATTTAAGGCTTGTTTGGCCAAAAAAGAAACTGCAACGATATGCATCAACAATACAAATGGGACTGATCATCACAACACAAATAAGGGACATTCGAAATTCAGTGGATCAGTTCAATTAAACTTGGGAAATTCAACTTGAAACAGATGGTCATAACATGTGAATTTGAAACAACAGTGAAGGACCTTCTGTAGTTGTTTCACATGAGAAATTTCATGGGAAGGATTCACTTGGATTATTTCCCAATATTCTTTTTCCCACATTTTCCAGTTAAAAACAGACTCCAAAGCAAGTTTGGAGAATGAAACCTTACTCAGACTTTAAAGCCAAAGGCTATATTTGCATTTTAACGTCAGTAAATTTTACCTGCTTGATATACGCTCTTCAAGTACTCCGTACATATGGTATAAAATCAGTGGGCAAATCTAACTAGAAAACTTCAGTATGTCCTTCTGAAATCAACAGTAAAATTTTTGCCGAGATTTGCACTCTCAACAAAGACTTTTCTCATTTTAGATCATTCATTTTAAAATCAGTATTTAGCATTTTTATTTCAAGAATTTATGCCATTAATCTGGCAATATTACAAGAAAAAACATGTATGAAACATGAACTATGACTTTACAATCACATTAGCCACTTTAACATATGCTGTAAGATATACAGAAAATATCACGGAAAGATACATCTCAGATGAAAAGCTGTAAATAAATAATTTATACATTTTCAAATAAAATACCACTACAATGCAATAAAATATCTTGCTTTTGTTAAAAATTACACTGAAGTTAAATGTGTACGCTCTTATGATAAGTATCCTCACGCGGATTAAAATGTTTAATTGAATTCAAATTATATGTGTTATTGAAATGTCATTGAAACACCAATTGCACTCTAACAATATGCATTTATATTGCACTGACAACTGAAAAAAGATAGAACAAATAGATAATGAGCCAGGGAAACAGAAAAGATCTAGAAACATGAACTCAATCTTAGAAAAGGTCTTTCATGAAATCTTAATCTTCAATGGATTGGTTAAAAGTAAAGAAATATTTTTTCACATAATCAAGCTAGAGCTGATAATTGATTCCTGTATTTCCCAGTAATGAAGACGCTATTTTTTTTACCCAAAAATAAGGTACAAAAATTTACAAGAACGATGTTGCTGTACTGAGGGATAGCCAAGTCAATTCCCTAATTGATGGCAGCTGATGGGAAGCAGCTGTAAAAGGTGGTGGGAAGAGTTCCTTTCACTGCCTGTGGGGAGTCTGGCCCGGGGAGGGAAGTAGCTCGGGCGGCTGCGAGCGGCCGCTGGGACCGGACAGCGGAACCAGCCGCCATCTCACGCCTTCTGCCGGCCCGCCCGCCATTCAGCCACAGTGTCCTACAGCAAGGGGCGCAACCGGTGGAGATGGTGGTTGGTGGGTAGCTACTGGGCGGAAGGCTGGTTGCTCCATCCCGGGCTTGCTCTCTCTTTCTCTACTAGTCCCAGGGTAGACAACCTGGGCACTACAGCCAGTCCCGGGGCAGGCGACTTGGGAACTGCAGCAAGTCCCGGGGACACGAGGGATCTGGGAACTGCAGCCAGTCCCAGGGACGCGAGGGATCTGGGAACTGCAGCCAGTCCCAGGGCACGCAGGCAATATAGACCCCTGGACTAAACCAAACCCTTGATCCTGTCCCACAATCCTTTTTTCAAAATTTAGCAACTTAAATGGGGGGGTGTGTCTTCATTACCGGGAAATACAATAGTTTTTTTTCAAATAACCCTTTGACGTGCTGAATTAACACGAGAACTGGGGAGCATAGAGCAGATCATGACTATTGTTTTGGATACAACTTTTATAGGTTAATGAAACCGGGTACTAAGGAAACAGATGATCAGTTTACAGACAGAAATGTCATTACAAGCAGCCCTATGGCTAGAGAGTGGAATGTTGATGAATCTGACAGACAAGTGGGACAACATTCACCATTAATACAGATTGGGGTAAAATAAAGGGGCTGTCCCACTTGAGCGACCTAAGCTGCGAGTTTAGAAGAGTTTGCCCTGGACTCAAACTCGCAGCATGGTCGACACGAGGTCCTAGGAGGTCGTATGAGGTGGATGGAACTCTCCTTCATGCTCGAGGGAGGTTCCCGCCTACTCGCGGCCTCAACTACGTCGTGGAAAATTTTTCAGGATATTGAAAAAATTTGGTCATCATGGGTCTTTTTCACTCGTAGCGCAGTGGAGTGGGGTCACTATTTACTTACAGGAAGTTGAGGGCAGCCGTAGGCCATCTCCTTCGCTGACCGGGCATTCTGATTGGCTCATTGGAGTTTCACGACCTAGGAAGACCTACCGGTAGGTCAAATGCCCGCTAAACTTATTAAACTTCTTAAAAGTGTCTCCACTCCTTCTCCCCCCCCTCCGTGCTCTCTAATGGACTGTGCCAGCTGTTTACCTTCGTCGTGCAGACAGCGCTCCTCCGCTTCCCCTGGTGTGTGTGTGTGTGTGTGTGTGTGTGTGTGTGTGTGTGTGTGTGTGTGTGTGTGTGTGTGTGTGTGTGTGTGGTCCTTTGTGTGTGTGTGTGTGTGTGTCCACTGTGAGCCAGTGTGGTGGTTCAGCCGTGTGTGCGTCTTGGGTCTCCTTTCGACGCAGGCCTCCCACCTCCGCCTCCGGTGCGCCTGCGTCGGCCTCCACTACTCTACAGCCAGCTCCGGGCAGGTTCAGCCGTCCGGTGCGTCTTTTGGGTCATCCGGTTTGCATCGAGATCGCAGCGCCTCGCCAAAGACCTCCGGCCGCATTCCTGGTCCGCAGCTGCGTCCTGGCGGGAAGATTGGGACTACACCCAAGCTTTTGGGGAGACTGAATGACGTACAAGACTAGTAAAAAAACTGATAACAGCATGCAAAAAGTTGTTTGGATACTGAATGGGGTTACAATTTTTCAAGCCTCTCCATTTCCGCCAATGAGCTGGTGTCACATGGTATGTTTTCTGGTTATGGAGCAGTATTAAAGGCAGCGTGAGAACCGGCCCCGAACCTGGCCACACTCCATGAGGGGAGAAGAGGCGATGGCCTTGGTGAAAATGGTCCTTAATTATGTTGGTAGCTCAGCCGGTCAGGTAGCATATCTGGAGAATATGGATAGGTGACATTTTGGGTTGGGACCTTTCTGCAAAGTCCCTGCTTTCTCTACACTACCTGCCCCACCACCTATTGTTAAGGGTAACGGCCCCAGCACCATCCCCTGCGGAACGCTGCTAATAACTGGCAGCCAACCAGAAAAAGCCCCCTTTATTGCCACTTTGCCATCTACCATCCAGCTAACCTGCCATCCATACTAGTACCTCCCCTCTGATACCATGGGTTATCATTTTTTTTAGCAGTCTTACTAACCTTTCTTTAGCAGCCCCTTATCAAAGGCTTTCTGAACATATAGGTAAACAACATCCACTGATTCTCCTTCGTCTATCCTATTTACTTAAAGAATTCCAACAGGTTCATCAGGCAAGATCTCTCCTTCACTAAACCATGCTGACCAGCCTATTTTATCATGAACTTCTAAATACTTCAGGGGGGGTGAACCCTCGGACAGTGCCTGGACCTGATGATATACCCAGTTGAGTTCTCAAAACCTGTGCAGACAAACTGGCTGGGGTTTTTGCGGACATTTTCAATCTCTCACTACTGAGGTCTGAGGTTCCCACCGGCGTTAAGAGGGCATCAATAACACCGGTGCCCAAGAAGAGTAAGGTGACGTGCCTCAACGATTATCGACCAGTGGCACTAACGTCTGTGGTGATTAAGTGCTTTGACAGGTTGGTTATGGTGGATATTAACTCCTACCTTAACAAGAACCTCGACCCACTACAATTTACACAACAGGTCAACGGAGGATGCGATCTCACTGGCTCTCCACTGGGCCACTTGGACAATAAAAGCACTTACATCAGGCTGTTGTTTATAGACTACAGCTCAGCGTTCAATAGCATCATCCCTCCAAGTTGGTTACCAAGCTCACGGAACTGGGTCTCTGCGCATCTCTCTGCAATTAGATCCTCAACTTCCTCATCCAAAGACCACAGTCTGTTCAGATTGGCAGAAATACTTCTACCTGATTAACAATCAGTACGGGAGCACCTCAAGGTTGCGTGCTCAGCTCCCTGCTCTACTCACTCTATACTCATGACTGTGCAGCCGGACAACAGTGCAAACTCCATCTCCAGGTTCGCCAACTACACCACCGTTGTTGGACGAATTACAGATGGTGATGAGTCGGAGAATAGAAGTGAGATCGACCGATTGACCAAATGGTGCCAGCACAACAACCTGGCTCTCAATATTAGTAAAACCAATGAACTGATTGTGGAATTTGGAAGAGGAAGGATGAGGACCCACAATCCTGTTTATATCAAAGGATGGCGGAGAGAGTCAAAAACCTCAAATTCCTGGGCGTGCCTATTTCTGATCTTTCCTGGACCCAGCACACCGATGCAATTATAAATAAAGCACATCAACACCTATACTTCGTGAGAAGATTAAGGAGATTCGGTATGTCAAAGAGGATTCTCTTGAACTTCTACAGGTGTACCAGTAGAAAGCATATTGACTGGTTGCATCATGGCCTGGTTCAGCAACTTGAACGTCCAGGAGCTGAAAAGACTACAAAAAGTTGTGACCATTGCCCAGTCTATCACCGACCTCCCCACCATCGAAGGGATTTATCGTAGTCCCTGCCTCAAAAAGGCAGCCAGCATCATCAAAGACCCCCACCATCCTGGCCACACACTCATTTCACCACTGCAATCGGGAAGAAGGTACAGGAGCCTGAAAACTGTAACATCCAGGTTCAGGAACAGCTTTTTCCCTTGAGCCATCAAGCTATTAAACACTGCAACCTCAAATAAGCTATGAACTACAATAGACTATTATTATTGCACTACTATTGTTTGTTTGTGTGTGTGTGTGTGTGTGTGTGTGTGTGTGTGTGTGTGTGTGTGTGTGTGTGTGTGTGTGTGTGTGTGTGTGTGTGTGTGTGTGTGTGTGTGTGTGTGTGTGTGTGTGTGTGTGTGTGTGTGTGAACATACACTGAACTTTCGTTTATCTCTCTCGTTTATTATATTCTTTATAGTGTACTAGGTTTACAAATTCGTTTGTGCTGCAGCAAGTAAGAATTTCATTGTTCTATCTGGAACACATGATAATAAAACACTCTTGACCTTATCCTTTATAATGGATTCAAAAATTTTACCAACCACTGGTCAGGCTAACCGGCCCACAGTTTGAACTCTTCTGCTTCGCTTCCTTCTTGAACAGCAGAGTAATATTTGCAATTTTCCAATCATCTGAAACCACTCCTGACTCTAGTGATCCTTGAAAGATCACTACTAATGCCTCCACACACTGTAAAGCCACCTCTTTCAGAACCCTGCAGTGCAGTAATCAGTCCAGGTGACTTATCCATCTTCAGACCTTTCAGCTTCCCAAGTACCTCTCCTTAGTAATAGCCACTCCACTAACTTCCACCACCTGACTTTCAGGGACATTGCTGGCGTCTAATTAAATTTGGTTCATTACACAACACTAAATCCAGAATTGCCTTTTCCCTGGTAGGCTCGACTACAAGCTGCTTTAAGAAACCATCTCTTAGGCACTACAAATTACCTCTCTTTCCCAGTCTATCTGCATATTGAAATCCCCCATGACCACCAAAACATTGCCTTTCTTACATGCCGATTGTATCTCCTGATGTAACTTGCACCCTACTTCCTGGCTACTGTTCGAGAGTGTGTAAATGACCCATCGGGGTCTTTTTACCCTTGCAATTTCTTAGCTCCAGCCACAAGGACTCTACATCTTCTGGTCCAATGTCACTCCCTTACTAAGGACCGAATTTCATTCCTTACCAGCAGAGCTATCCACCCCCTCGGCCCACCTGTATGCCTTTTCAAGAAGATGTGTAACCTTGGCTATTCAGCTCCCTGCTCCGATCCTCTTTCAGCTACGTCTCGGTAATGCCCACAACATCACACCTACCAGTTTCTAACAGATTCAAAATCTAAATATTGATTGAATCTTGGACGATTCATAACTGTGGGTAAAGCTTAAAGGTCTCTGTTGACTTGAAAAATAAATCTCACACTGACTAAAACAGCAGAATACAATACACATTTAAAATATGTTAGCCGAAGTTAGAACCAAAACCAAATTTCATAATACTGTAGTGAGGCAGCACATTGAGTATTGGGAGTAGATCAGTTCAAGTAATTCATTTTCTAGATTTAGATAACTAATGTCTACTTGCAAATAGTTAATTGATTCTTCTTTTACTGATCACTTAAATTTTACAAATAAAAGGTTTTGTTTTATCTTAAGGATGTCAGTGGACATAGGAGAAGGTATAGATGTTACTAACTAAGGAAGACATAAATAATATGTCGGAAATAGCAGGGGACCGCAGGGTCAAAGGAGTTGGAGGAATTGAGTGAAATCCAGGTTAGTCGGGAAGTGGTGTTGGGTAAATTGAATGGATTAAAGGCCGATAAATCCCCAGGGCCAGATAGGCTGCATCCCAGAGTACTTAAGGAAGTAGCTCCAGAAATAGTGGATGCATTAGTAATAATCTTTCAAAACTCTTTAGATTCTGGAGTAGTTCCTGAGGATTGGCGGGTAGCAAACGTAACCCCACTTTTTAAGAAGGGAGGGAGAGAGAAAATGAGGAATTACAGACCAGTTAGTCTAACATCGGTAGTGGGGAAACTGCTAGAGTCAGTTATTAAAGATGGGATAGCAGCACATTTGGAAAGTGGTGAAATCATTGGACAGAGTCAGCATGGATTTACGAAAGGTAAATCATGTCTGACGAATCTAATAGAATTTTTCGAGGATGCAACTAGTAGCGTGGATAGGGGAGAACCAGCGGATGTGGTGTATCTGGACTTCCAGAAGGCTTTTGACAAGGTCCCACATAAGAGATTAGTAAACAAACTTAAAGCACATGGCATTAGGGGTTCAGTATTGTTATGGATAGAGAACTAGCTGGCAAACAGGAAGCAAAGAATAGGAGTAAACGGGTCCTTTTCACAATGGTGGGCAGTGACTAGTGGGGTACCGCAAGGCTCAGTGCTGGGACCCCAGCTATTTACAATATATATTAATGATCTGGATGAGGGAATTGAAGGCAATATCTCCAAGTTTGCAGATGACACTAAGCTGGGGAGCAGTGTTAGCTGTGAGGAGGATGCTAGGAGACTGCAAGGTGACTTGGATAGGGTGGGTGAGTGGGCAAATGTTTGGCAGATGCAGTATAATGTGGATAAATGTGAGATTATCCATTTTGGTGGCAAAAACAGGAAAGCAGACTTATCTAAATGGTGGCCGATTAGGAAAAGGGGAGATGCAGCGAGACCTGGGTGTCATGGTACACCAGTCATTGAAAGTAGGCATGCAGGTGCAGCAGGCAGTGAAGAAAGCGAATGGTATGTTAGCTTTCATAGCAAAAGGATTTGAGTATAGGAGCAGGGAGGTTCTACTGCAGTTGTACAGGGTCTTGGTGAGACCACACCTGGAGTATTGCGTACAGTTTTGGTCTCCAAATCTGAGGAAGGACATTATTGCCATAGAGGGAGTGCAGAGAAGGTTCACCAGACTGATTCCTGGGATGTCAGGACTGTCTTATGAAGAAAGACTGGATAGACTTGGTTTGTACTCTCTAGAATTTAGGAGATTGAGAGGGGATCTTATAGAAACTTACAAAATTCTTAAGGGATTGGACAGGCTAGTTGCAGGAAGATTGTTCCCGATGTTGGGGAGGTCCAGGACAAAGGGGTCACAGCTTAAGGATAAGGGGGAAATCCTTTAAAACCGAGATGAGAAGAACTTTTTTCACACAGAGAGTGGTGAATCTCTGGAACTCTCTGCCACCTAATTTCTATGTTTCTATATTGCTGCTATGAATCCTAAAATAAAGAAAAGTTATTCTCCAAAATCATGAATGTTATTTTGGCCCATTGTCATATGCAGCACAATGTCCGACAGGAAATAACTTGATCAACCGAGATGTGCAACACTTTGGCATAAAATTCAACGTTTCATTATTCTGGAGCTGAGCATATTAAGTTGATGTCAGCTTATTGTAAAATGGAGTTTTATTACAGTCTCAGGACAATTAATTTCTATACAGGTTTCTGAAGGTTCCTGAGAAACAATTGTACAATTCTTAATATCACTGCCTTTAAGGAAAACAAACACAAGTGATATTGAAAAGATGAATATATATACTGTACTGAGCATTTCTATGGACAGGTTCATATGCTTAGAACTTTATATTCCAATATTTTCATTCATTAATAAATGTGAAAGGCAAATTTATTATACCATAATAAATATTAACAGGTTAACAAAAAATGTGGGTTGTGAGTTTGTTAGAATAAAGCACATTCTGTTTTTTTCCAACAAGGACAGAACTATTCTGAATCAGCCAAGAGAATTTATCCCTTCTGTAGTTAACATAATGTATCCATTTTTTATTACGTAACAGCCACAAAATTGGCCCATGATTCTAACATCAGGATGACAGGGATTTTTGGTAAAGGATGACATTGACAGGCGTCCACCAAACCTCCATTATCAAGTTACAGAACTACAGCATATGATAAAGAGTCCAAACCACAACATCTTGCCTTTCTGGACAATATTGAGAGATTTAACTACATGCTATGTGCAGCCATATTTCATCAGCAAATAGCACTTTAACCAAATAATCTGTAGGTAACAAATAATCATTTGCAGTTTCTTTAGCAATAAAAATTTTAAACTAATCAAACAGTCCAAGAAGAATTTATGTAAAGTAGGCACATAAACATAAAAAATAACACAGTTCAGTGCATTTGCATTTTAACACAAGAATAAAATTCAGGATACCATACAGAGAATGTATTCAGAACTTACCTTTCGGGCTTGTTCTTCAGCACGTTCCTTTTTAATTTTCTCTAGCTCAGCCAAAAGAGCAGCAGTGTCATCGTCATCATCATCATCATCGCTACTACTATCCTTAGCAGAGTCTTCTTCTTCCTCTTCCTAAATAATCAACAGAAATTCTAAATAAGTGCATGTTTATGAAAAACACAAGAAAACAGCAAGTTTATAGGTGAGCATTCAAAATATTTGCCTCCTTAAAAGCTTTCCGTAGTTTCAGTCCAATCAGATAAAATATTACTCTGCCAAGTGCACAGACCCTTAACTTTCTTTAAATATTATTGCCTCCAATTTCTGTGAAATAGCTAGTTTCATTTAAAGTTGTATTTGGCTTTGTAAATTATTATCTTTATCCAAACTACGCAATAGCCACTGGCAACAAATTACGATTCTAAATAGGATATTCAACAGGATATGAAATTATCTTAAGTTTATGTATCTGGGGACAGGGTAAGGTGGGAGAGAACTGCATCCTTTCCTTCTAAGGCATGGAATTTCACTGCATCGATTTCCTGCACAACTTGGCCACCTAGTGGCTTAACTCAGCAATGCAGAAATAACAATGAATATTTCAAATTCACATTAACAGGGAAAATCACTAATCATATTTTATTGACGTGGGGGAAAGTGAATGGATAGGACAAAAAGAATATTGGCAAAAGGATGAGACCAGCAATAATCTCACTGTTTAAGAGGCTGTTGGTTTAGTAGGTTCAAGGTGGTAAATAGAGAGTAAAAAACAAACAGGTTAAAGCTGTGAAAAGCAAGTGAGCACTGTTGCTGAATTCTGAAATCTAAAAGACAAAGCTGGAAATGATCAGCATATCAGCCTTGACTACATGGAGTGAAAAACTGAGTCAATATTACAAATGGATAAAGTTACAGAAGAACTGGTCAGTTCTAACACAAAAAGATAAAACAGGTTATGTAAATTGTTGAATTCAATATTGGATTCTGAAGGCTGCACTTGCCTGGATGGAAAACAAGTGCTTTTCCTCAACCTTATGTTAGACGGAGACTTAATCGAGGTGTCCGGCAGAGTGGTCCCTCAGTCAGCATTTGGTTTCTCCAACTTAGAAGATGCAAAATCATGAGAACCAAATGCAATACACATAATTGGAAAAAATGCGAATGAAACTTTTCTTCACCTGTTTGTGTCATTGGATGTTGAGAATGGATGAAATGAAAGAGGTGATGTTGCATAAGAAAGTGCTGTAAAGAGATTTGGTAGATGGAAATGACAATGTTCTTCTGCTTGTTTACTCTCCAACACGCCTCATTAATCTATTAACTGGACACCACTGTGACCACAGGAGTCATCTCAGCAATCATAATCTCACCCTAGAGATATTCTCTTGTTCCTGTTAATACAACTTAAAAGTAAGTTGTGTTCTCATTTTCTCAGCTCTGATGAAAGATGCAACGAGACCTGGGTGTCATGGTACATATGCAACAAGACCTGGGTGTTATGGTACACCAGTCATTGAAAGTAGACATGCAGGTGCAGCAGGCAGTGAAGCAAATGGTATGTTAGCATTCATAGCAAAAGGATTCGAGTATAGGAGCAGGGAGGATCTACTGCAGTTGTACAGGGTCTTGGTGAGACCACACCTGGAGTATTGCATACAGTTTTGGTCTCCTAATCTGAGGAAAGACATTCTTGCCATAGAGGGCGTACAGAGAAGGTTCACCAGACTGATTCCTGGGATGTCAGGACTTTCATATGAAGAAAGACTGGATAGACTCGGCTTGTACTCGCTAGAATTTAGAAGATTGAGGAGGGATCTTATAAAAACTTACAAAATTCTTAAGGGGTTGGACAGGCTAGATGCAGGAAGATTGTTCCCGATGTTGAGGAAGTCCAGAACAAGGGGTCACAGTATAAGGATGAGGGGGGAATCTTTTAGGACCGAGATGAGGAAAGCATTTTTCACACAGAGAGTAGTGAATCTCTGGAATTCTCTGCCACAGAAGGTAGTTGAGGCCAGTTCATTGGCTATATTTAAGAGGGAGTTATATGTGGCCCTCGTGGCTAAAGGGATCAGGGGGTATGGAGAGAAGGCAGGTACAGGATACTGAGTTGGATGATCAGCCATGATCATATTGAATGGCGGTGCAAGCTCGAAGGGCCGAATGGCCTACTCCTGCACCTATTTTCTATGTTTCTATGTCTTCAGTTGAAACATTAACGATGTTTCCATTCCAAGAATGCCGATTGAACTGATATGCAGTTCGAGGATTGTTTGATTTTTTTTTTTTAATTCAGATTTCAAGCATTGGCATATTTGTAAAAGAATTAATGCATTTAGTAATTCAGCCTGACCTTTCATTTCATCAGTGGTGGCTTAACTATTTGCACCGTTGACCAGTGTGAAAGTTATGAGTTAAGCAGCAGTCAAGTGCAAAATGTTTGCATCATCACCCAAAAGCCACTTGCCGCTCATATTCCATCTCATGGCACGCCACACCTAGGGTGGCATGGTGGTGCAGCAATAGAGTTGCTGCCTTGCAGCACCAGAGACCCGGGTTCGGTCCTGACTACGGTGCTTGTCTATACAGAGTTTGTATGTTCTCTCCATGACCTGCGTGGGTTTTCTCTGGTATCTCCTGTTTCCTCCCACACCCCAAAAACGTACAGGTTTGTACATTAATTGGCTTTGTATAATTGTGAATTGTCCCTAGTGTGTGTAGGATAGCGTCAGTGAACGGGGATCGATGGTTGGTGTGGATCGGACAGAGGAAATAAAACAATAATAGTGTAATAATAGTCTATGTCGTTCAGAGCTTATTTGAGGTTGTAGTGTTTAATAGCTGAATGGCTGTAGGGAAGAAGCTGTTCATGAACCTGGACGTTACGGTTTTCAGGCTCCTGTATCTTCTTCCCGATGGCAGGGGTGAAATGAGGGTGTGGCCAGGGTGGTGTGGGTCTGATTATGTTGGCTGCCTTTTGGAGGCAGTGATTCCGGGAAATCCCTTCTATGGGGGGGGGAGATCAGACCCAGTAATGGACTGGACAGTGTTCACAACTTTTTGCAGTCTTCTTAGCTCCTGGGCATTCAAGTTGCCGAACCAGGCAGTGATGTAACCAGTCAATATGCTCTCCACTGTACACCTGTAGAAGTTCAAGAGAATCCTCTGACATACCAAATCTCTGTGATCCTCTGAGGAAGTAGAGCCGTTGATGCGCTTTCTTTATAATTGCATCAGTTTGCTGGGTCCAAGAAAGATCTTCGGAAATATGCATGCCCAGGAATTTTACTCTCTCCACTATCATCCCGTTGATATAAACAGGATTGTGGGTCCACATCCTTCCTCTTCCAAAGTCCACAATCAGTTCATTGGTCTTACTGATATTAAAAGCCAGGTTGTTGTGCTGGCACCATTTGGTCAATCGATCAATCTCACTTCTGTACTCTGACTCATCACCATCTGTAATTCGTCCAACAATGGTGGTGTCATTGGCGAACTGTGTCCAGCCACACAGTTGTGAGTATAGAGCAAGCAGAGCAGGGGGCTGAGCACCCAGCCTTGAGGTGCTCCCGTCCAAGTGGTCCAGTGCATAATGGGGAGCCAGTGAGATTGTTGCATGAAGTACTGGTAACCCCGAGTCACTGAACTTTATAATAAGTACTTTAATAAGAATACATACAGAGACAGGTACTGTAGGCTCAAAGTCGTAGGTTAAACTGAAAGCATGGCTGTCCGCATACCACCGGGTGGTATAGTGGAAACCCGACATGGATTACAGATCGGGTTAGCAATTGCAAAGCCAGACATGGATCAAATCAGCAATAGTGATTGATCCACATCCTGCTTCTTAAGACTTTTCCCCATGGGCTATATACAAAGCATGCAAGAACATCATATATAGACATAAAATTAACTATCATCTACAGCGACACGGCAGAGGATACAATGCAGATGCGATTAAGTAATGTCAGTTAGAGTCCAATGATTGCCTCTGGACATAGTCCTTGTATCTGGGATTTGGCCTGCTGACCTGTCCCGCGCGTGTACGATACGGCCCCTCAGTGACACTTTTTACAGGTGACGCCTCCACAGGTACAACCTGCACAGGGAGTTTCTTAGCAGGCGATGACTTGACCAGCGCAGGTTTCACAGGGGATTTCCCGACAGGCCCCATCAGCACCGGCTCCACTAGTGGTTCTTTCACAGGTGAAGAGACAAAATCCTGATCCCAGAACTGCGCACGGTCTACTACTACAATCGCATCCTCAGTTGACCTGTTGTGGCGGTAAGCAAACTGTAGTGAGTTGAGGTTCTTATTGAGATATGAGTTGATATGCGCCATAACCAACCTCTCAAAGCACACGGACGTTAGTATCTCCGGTCACCTTACTCTTTTTGGACACCGGTATTATTGATGCCCTCTTAAATCAGGTGGGAACCTCAAACCTCAGTAATGTTGAAAATGTCCGCAAAAACTCCAGCCAGTTGGTCTACACAGGTTTTGAGAACTACATCGGGGATACCATCAGGTCTAGACACTTTTTTGAGAGTGCACCCCCCTGAAGGATCTTCTGACATCGGTCTCTATAACTGTGACTGTAATGCCATCAGGGTGTATGGGGACTTGGGAAGGTACATCATTGTTCCCCCAATCAAAGCGTGCATAGAACACATTGAGCTTGTCAGGGTGCGATACTTCACTGTTGTTTGTGCTGCCTCATTATTTCGCATTGTAGGAGGTGATAATATTCAAGCCCTGCCACAGTTGCTGAACATCCACCTCATCCTCCACATTAGAGCAAATGTCCCTTTTGGCCTTTTTGATGGCCTTGTCAAGGTCGTATCTGGACTTCTCATACACCTCTATATGGTCACCAGACCTGAATGCCCGGGATCTGGTCCTAGAAGATTGCCGAACTCTTGGTTCATCCAAGGCTTCTGGTTAGGAAACACTCGGATGGTTTTTGTAGGAACACAATCCTCCACACATTTCCTTATGATGTCTGTGACAACTTTGGCATATTCATTCAGGTCCGTTGCAGAGTCCTTGAACATTGCCCAGTCTACAGACTCCAAGCAGTCCCGTAGTTGCTCCACTGCATCCCCTGCCCAGTTCTGTGCAGTCCTCACCGCTGGGGGTGCGCTCTTCAGTTGCTGCCTGTATGCAGGAAGAAACAGCACAGCCGAATGGTCAGATTTGCCGACGTGAGGGCATGGAATGGAGCGATAGGCATCTTTGATGGTCGTGTAGCAGTGGTCAAGGGTGTTTAATCCTCTGGTGCAGCAGGAGACATTGGTGGTGGTTAGGGAGTGATTTTAACCTGAAGAAATCAGGTTTTGTTGAAGTCCTCAGCTATGATGGTAAAGGCTTTGGGTACGCTGACTGGTGCTTGTTGACCACGGTGTGCAGCTCCTCTAGCGCTAGACGGACGCCTGAGCACCACGCAGAGTTCACCATGAGGCAGACGCCCCCGCCCCTCCATTTGCCCAATGCCCGCATTCGGTCCATATGACGGAAGGTGAAACCTTCAGGCTGGATGGCTGAGTCTGGGGAGCTGGGGGTGATCCATGTCTCTGTGAAACAGAGCACACAGCATTCTCTCAGCTTCCTTTTGTAAAGCAGCCTTGACCTTATTTCATCCACTTTATTTTCCAGTGACTGAACATTGGTAGGATGGTAGAGGGCGTTCCACTCCATTATTTAAGCGCGGCAAAAATATCGTTTGCATCTTGGCCTATTGGTATGATCCATCCAGCTCACCTACATGTACTGCAGTAAAATGCTGATATCAGGCATCCTTGGAACTTTGGTGATATGGGATAGACAGATTTCTGGTCTTATTGGATGCTAACTCTATTACTACCACAAAATACTTTAATTTCATGTTTCGCACATTACACAAAAGCACTATATTTTTTTTTCAGTGAACTCAATGAATTTAAAGAGAACAAGAAAGCGAATTCAGGGTGTTTCAGTTTGTCAAAACCTTAATATTCATGACCCTGGCCGTATCAGCAACAAAAAGCCCACTAGCACTACAGACCCTTGGTTCACCTGCAAATCAACCAATGAGCTAACCGGACAATTGGGATTTTCAAGCAAGCAGATATTTCATTATTGGGGTTTTAATGCGGTCCTACAATCCTGTGAGATCCAATCTGTCCATTCTCCAAGCCCGCTTGCACTCACCACGCTCAGTACTCCATCGGCCTTGGGAGGTTTGTTTCAGTTGCCATAGAATTTCAGCAACTGATTATATTTAACTGGACTATTGATATAAAAACCTTCCACCTCACCGAAGAGGGCTCAAGCGCTTTTAAAAAGAGTGCGGAGGATGTTGAGATTAATGGCAAGGTAGAAAGCAGCACTGGAAATGTGGTTAATAGGGCAAAAAGGTGGTGGGTGGAAATAGCAGGAAGTAATGCAGTGAAGAGATGATGAGGGAGGAGCAAGAACTGACTATATATCTGGTTATAGTTATCTAGCTATATATCTGGTTATATATAGATATCTGGTTGCCAATAACCCGATAACCTTATCTGCACTCCTAAAAAATACTAGGGATGCATAAGCCATCTTCTGGTAGAGTTTCCAAGAACAATACAAGTACACAATTACCAAAAAAAGTATAGATTTTCTTTTAAATAAATTAAATGGATAAAATCATAACATACATCTGTCAATGGATCATCAGCATCAAGGTTAGCTGCAGGTATCTGGTCCAGCCGTGGCCTCTTCGAAGATGATGTTGTGTGTTCTACAAGTCAAAGCAAAATAAATTACGCTGTTATAATGAAAAAAAAATACTGGGCTGGTGCTCTGCCTTTCAAATGACAGGTACCATTCTAATATCCACAGTAAAATGATGTAGATTCACATTTTAGAAACTTGAACACATAATCTATACTGACACTTAATAAAATACTTATAGTTCTGTAACACTAAGATCTTTCAGGTGATGTGTAATAGATTCTCCCACACTACTGAAGATTGCAGTAGTTTTGGGCAATATATTTCCTCAACCAACTGTTAGTCTGACATCACCAGAGGATTGCTGGTGCCAAACTAGAAGATTGCCTAGAGTATTGGGAATAACTCAATATAACAACTCAACAAGCTTTCATTCACCTTTAAAAAAAAATGTTACACAGTAGTATAATACATTTTCCAGCACCTCATATTTCGCTTGGGCAGCTATCAACCCAGCAGTATGAACATTAAATACTCTTGAGTAACTTCTACTTACACTCTACTCCCCTCCCCCCTTTCCTCCACCCTAGTCATTTTACCAGTTTCACAGTTCTCCATTGTTTCCCTCTTGAGATCACACCCCTAGCCAACAAAGGACCTGCCAGAGATAATGGGTTCAAGAAGGAACTGCAGATGCTGGAAAATCGAAGGTACATAAAAATGCTGGAGAAACTCAGCGGGTGCAGCAGCATCTATGGAGCAAATGAAATAGGTAACGTTTCGTGCCGAATAATGGACCTACTGCCCGAGATAATTTACAGCCGACCCGGATTTTTTTCTCGCTCTTCATCACCCCACCCCCCTGAAGAAGGGGCTCGACACAAAATACCACCCATCCTTTTTCTCCAGAGATGCTGCATGACCGGCTCAATTACTCAAGCACTTTGTGTCCATCTTTGGGACATGAAGGAAATAGATTTAAATGAAATTCTGATAGTTTAGAGTCTGACTCGTTAGGATCCCATTTCCCACAATTCCTCTAAACTCACTGAAGCCCTGGTGAGCTAAATATTAAATTAGATTATCGCAGACTTGCTATATTTCCTCAGATTCAAAGTGATCTCGATGAAGTGCTTCGTGAAGTCCTGAGGCTACAAATGACACTCAATGCCAATGCATTAGCAGGACTAAACTAAATGGGAGATTTTCATCTTTCTCATCTGGTTGCTGAGCATTGTCCCATCATTGTCCCAAACAAGTTCTGCAACTGACACATGAACCACCTTCTCCAGCTGCCTCTCCACATTGTATCTCAATAATAATTATACTTATGCAATCAACATAAGTTACCCAAGCATTGGAAATGTCCTCATTCTTCAGGGAACGGGGGTTCCCCTCCCCTACCATAGATGAGGCTCTCACCAGGGTCTCTTCAATACCCCACAACACTGCTCTCTCCCCATCCCCCCCCAACTCGGAACAAGGGCAGAGTCCCCCTAGTCCTCACCTTCGACCCCACTAGCCGTCACATTCAACAAACAGTCCTCCGTCATTTTCGCCACCTCCAACATGATCCCACCACTCGCCACGTCTTCTCATCTCCCCCCAGTCTGCTTTCCGCTCCCTCCGTAACTCCCTGGTCAATTCTTCCCTTCCCACCCGCACCACCCCATCTCCGAAACCTCTTGCAACCGCAAGAGATGTTACACTTGTCGATTTACCTCCCCCCTCGACTCCATGCAAGGACCCAAGCAGTCGTTGCAGGTGCGACAGAGGTTCACCTGCACCTCCTCCAACCTCATCTATTGGATCCGCTGCTCTAGATGTCAGCTGATCTTTATCGGTGAGACCATGCGTAGGCTTGGCGATCGTTTCGCCGAACACCTCAGCTCGGTCCGCATTAACCAACCTGATCTCCCTGTGGCTCAGCACTTCAATTCCCCTCTCATTTCGAATCTGATCTTTCTGTCCTGGGCCTCCTCCATTGCCAGAGTGAGCACCACCGGAAACTGGAGGAGCAGCACCTCATATTCCGCTTGGGCAGTCTGCATCCCGGTGGCCTGAACATTGACCTCCAATTTCCAGTAGCCCTTGCTGTCTCTTCCCCTTCTCAGCTCTCCCTCAGCCCTCTGGCTCCTCCTCTTCCTTTCTTCTTCCTGCCCCCCACCCTGCATCAGTCTGAAGAAGGGTTTCGGCCCGAAACGTTGCCTATTTCCTTCGCTTCATAGATGCTGCCGCACCCGCTGAGTTTCTCCAGGAATTTTGTCTAGTTACCCAAGTAAATTTGTTCCCAGTTATTTCATCAAACTATGTGCACACACACGTTCGAAAATAGCAAATTGTAAACCTTGACTATCTAAATTAGAATGGCATGTCTGCAGGGCATAATGGACTTCATCTGAGGAACTTAAAAATAAACTCTGAAAGATTGGATATGTTGGTTTTAATTCTCCCAAATTTTTCAGACAGAGAAGGTTCTATTAGATTTGACATTTATCAATATACCTGCTTTGCTTCAAAAGCGAGACACATAGCAAGACACTACCACCAGTTACCTTAACATGTGTTATAAGGAAAATATTATTTGCTATTATTAAAGACATTGTAGCTGAGCACCATGAACAATTCAAGGTAACCAGATGAATCAACAGCTCCGTGAAGATAAACCAGGTTTGACCAATTTATTGTTCTTTGAAGTAGCAGTGTAAGCTGTGAATAAAGGTAGATTAATTTCCAGAGGGCAGTTCACAACGATCAAAATAACTGATAAAATGATTGCCAAAAATAAAAGCACGCGGTATTGGAGTAACTTATTGGCATGGATTGAGTGTCGGCTGATAACATGAATACAGCAGCAGGAATAATTGGGATTTCTTCTGGTTGGCAAGTTGCAGAGATTGGTACTGGGTACCGTATGATCGCTAAAGTTGCTCATGACAAAAAGAGAAATAGGAAAGTATATTTATATATGGACATAAGGAAGCTACAGAAGTAATTTAAAATCATTAAGATTTAGGGGCAGTAGTCGAGCATGCATTATTTGAGCCTGCTCAACAAGTTATCGAGATCATGGCTCATTGTTTACCTGGGTAGCACAACGGTCCAGTGGTAGAGTTGCTACCTTATGGAGCCGGATCCGATCCTGACTATGGGTGCTGTCTGTACAGAGTTTGTACGTTCTCCCCGTGACTGTATGTGTTTTCCCCTGGTGCGCCGTTTTCCTCCCACACTCCAACGATGTACAGGTTTGGAGGGTAATTGGCTTAGGTAAAATTGTAAATTGCTCCTAATGTGTAGGATAGAGCTACTGTATCGAGATTGCTGATCAGCGCAGACTCGGTGCTCCGAAGAGCCTGTTTCTCCACTGTATCTCTAAACCAAATCTCAACACCATTTTACAGCCTATTACCAAATCCCTCAATTACCTTCATATATAGATTTTATCAAGTCAGTTTCAAATAAACACTTTGACTAGGTTAAATAAGTGGTCAAAGATCTGACAAATGTAGCAGAATCTGGGAAAATGTATAATTATTCGTTTTAACAAGAAAAAGAAAAGAAAAAGTGGTGTATCTAGATGATCAGAGATGACAGAGTTCTGGGTTGCAAAGGGATTTGGTGTCCTAACGCATAGAATCAGAATGGTTCGAGCACGTGGCTTCATAGCAAAACAAGATCACTGTGGAAAAAACAAACTATTGCATACAGTATGGTTTATTTGGACATTTTCTCATTCCAAAGAGCTGCCACATGATTATGTGTTCAAGAAGGAACTGCAGATGCTGGAAGATCGAAGGTACACAAAATTGCTGGAGAAACTCAGCGGGTGCAAGAATTTTGTGTACCTTCGATCTTCCAGCATCTGCAGTTCCTTCTTGAACACAGTAAAATGAGCTAAAGTGAGCACTTTTACTGTGTTCAAGAAGGAACTGCAGATGCTGGAAGATCGAAGCTGCTGCACCCGCGTGAGTTTCTCCAGCAATTTTGTGTACCTGCCACATGATTATAATGTTTTTAATGTAGACACCTGGGGTTGGAGCCCCGAGGTCTCGCCGAGCTGCATGGGCCACGTCGCCAAGAACAAAGAGGGACCCGGCATGGGGGGGGGGGCCTAGAACTAAGGGGGACCTGCCGTGGGGTAGGTGGGCAGAAAGGAGGAATTAATGGAGGAATTAATACTTTTTGTAACTTTATCAGTGCCTTTGTGGAGATCTTTTGTGTGCTTTGTATGCAAAAACAAAGATTTTCACTGGGCCTAGCTCGGTACAAGTGACAATAAAGTATCTTCATCATCATTTGGCCCATCATGTATGTGCTGACTCCATGCCAGAACAACTCACTAGTTCCACCTCCTGGCCTTTTCCCCCATAGACATGCAAATTTTTTCTCCTTTATTTATCTAATTTTCTTTGAAATTAAAAATGAAGCCCGAGTGTACCATAGCTATGGACAATACATTCCAAATTATAGCCATGAGCTACTTAAAAATAAAAGCTTCTCATTAAACTTTCCTGGGCTCTTTAATGAGGCAACTAGAATTGAACGCAATACTGCATTAAAAAGCATTCTTAAATCAAAAGATATTCCCAGTTTGGAAATGAAACTTATTGCATACCTCTGGGTGGTCGGTCTCTGTTCTTGTCACGTACCACAGCACGTTCTCTGTCCTCCAAATCCCTGCGAAAATCACGGCTACGCAGCTCTTCTGGGACATCCTGGGTCGGTTGCCTGTAATCATATTTTTTTTTGTGGGTTTGCTACTTTTGAGTTAATTTTCGTGTGCATGGAAATATGAAATAGTAAAGTCGTCCAAATTACTGTTCCACCCATCTCAGGCACTCGAAGTTGCCTGTATTTCACTCTGGTTGAATCCTTTTATCATTTTACCCTTTTTCGTCTCCTTATCCCCATTAGCCAACAGCATTCTCTGTAGCTATTGAATGATGCATTTTTCCTCTTTGTGCAATGTAATCTTCGACATATGTACCATTACATCTTCTAGATCTATTTACCAGGTCAGTGGGAAATATTTGCTTGATTCCTCCCCTGTGCCAGGCATTGTCAGCAATGGTTTCTCTTCTATTATACTGAGCAATTGACAAGGTGAAGCAGAATTGATTTATTTACTTTATATTTTTATTATAAAGTAATATTTGAATAAATTACCACATTGATGTATGTAAAAGACTTCAACATAATCCTAACTTTAACTGTGGCCTGGAATATTTAAGTATCCCACCAACCCTTTCCCTGCTCTTCAGCCACTCCAACATTAAAATAGAAGATGGAAAATTTCACCGTCCATTTCTCAGGCAAATGCATCAAAAATATGGTGCTTAAACTATTTCTCATTAATGCCTACTCCAAAAGATCTGTATGAGCCTCATTGATAACTAAATTGAATCAATACATTTTAAATGCAGATGTGTAGGTGCCATATTTTAAAATATTTGCTTAATAAAGTTTATACAGATGTAGAGGAACTTAATAAATGTATTTAAATTCAAGAGCCCACATGATTAGCTTTAATATTGCTTTTAAAGATAGTCTTTTTACAATAAACATATTTAAATTATTGCTTCAATTTCACCCTTTCTCCCTTTAATCTGACTATTCAAATCAAATTCTAGCCAAATTCTCAAAGCAAAAAACCTGCAAATAAATTCCTATCAATTAGGAATTGGGTAAGAAACTCAGAAATGGCTCATGATTACTTGCTTATAAATTTTAATTCCTAACACAAAACACAATATTTACTAGTCACCTGTTAATCTATCAGTGTTAAATATTTGATGAAAATGTTACATCCTTGTGGAACAAGAATATCAGACATATAATCATATTGCCATATGCTACAACTAGTCAAATAATTTATTGAAAATTAAAAAATCAAGACAAAGTTTCACTCAAATTTCATCCATCTTCTAACCTGTATTTTATTTTAGTATGAGAAGGAAGGTCACGACTCGAATATTGCTTGGAAAGTTGACTCAGATCTCCTTCTCCTTTTCCCTTCCCTCCTCTAGCTGGTTCAAACGTCGGTCGAGCAGCAGTTGTCATTTTTAAGCGCCCTATTTAAAAACATTGGCAAAGATAGGAAAATTAGTATTTATCTAAACATGACAAAAGATTATGCTGAAAGTTCAGATACACCACCCCATCACCCTGTTCCTGTCCTCTCCTCCTTACACATTCTCACCTCTCCCATTTCCGAAACCCCCATTTCTTTTTACCCTCCTCTTCCACCTCCCCCCATCCATTTTCATTTTTATTCCTCCCTCACGGTTTACATTTTACCCCTCCTCTTCTTTACTTGTCGGATACTCCTTTGACTCATTTTCACTTCTAGTCTTTGTCACTATCTCCACCCATCAGCCAAATCGTGTCAGGCTTAGCCCCATCCCTACCTCACGTTTCCAGCTTTCTCACCCTCCCTACTCCATTAATCACAAAGGTCCCAATGCAAAACATCATCTATCCACCCCCCCACCCCCGCAGATACTGCCCCACTGAGTTCCTCCAGCACTTTGTGTTTTGCTCAAGATTCCAGAATCTTCATTTTCTTGTTTAACCTTCTTTAATACGGGCATGTCATACAAAAATCTGATCATATTCCACACTGATTTTTGTGAATAAATCTCAACTGAGACTACTCCAATAGGGTCCTAATTAACTAGATTGGATTTCCCCTGTTTTTGTGGAGACAAAAGACATGAATAATTTTCTACATTCACATTTTGAAGCAAAGCTATTGACCTGAAACTTTAATTATTTCTCCTAAGATGCTGCCTGAGCATTTCCAGCATATCCTATTTTCATTTCAAACACCCAAGGTTGGGGGGGGGGGGGGTTTTTTGTTGTTAAATTAAATGGAAACATTTAATGCCTTCCTGTAACTGACTTCAAACTGAGTGGCTTGTCAAGCTATTTCATTCATCTGGTAGCTGTCAAATTAATAACTACATTTAACATTTTGGTGATGGGCTTTTAAATTCAATGCTTTTGATCATCTGTATAGGCTTCTTCAATACTGGTCCAGTAATTTAATTGCTTCCCCACCATCGTACCTGTACATTATAGAGGGGATGCCAAAATATTTAGAGACAAATAAAGGTGTGCCAAATTTTGGAGTAAATACAACAGACTGTATCAGGACTTATTGTCTTTGAGATTAGTTCAGTTAAGAATTCAGATTTTTTTTTGCATGGCTGTATGGTAATTCACATATCACTGTACCTTAATTGGTACACGTGACAATAAAAGACCTTTGAAACCTTTGAAATCTGGTCCAGTTTATTGTCAAGTGCACGTACAGCAGGGTACAGGTACAATGAAAATCTTGTTTGAAGCAGCATCATAGGCACATAGATCAGATAACACACATATATAAGACATAAATTATATATAAATCCCACATAAACTCTACAATACAGCAAAAAAGTAAATAAAAACAAGACATTAGTGAAAAACCACACCGGCGACCACAAATGCCGGAGTAACTGGAGTAAAATATGGGACAGGCAGCATGTCTGGAAAGAAGAAATGCGTGACGTTTCTGGTGAAGACCTTTCTTCAGACAGTCGGAAGAAGGGTCTCGACCCGAAACATCACCCATTCCGGTCTGCCAGTCCCGCTGAGTTTCTCCAGCATTTCGTGTCTATATACATTCCTGTCTGTTGGAATTGCCACATCAGGCCATGATGCAGCCAGTCAGGATACGTTCCTTAGTGCATCTGCAGAAGTGTGTTAGTGTCTCTGGTGATATGCCAACTCAATTCAAATTTCTAAAAATGTAGAGGCATTGGCATTCCTTCTTCATGTTTCCATCTATGTGTTAGGCCGATTACAGATTAAACATCCAGGAGTTGAAGCTGTTAATTCTCTCCACCTTCAACTCACAAATAAAAATGGGCATGTGGTCTCTCAACTTTCCCTTCCTGGTGTATAAAAGGAAGGCAGACACTTTTAGGGCAGCCATTTGGGTGTGACGTGAGCAGCCAATGTCCAGGTGTAATGTTTGAGGCTGAGTGCTGAGGCTTTAGCTCAAGTGGCTTTGGAGAGGAGGATGAGCAGAGGCAGAAGATAAGATGAGACGTTTTGTTTGTAACTTTTCTTTGGTCGTAGTGCAATAGAGATGGCAGTTAGGACGCTGGTATGCTCCACTTCCACGATGTGAGAAGTCATGGAAACTTCTAGTGTCCCTTAGCACTACACATGTGGGTGGTGTGCCCAGCCACAGCTGCTGACTGACAACGAGGGAACCAGAACATCCTCAGGATTAGTCAGGAGCATAATCATGCAGGATGGCTGCAGCAGCAGTCTAATCTGTGGCACCAGGCCTGATTCTGAGGCACAGCATGATAGTTGAAGTCAGACAGGGCGACAATGTTCAGAACTAATTTAATTAGGCAAAAGGTTAAAAAGCGGGTCCTCAAAGGTAGCAATCTTGGGAAATGTTTGCTAGTGTTACTCGGGAGGGTTTAAACTAGATTGGCAGGGGGCTGGAATCAAATGCAGCAGTGAGGCAGGTGGTAGGCCGGAAGTGGGTACAAGAGCCAATCACAGCAAATTCAGTAGACAAGATATAGACACAAAAAGCTGACACTCAGCGGGTCAGGCAGCATCTCTGAAGAAAGGGAATAGGTGTTGTTTTGGGTTAAGATACTTCGGTTTCCTTTGTGTTTTCTCAGTAGACAGGATATTGGGCCGCACAGCATGGAGCAACAAAAGACAATTTGATTAAATTACATTTATTTCAATGCTAGAGTCCTGACAGGCAAGGTGGATTAATCAAGCAGTGGATAAGTATGTGTGGGTATTAAACAGGAACTTGTAGAAGTTAATTGGAGCAGGTTGTATGAGGGTAAAGGGATGTCCGGAAAGTGGGGTGCATTAAAAGTGTGATAGTGAGAGATCAAGGTATGCATGTTCCTGTTGGAATGAATGGCGAGGCAAGTTTAGGTTTATCATTGTTCACAAGGACTGAGGAACAGTGAAAAGCTTTGTTTTGCATGCTATCCAATCAGATTGGATAAAACTATACATAAACACAATCAAGCCAAATGCAAGTAGAATGGAGAGAAAAGGGGAAGATGGAGTGTGGAATATAATTTTCAGCACTGCAGCGCGCCAGTTCCGTTCACAAAGTCCAATGTCCACAATAGGCAAAAGATGAATCGGAGAGTATGCTAGCCTTATGGAAGGATGATTCAGAAGCCTGATGACAGAAGGGAATGAGTAAGGGACCCTGGATGACAAGAGAAATTGAGGCTCTGGCAGGAAAAAGATGTGGGTCAGGTATAGGCAGCTAGGATCAAGTATATTCCTGGAGTATCATAGGATTGAAAAGTATACACAAAGGAAATTAGAAGGGCAAAAAACAGCCATGAGATAGCTCTAGCAGATAGGATTAAGGAGAATCCAAATGGATTTTATATTAACGCGAGAAAGGTCACTAGAGAGAAAATAGGGACCCCCAGAAACTAAAGCAGTCATCTATGTGTGGAGCCACATGAGATAGAATAGGTCCTCAGTGAATACTTTGCCTGTTTTTACCTTGAGAAAGACATGAAGATTAGGGAACTTGCAAATGTTACTAGCGATGTTTTGAGGATCGTCCATATTACAGTCGAGGATCTACGGGATGTTTTAAGACATATGAAGGTAGATAAATCTAATGGACCTAATCAGATATATCCAAGGATGCTGTGTGAAGCTAGATAAGAAATTGTAAGAGCCCTTGTTCAGATATACAAATCGTTAAGACATGGGTGAGGTGCGGGAAGACTGGAAGATGGCGAATGTTGTGCCTATTTGAGAGGGGCTGCAAGTAAAAACTTGAACTATGCACCAGTAAGCCTAACATTTGTGGTAAGAAAGTTTGATACAGTGCCTCACAAACAACCTGTTAATTCCTACCTACCACAACCTCAAAGTGTTCAAAGCTTATGGGTTCTCCTGAAACTCATAACAATTGGCACCTGCAAAAAGACTCTTCCATTCTTAAACATGAATCAGGCCGTGTTCAATCAGAATGACCAGAAGATCGCCTTGTCAAACAAGGATTTCAAAGATTGGAAGCAACACCTATCCTCAAGAGTAAATCAATAGTTTGGCAGGCATCTGAATGCAGCCATCGATCAGAAAACCTGGGAACTAAACCTGGGATGAATAGAGTGTAGGGGCCTCAGCAATTTGTTAAGAGCCACAACATTCACAGGAGGATGGACTGGAAGAAAGGAGGAGGAAGATGTACGAGAATGAGGAGCAGCAAGAGAAAGGGGGGAGAGCACAGACTGAAGGTTCATTGCCTGCTCTGTAGGTAAACTAAAGAATCTGACGGAGTCGCAGACAGAAGGAATGATGTGGAGTTAATCATAGTACTGCCCTCATATCCAGAGCTATGGTTGAGAGCCTAGATTTTCTGATAGGTTGGAGAAGTTATTGCCAAGAATTATGTATTTGAGGTTGTAGTCAGCAAAATACAAGTCCATTCCTCTACCGAGGTATATGCACTTCTGTGCATTACGAAAGTAGTGGGTTCAGGTCCCAACCCACAAAGTTGGGTTGAAAAGTGTAGGTTGAAATCATATGGAGAACAGTGATGAAAGAAGTGCCATATTTAAGTCAAAGCCTCTTCTCCCCTACCAAACCGATGCACAACGTTTAACCAGGGGTCCTTTAAAAAAAACAAAAAACCCTAATGTTTGTCCATTAATGAACTTCACAGTTCATTGATTGATAAATTGTCCGGTCATAATTTTGGTCTCTACCAGATAGTTGATTGCTTGGATGCCTGTGAAAGTCATATTGAACCCACCCTGCACCCCAGCTCATCCTCTAGCTCCCGTCCATTCCCACCCACCCACATTTAGTGTTTCCCCCCTGCCTGCTTCTCTCGAATCTCCTCTCTGTCCTGCGGTCTAGTTAAACTGCAGATACAACGAACTGTAGATTATATTACAGAAAAAACCATGAACTTCAAAGAACTGGTTTACACATAAAGATAACTTAGGCAGCACCAATGGAGAACATGGAATAGGCGACGTTTCGGGTGGGGACCCTTCTTCAGACACGGAAACGTTGTCTATTCATTCCCTCCGCAGATGCTGCCCGACGCGTTGAGTTAGTTAAACATAGAAACATAGAAATTAGGTGCAGGAGTAGGCCATTCGGCCCTTCGAGTCTGCACCGCCATTCAATATGATCATGGCTGATCATCCAACTCAGTATCCCGTACCTGCCTTCTCTCCATACCCCCTGATCCCCTTGGCCACAAGGGCCACATTTAACTCCCTCTTAGATATAGCCAATGAACTGGCCTCAACTACTCTCTGTGGCAGAGAGTTCCAGAGATTCACCCAACGTGTGTTCAGTCGGTGGAGATGTCGCTCGGGGCCAGGACGTGGGCCGTGGGCCGTGGGCCGTGGGCCGCGGGGGCGAGGAGATGTGGGGTTGCACCGAGCGACGGGCGGTGAATCCGACCCTACCCTGTCCCTGGGATCCGGTGAGCGGCCGCGAGGGCAGCGGCAGCCGCCGCCAGCAGCAGCCGCCGCCGTCTCTCCCACCCGGTGGCTCCTCCTCTCCCCCACCCCCACCCGGTGGCGCCTCCTGCCCCCGCCCCCCCACGGCCGGTAACCGCGCGCCTGCCTCCCGCGCGCCCCCGGTACCTGCGAGCCGCGCGCCGCCGCCGCCCGCGCCGCGTTCCGAACCCAACGGCCGCCCGTTCCAACGCGCGAACCACCAGCAACAGAACCCCCGGATTCCCCACAATGCACCGCGCTGTCCACGGTGGCCGACACCACACCACACCGACACGATCCGAGCCCGGCGCGGCCACCAAGCGCTTTTCCTGCGAGAGGATGAGGGTCGGGAACGGCGCAGCGGCTTCCCAACGGGTAGGGAGGAACTGCAGATGCTGGTTTTACACCGAAGAAGGTCGGTTTACACCGTTTACAGTCTGAAGGAGGGTCTCGACCCGAGATGTCACCCATTCCTTCTCTCCAGAGATGCTGCCATCAGGCTCTTTAACACTATAACCTCAAAATAAGCTCTGAACTACATAGACTTGGGGGCATTGGTTTTGTATTTTTGCACTATTAGCAATGTTACAACATTTTGAGATGTAAAAAAATCAAGCATGTGATTGATCCCATCAGATAAAGCATAAAAATAACTTTAATTTGATACCTAATTCGCTTTCATATCTTCACTATTAACAAAGTTATAGCCATACCCACAATCCTGTTTATATCAAAGGATGGCGGAGAGAGTCAAAAACCTCAAATTCCTGGGCGTGCATATTTCTGATCTTTCCTAGACCCAGCACACTGATGCAATTATAAATAAAGCACATCAACACCTCTACTTTGTGAGAAGATTAAGGAGATTCCGTATGTCAAAGAGGATTCTCTTGAACTTATACAGGTGTACCAGTAGAGAGCACATTGACTGGTTGCATCATGGCCTGGTTCGGCCATCACCGACCTCCTCACCATCGAAGGGATTTATCGGAGTCCCTGCCTCAAAAAGGCAACCAGCATCATCAGAGACCCACACCATCCTGGCCACACACTCATTTCACCACTGCCATCGGGAAGAAGGTACAGGAGCCTGAAAACTGTAACGTCCAGATTCAGGAACAGCTTTTTCCCCAGAGCCATTAAGCTATTAAGCACTACAACCTCAAATAAGCTATGAACTACAATAGTAGCAATGTTACAAAATGTTGAGATTTAAAAAATCAAGTCTGCAATTTATCCCATCAGATAAAGCATAAAAATAAGTTTAATTTGACACCAAATTCACTTTCATATCTTCAGTACAGGTGCACAACCTTTTATCCGAAAGCCTTGGGACCAGACACTTGTCGGATTTCGGACATTTTCGGATTTCCGAATGGAAGATTTTTAGCGTAGATTAGGTAGGTAGCGCGGGCGGCTTGAAAAGTCTGGAGCAACTGCCTCCTCCCCGGAGACCGGGGAATCATTGTAAATCATTGCATAAATGTTAGTCAGTTAGTTTGGAGGGATTTTATGTGGTGGTGGTGGGGTGGGTGGGTGAAGGGGGAAACTTTAATTCTTAGTCCCATACCTGGTCGGCGGCTCCCAACATCGCGGAGCTGGGGGCTCCGTCCGGCCGCGTGCGGCGCCGGTTGTAGCTCCGACCCCGGCAACTCTACCCCTGGCTGCGAGGCTCCAAATCCAGCGCGGCCCGCGGCCCCAGCTCCGCGAATGTTGGAAGAAGGCGACCTCCGCGCCCTGGAGCTTACCGCACAGCGACCCGGTAAGGCATTGCCCGCTCCCCGCTGGTATCCCAGCGCTGCGGAGCTTACTGCACGGCGACCCGGTAAGGCATTGTCCGGGTGGGGGGCGTCCGGCCGCGGGCGGCAGTGGATTTGGAGCGTCTCGCAGCCAGGGGTAGAGTTGCCGGGGTCGGAGCTACAACCGGCGCCGCCCGCTGGCGGCCACAGCGCTGCGGAGCTTACTGCACGGCGACCCGGTAAGGCATTGACCGCTCCCCGTCTCTCCGACCAGGTAGGGGACTAAGAATTAAAGTTTACCCCTTCAACCCCCCCTTCACATAAAAGCCCTCCAAACTAACTGACTAACATTTAAGCAATGATTTACAGATGTTTAAGTGTCTCCCCGGTCTCCGGGGAGGAGGCAGCCGCTACAGTAGTACAGACCTGGGTTGACCGTGGGTCGTTTCGGGTCAAGTTTGGCGCCAAACGCGAACTTTGTTGTGCCGATGACATCCTGGAAAAAATGGCCGGTTTTCGGAGGTTTTCGGTTTCCGGAACACCGGATAAAAGGTTGTGCACCTGTATTAAAAAAGTTATGGCCATTTTCATACTTGGAAATTAGCACCTTGTTCCCTATTGCTTTTCCATTGACTTAACACAAAAGCTGTGATCGAGGACAGTCAAAAATTAAGAGAACTGAATGAAATTTTCACTTATTATAGATTGAAGCATTCTGAAACAAAAATAAAATATCTTACTTGGATGACCTGAAATTAAAACATATAATTAGATAGTTACCTAATTGTAGCTAATTACAAAATTGACCGTTGTGACGGAAATAGTAATAAACACCCAGACTGCCTTGAAAATTCAAAAATGTGATATTCTCAAGATCAGAACTTTAATATTATTGTATTATAGGCTGTAAGTCTGTAACAGATAGGTAAATAAATTACAATTTCTAGCAATAGACCAAGTCTTTATGGAGAAGATCAGTTGCTAGCTGGTACATTGGCATATCATAATCAGTAGCATCATCATACTCCTCAGATTGTAACCAATAAGCAACTCTGTACACCTTGTTTTTCCTCACCTTTTCAGTTTTGGCATTGTAAACTACAGGTTTTTGCTCTTCAAACCACGCATGACACGCCTTTCTGCCCACTACTTTCCCATTAAGAATGTCCTGTAGATCATCACATTTGGAGTAGTCCAAATTCGGATAATCTCTGAAATGCTGTCTAAATCAGTCTCTTTTGCTGGGCATTTGGATTGACAATTTTGCATTTCTTCTTCAGAGACATCTGTTTAAAATGTAAAGAAGAAAAAAACCACTGAACAGCATTAACAGAAACAAGTTATTATTTGCAGTTTTAGAAGAAAAAGGTAGAAATAGTAATGTTAAACGCTAAAACAAATAGTAAATACTCAACAAAAAATTCATATTCATCAAATCAATTAAATTCATCTAATCAAAAAGGTCCCACACAAGAGATTACATAGAAACATAGAAACATAGAAATTAGGTGCAGGAGTAGGCCATTCGGCCCTTCGAGCCTGCACCGCCATTCAATATGATCATGGCTGATCATCCAACTCAGTATCCCGTACCTGCCTTATCTCCATACCCCCTGATCCCCTTAGCCACAAGGGCCACATCTAACTCCCTCTTAAATATAGCCAATGAACTGGCCTCAACTACCCTCTGTGGCAGAGAGTTCCAGAGATTCACCACTCTCTGCGTGAATCATTTATTAGTGTGCAAAGAAAAAAACATTCAGCGTGTGAGTATATATATATATATATATATATATATATATATACACACACACGCTGAACGTTTTTTTCTCGTTTATTATACTGTTTACATTGTACTATGTTTACAAATTCTGTTGTGTTGCTGCAAGTAAGAATTTCATTGTTCTATCTGGGACATCTATATAATTAAAAGTTTTATCTTGACCACTTCCTGTCTGCACTGTATATTGATTTTAGAAAAAATGATACTCTGTATTGCTGTGATTTTTGGCCATCTTACTCACAGTCCTCCGCTGAGCCAGCCCCAGGGATTTTTCCCATCGATGAAAAATAAAAATGTTATGAGTGTTTAAAAAAAACCTTGAGATAAGCTGTTTGGTCCTCTCATCTGTCAATGACCGCGATGAAGGTAACGCCCCTTCCGGACTACAAAACCCCGGATGCCTGGACATGAGTTAGTCACTCTGCAAGATCGCGAGGGGGAGCCCACGACTGTCATTCTAAGCTGTGAATCAACTGACTGTCATTCTAAGTTGTGATTCAACAATGTACTTGCAATAAATGATTTGTTAGCCCTTAATGACAATGCCATGAGTTGTTTGGCCTGCTGCCCTGCTTGTGCTTGAAAGTGTAATGCTTAATTGGAAATGAAATGCAATGACAATGCCATGAGATGTTTTTCCTGCTGCCCTGCCTGTGCTTGAAACTGCAATGCTTTATTACGTCCAACTGTGTTTGGAAGAAATAAATGCTTTATTAGGTCCGACTGTGTTTAGTCCAAAAGTCCTGCTCATTTTGTGACTTCCGCTTAGTGGACAAGTCGCGCTGATTGTGTAATTTCCAGTAAGTGCAGAGGTCACGCTGATTGCGGAAGTGCCGCTGACTGCGGAAGCCACACAATGAAGAGGCCGCACTCAGCCATGTGAGTAGATTCAAGAAAGTTTACTGTCATATGTATGGTGTGTGTGTGAGAGTGTGTGTGTGTGTGTGTATGTGCGTGAGTGTTTGTGTGTGTGTGTGTGTATGTGTGTGAGGAGTGTATGTGCATGTGAGTGTATGTGCGTGAGTATGTGTGTGTGTGTGTGTGAGAGTGAGTGTGTGCGTGTGAGTATGTGTGAGTGTATTTGTGTGAATGTATGTGTGTGTGTATGTGTGGGTGGGTGTATGTGTGTGAATGTATGTGTGAGTGTGTTTGTGTGTTTGGTGGAGGGTGTGTGTCCGACTGTCAGTGTGTGTGTGTGTATTGGAATTGGTGGAGAGGTGGAATATTGCGTTGGGGGACCAGCCCTCCCGTGTGAAGCTGGAACCCAACAGGTCCCACTTAGTCTAGTATGACAGTAAAACACTCTTGACGACTTGAAGGCCTGTCCCGCTGAGTTTAACATTTTGTGTTCTTCTGGCATGTGTGAAAGAAAGGATGGAATATAGTCTGGTTTGACAACGTTACCCAAATCTGCTGACATTGTGCGTTCCTCTGTCCCTGATAATGCTACCAATATAAGCCATGCCAGGAAAATCTGGTCCAATTGGACCAAGCCTATAAAGATGATAACGGTTGGGATCTTGCGCAAAAGATAAAATGCCAGAGGAACTCAGTAAGTCAGGCAGCATCTATGAAGAGAATGAATGCTACATCTTCACATTAAAATGGGACTCGGTGTATTATTTAAAGTACCAATAATGGAAGAAAGTAGCCAAAATAAACATTAAGCAATTCAAGAAATAAAAATGACATGTTGAAGGGACATGGGTCACTGGTCAAAAAATTATTTCTAAACTCGTGCACAAGCGAAGTCACAGGACTTTCAGCAGGTATATAGGTTATTTCTTAGGTGACAGGATCGGTCACAGTCAGCATGAAGGGGAAATCATGCTTGACTAATTTTCTGGAATTTTTTGAGGATGTAACATGTAGAATGGATAAGGGAGAGCCAGTGTATGTGGTGTATCTGGACTTTCAAAAAACCTTTGACAAGGTCCCACACAAGAGATTAGTGTGCAAAGTTAGAGCACATGGTATTGGGGGTAGGGTATTGACATGGATAGAGAACTGGTTGGCAGACAGGAAGCAAAGAGTAGGAATTAACGGATCGGTTTCAGAATGGCAGAGTGACTAGTGGAGTGCCGCAAGACTCAGTGCTGGGACCCCAGGTATTTACAATATATATTAACGATTTAAATGAGGGAATTAAATGGGATATCTCCAAGTTTGCGGACGACACAGAGCTGGGTGGCTGTGTGAGCTGCGAATGGGATGCTATGAGGCTGCAGTGTGACTTGGATAGGTTGGTAGAATGGGCAGATGAATGACAGATGCAGTATAATGTGGATAAATGTGAGGTTATCCACTTAACTAGAACAGGAAGGCAGATTATCATCTGAATGGTGTCAGATTATGAGAAGGGTAGGTGCAACGAGACCTGGGTGTGCTTGTACATCAGTCACTGAAAGTAAGCATGCAGGTACAGCAGGCAGTGAAGAAAGCTAATGGGATGTTGGCCTTCATTGTGTTAGATCCTGATTATGATGAAACGCAGGTCTGTATTAATGCAGCAGCACAGTTGCCGAGAATGTTTATCATGAGTGACCTTTGACAAATCCCATGATTCCTTGCTTTTTTCAGAATACCAAACTCGCTTCTAAACAGATGTTTAATGTACAAAAGCAAGGAAGTTGTATTATCACAGAATCCTAAAGAACACAATTTAGTTGAAGACCATGTCTGCGTGGAAAACAAACAGAAAATGCCGCAAGCACTCAATGGGCCTGTGAAAAGAAACACGGAGTTAACATTTTAAGTCAAAGACCCTTTGTGCTGGCTCTCTTCCAGAGCATTACTCTGATTCCACCCACCTTCCTTTTACCCGCAGCCTTGCAAAGTTTTCTCTGCCATATGTTTGTTCAATTCTCTTTTGTAAAACACAGTGGAACCTGTCTCTAGCACATTTGTCGGCAGTGCATTCCAGATTTCAACCACAATAGTGTGTGAACAATTCCTTGTGTCACTTTTATTTATCTTCACCTTTATTTTGCTCCTGTGACCTCTGGCCTCAACTCCTGGCAGCCTCCCATTATACACTCTGTCCAGACCCTTCATCATTTTATCTACTATCAAATGTTCCCTAAGACTTCTCCAAAAAAAATGTTGACTGTTCATTTTTTTCCACAAATGCTGCCTGACCAATTGTATAAGGTACACAAAAAAGCTGGAGAAACTCAGCGGGTGCAGCAGCATCTATGGAGCGAAGGAAAAAGGCAACATTTCGGGCCGAAACCCTTCAATTATATAGTTTAGCAACACTCCTTTTATTGCTCCCGATTCTAGTATCTGCAGACTTTTAACCTCCATGCTCCTCTAATCCCACTTTGTAGATGTGGTCCCTCAATCCAGGAACCTTCCTTGTAAGTTGTTTCTGTAACTTCCAATGCCTTCATATGCTTTTTACGATATGGTAATCAGAATTGAACACAATACTCCTGTGGACCCCAAAACAGTATTTTAAAAATTCTCTGCTTTTGTTCCCGTATTGATAAAGCCCAAAACTAAATTTGTCTTTAGTCAATTTCTTAACCTGCACTGTCATTTTCAAAAATTACTTCAAATAGCCCTTGCTTTCTCTCTCTCCATCCCCTCCCCATCACAGTTCTTCCACCAGTCTTACTGTCTCCAACTACATTCTATCTCTGTCCCGCCCACTCCCCTGAAGAAGGGTCTCGACCCGAAACGTCACTCATTCCTTCTCTCCAGAGATGCTGCCTGTCCCGCTGAATTACTCCAGCATTTTGTGTCTGTAGATCAATCACCACTAGTTGATGCGATCCATGTCTGGTTTTACTGTTGTACTCCTGGTCCGTAATCCAGTTCAGGTCTTCCACTATGTCATCTAGTGTGCCAGTTTGGCAGTTCTTTAGGTTCATCTTGGAGCTTGACCCTACAACAGTTATGTGTATTCACTCTATATGTTTATGCTAATAAAGAACATATACAAAGCAGAACGACTCAGTGTTTATAAATCTCCGTTGTGTCTACCTGTCATTTTCAATGTTTGTTGCACACATACTCCCAGATCTCTCTATAGTGGGGTTGCACACAAGGTCACGGGGTCAAAGGGCTTGACGCACAGAGCCTCTCAATTCATCTGGAGGACATCGCAGCTTCCGGTAGGTATGTTACAAAACCTACCTGAATCGTGGCTGAGCATCTGCCCCCACCCCGTGTGTGTGATTTTGGCGCTGTTTAGAGGGGGCGGGTTTATAACGCGATTTTTACTAGGCTGTTGCAATCGAAAATGTTCAGCCTAGTAAATCATTAACGGAAAATCGCTGAAAGACCCCGTCGCAAAAGGTATTATTAGTTTTTATGGCCTTGTATAATATTTATAGTAGTTTAAAAATCACTCTCTCACTCCGCAACTTCTCGCAGCCCCAGGGTTTTATAAAGCAAACAATTAAAGGTATGTACCTTATTTTTACATTAAATGGGGCTTGTTTATAACCATGTATTTAAAGTTTTCTATAGCGAGTAGTTCATTTTGGGCTCTTTATATCCCGCAGTATTTTTCTGGGCACTTGAGGGCACAAATCCAGCGCAATGTGAACATTCTAAACCAGCGCGTTCACAGGAACACACTAGAAAGCCGATTTAAATTTACTTTAATTTACAGCAAATGAACACTAAATTCCTTCCATTTGGCCTATAAATTGATGTAAATGAGATTTAAAAATCATGTTTTATTGTGAATTATTTGTGAATATTATTTGGACACTTGGGCCATTTAAAAATGTTAATCATTTATTAAGAAATGGATAGATGTTTAGATCTAGTAAATGAAGTTTGAAATTAGCTACAATTGGGTAACTAACTAATTATATGCTTTAATTTCAGGTCATCCAAGTAAGATTATTTTATATTTGTTTCAGAATGCTTCAATCTATGATAACTGAAAATTTCATTCAGTTCTCTTAATTTTTAAGAAGGTTATGGGCTTTTGACTGTCCTCGATCACAGCTTTTTTGTTATGTCCATAGAAAATCAATAGGGAACAAGATGCTAATTTCCGAGTATGAAAATGGCCATAACTTTGTTATTACTTGAGATATGAAAGTGAATTAGGTGTCAAATTAAACTTATTGTTATGCTTTATCTGATGGGATAAATTGCAGATTTGATTTTTTAAATCTCAAAATTTTGTAACATTGCAACATACGTATATGTTGTTAATACACGAAACGCGTACTTTCCTACCTGTTAAAAACTGCCAAAATGGTGACTTTTTGCGCTGTAAAAAATTGTGGAAGTCGGGGTAACCGTGAGAGACATCTATCCTACTTCAGAATTCCAAAAGTGAAGAGAAATGTAGGTAAAGAGAAGCTAGAGCTGAAGAGACAACAACAGCTAAAGTGGTTGGCGAACATTGGCCGTGCAGATATCAAATTGGAAAATATTGGGAATTATCACATTTGCTCACGGCCTTTCATCAACAGTAAAGCATTATGTATGTTTTTTCTTGATTCATTTGGTATCTAAAAAGTTTCAGAAGTGATAAATCTGACTGTAATTTTTTTAAATCGCCCATGGTTTTGAAGTGGGTTTTACATGCAAAAAAAAAACGCTTCTGAAGCTAAATTTATCGTTATAAAATCTCCAGACGTATGAGTGGTGTGTGGAAAAGTAAGTTTTCTATCATTATGCTATTGAGATGTATATTTTGGCAAATAATAAAATGTTCTGACAGCTTAAACACCCACTCCCTTTCAATAGGATATTGTCAATTTGCTGAGGTTGATTGTCCAATTAGCAGCTAACAATTATGTCATTCCTTGGTTTGCATCAGAGTAAAATGTAATTCAAAACCCACGTATGGTTTGCGACTTTTTTTTAATGCTAAATTTTGCTTCAGAGGTGTTTTCTTTTTGTATATAAAAACCCACGAGAACCATGGGCGATTTTAAAATTTTACAGCCAGATTTATCACTTCTGAAACTTTAATGCCAAAGGAATCATGAAAAAACCCCAAATATTGCCTTCCTATTGATGAAATGCAGTGAGCAAACACGATAATTCCCAATATTTCAAATCTTGATATCTGAACGGCCAATGTTCGCCAAGCACTTTGGCTGTTGTTGTCCCTTCAGCTCTCGCTTGTATCTACTGTAATTTCTTCTCACTTTTAGAATTCTGAAGTAGGATAAATGTCTCTCACACTTATCCCGATTTCCATACTTATTTATAGCACAAAAATTGGCCATTTTGGCGGGTTTTAACGGGCCCGCTACGCTGGACCCGACTGCCGTGCAACCTCCCTATTCCCCTGCAGCCTTTATAATGCCCCTTATTCTAAGTCTCTCTTCATTCTTCCTACTAACATGCATCACCTCACACTTCCTTGTATTAAACCTCATTAGCTGTGCATTTGCTCATTCCATCGGCCTTGCTGCCTGATTTTATATATTACTATCATCTTTGCAGTTGACAACACTGCCAAGGTTTGAGTCATCTATAAATGTAATAATTGTGGCTTGCTCTCCAAAGCCTAGGTCATTAAATAGGTGAAAACATATCACAGGGAATGCAGCTAAGAGCTTTCCACTGGATAAAATTAACCATCAATAATAATCTCATTTTGTCCATTATTTGTCAATTCCTTGTCCATGCTCTTCATGCGGTTTGGTTCAATTTTATTAATGAGCGTTACGTGGCATCTTATCTAAATCCTTCGGGAAGACCATGTACACAACTACATCACCCTCGTGAACTCTATCCATTAGTCATCAAATTAGTTAAATACAGGCCTCAATAAATCTGCTTTAATTAATCCTTTTCCCACCAAGTGGATATTAATTTTGTTCTGAATCAAGGTTTCTATAAGTTTTCAGAGTTAAATGGACTGGCTTACCCTTACTTCCTTTTTGAATATTTGCCATTATCCAGTCCTCTGACTCACACCCCACCCCATCCCTATTGAACAAGCATTGGAAAATGATTGCCTTTGCTCCAATCATTTCCTCTGTATTTCACAGTACTCCAGTGCTTCTGCAGAGCCAAGGTCAGCCATGTTTTCATCTCAGCTAGATTTGTCCTTTTTGTTTTAACTCTATTCACAGGTCTTTGGGGTAGGACCATGATTTAACGTCCAACCTATATATAGATCTTCAGTCCTGATTTAGTGTTGATATTGTGGAGGTGGTATTGTGGAGGTGGAATGCACTTGACAATAGTCTTGGCCAAACTCAGCATGAGTTACCATGTGTTACAATAATTTGCAAGCTTTGCCAAGTCTTTCCCAACCAGTCAAGAGCATAGTATTATGAACCCCGATTGCCAAAGAAAACATTATCTGCATACAGACCTAATTGTTGGTAGGCCGTTTGTAAAGAGACTGAACGTATCACAGCCAACGTTGAGCCTAGTGTTAGTCTGTGATTTATCTTACATTCAGGTGCAGAAATGGAGCTTGAATCAAATATCACAGAGGAATGTCTCAGTCGCCCAGTACGGGAGTACTTTTAACATATTTATTAATAATGATGCAATGATGTGGGAAGTAGTGAACTCTATGAGTAAACATTTATCTGCGAGTCATAGTCACACAACACGGAAACAGGATCTTCGGCCCAACTCGTCCATGCTGACCAAGATGCTCCATCCAAACCAGTCCCATTTGCCCACATTTGGTATACATGCCTTGAAATCTTTTTCATCATGTACCTGTCTAATTGTGGTTTAAATAGTCATTGCACCTACTGCAATTACTTCTTCTGGCAGCTCGTTCCATACACTCACCACCGGCTGTGTGAAAAATGTTAATTCTCAGGGTCCAATTATCTATTTCTCCTCTCACCTTAAATCTTTTATACCTCCCGATACCAATCAGAATTTCCTACTGATTCCAATATAATGCATGAGTTTTTAAAGAAACTGAACTTGTCAAATTTACTACATAATGAGTCTCTGTTGTTAGATGAACCCATCACGGAGGAAGAAATACAGAAAGCAATCCTTTCAATGAATTCTGGTAAAGCTCCTGGTTTAGATGGGTTTACAGTAGAATTTTAAAAGTATTTTTCAAGTTTATTGTCTCCCTGGTTATGCAAGGTTTTTAAAGAAGCCTTTTTAATGAATATATTACCACAATCCTTTTATGAAGCATCTATTTCTTTAATTCTTAAAAAAGATAAGGACCATACTGAAGTGACATCATATAGACCTTTTATACAAGGGCTATCATTGGCTTCTATTCTAGGGGCCTCTTTACCTTTTATAACTACGAGATTGAATAAATATACGACTAACCCAATAATAAGACATACATTTCGAATATGGTTTCAATTTCGTAAGTTTTTTGGACTTAATTATTTTATCTTATCGAGTCCTATCATATCTAATTTTTTCTTCCAACCTTCTAGTACTGATCAAGCCTTTCTGTTATGGAAGAGGAAGGGATTGGTAGCTTTTCGTGATTTGTTTTTGAATGGTTGTTTTATGTCTTTCGAACAACTCTCCAATAAATATAATTTACCTAATTCACACTTTTTTAGATATTTACAAAGTAGATGTTTTTTGAAGGCTACTCTGCCCTTTTTTCCTTTACCAAATCAAACCGAAATCTCTGAATTTTTTTTTTTACATTTGAACCCTTATCAGAAAGGATTAATAACGACTATTTATGAGTTGATTTTGAAATTAAAAATAGATATATTTGATAAAATTAAGAATGACTGGGAAAGAGAACTCCAAATTTCTCTATAGAGAAATGGGAGAGGATTCTTCAATTAGTTAATGCTTACTCAATGTGTGCAAGACACGCTCTGATACAATTCAAAGTGGTTCACAGAGTTCATATGTCAAAAGATAAGTTAGCTTGTTTTTATGGTCATATAAGTCCTACCTGTGACAGATGTAACTCTGAAGTGGCCTCACTGACCCATATGTTTTGATCCTGCCCACTTTTGGAAAAATATTGGAAATACACTTTTGATTTTATTTCTGTAGTTTTAGGTATTGATTTACAACCTCATCCTATTACTGCAATTTTTAGGCTATCAAAGTTAGATTCTATTCATTTGTCCCGTTCCGCCCATCGGATGATTGCTTTTACCACATTAATCGCCAGATTGATACAAATACATCTATTTGTGCTCCTGAACACATCATCAGTGATATAACCTTGGAGTCATTGGGTGTTTCGGGTCTTTCCACATCAGACACCCTCACCCAGGCGACCCAGCCGTGGTTGATCAGACCACGACTTGTGTTCAGGTGGCATTTGCTCCTCCCCATCGACTTTCTCTCCTGATCCAGAGCCATCTCAAGGCCTTCTCCGCTGCCTCTGTGGTGTTCTTGATGGCCGTTCACCTCACCACTCCGTTGATGCCCAGGGCTTTGTAGAGCGATTGCCCTGCAAAATCTCTACAGCCAACCTCGATGGGCATACACCTTGCCTTCCAGCCCTGCTTGCGGAAGTCTATGACCAGCTCTTCATACTTGGCCATCTTCCTCCCTGACGGATTCCTGGCTGCTGAGACCAGGAGGATATCTGCCTCAGGGTGGTCGTGGCTGTGTTATGGGAACTTCAGCTGTTTCACCAAGTCTACGGAAAGCTGCCAGTCCTGCGCAGTCGCCAGGATTCCTGACTCATTCCTGGCTGCTGTGGTTCTTGGCAGCTGCACTCCGGCCTTCCCAAAGGCAATCATCTGGGTGGTGGGGCATACTCGTCTGCAGCTGCTGATTCCCATGCTGATTGGGCAACAGCTCAGGATGTGTTCCAACAACCCCTTGCCTGAGCATTGCGGGCAATCTGGAGATTCTGCTTTGCCCCAGATGAAGAGGTTCGATGGGCTGGGCAGGACATCATACACTGCCTGGACCAGGAACTTGATGCGCTGTGGTTCAGCCTGCCAGAGCTCAGTCCATGTGACTTTTCGGTCCATGGCCTGCTCCCACCTTGTCCAGGCTCCCTGCTGCCTCAATCCAACTGCTCTGGTACACCTCTCCTCCTCCACCACTGCCCTCACTTCCTCCTGGACCAGCCTGCACCTCTCCTTCCCCTTGGCCTTGTCAAACTGGGGAGTTGGGAAGATTCCCAGGCCAGCTCTTCCCCGAATCACTGCTCCCACCAGGATTCTGGGGCGTATCCGAGACTCCACTTGCAGCACGGCTTCGCCGGCTCTCCACTTCCTCCCAGTTTTCACCTCCACCCCTGCCTGAGCCACCTTAGGGTCGCTGGAGTCCCTGTACAGCATCACCTCACTGGCCCGAGTCACCTTACTCCTCCAGAGACTTCAGGGGCAGCTGAAGCTTGGTGTTATTTCCGTAAAGGGCGATGCTGCTAAGGCTCCTGGGCAGTCCCAGCCACCTCCTGAGAAAGCTGCTGACTTTCCTCTCCAATCTCTCTACGATGGATATTGGGACTTCGTAGACAATCAGTGGCCAGAGTATCCTTGGCAGGATACCATGCTGGTAAATCCATGCCTTGAACTTGCCGCAAAGCCCCAACCGGTTGACTGCTCTCAACCAACTCTCCAGCTCCTGACAGGTTGCCTGGACTGATGCTGTATCCTTCAGGCTGCTGTTAAACACCTTGCCAAGACTCTTCACTGGCCTTTCGGAGACAGTTGGGATTGGTGTCCCTTCGATGCTGATGCGGAACCTGTCCATGACTTTGCCCTTCTTCAGCATCAGTGACCTTGATTTTCCTGGCTTAAACCTCATCCTTGCCCATCCAATCAGTTTCTTCAACCCCTGCAGGATCCACCTACCTCCTGGCACTGACTCGGTGGCGACAGTCAGGTCGTCCATGAAGGCTCTGATTGGTGGTTGGCGCATTCCTGACTTGATCCGAGGGCCCCGGCACTCTGACTCAGCAGACTTGATGATCATGTTCATCGCCAAGGCAAAAAGGATCAGAGATGGTACAGCCTGTGATGATCCCAACCTCCAGTCTGTGCCACTCTGATGTTACTGACCCTGATGAGACTCTCATGCTGAATTGGTTGTAATAGTCCAGGATGAGATCTGCCACCTGGCCCGGCACATGATGCTTGGCCATGACTGTCTGGATCAGCTTGTGCGGGATGGAGCCGTAGGCGTTGGCCAGGTCAAGCCAGAGCACTGTCAGGTCTCCCTTGTTCTCCCTGGCTTCTCTGATGAGCTGGGTCACCACTCCCGTGTGCTCTAGACACCCCGGCACTCCAGACAAGCCTCCCTTGTGCACTGAGCTGTCGATGTAGCCATTGCTGGAGAGGAAGTTGGTCAGCCGCCTCGCCACTATGCTGAAGATCTTGCTTTCAACGCTTAGCAAGGAGATGATCCTGAACTGATCGATCTTCTTGGAATCTTCTTCCTTTGGGATCCAGATTCCTTCAGCGAATCGCCACTGCTGCGCCACTTTCCCTCTCCTCCAGATGACTTTCAGGATCTTCCACAGCCGTTTCAGTAACAAGGGACAGTTCTTGTAGACCCTGTAGGGGACTCTGCTCGGGCCAGCGGCTGAGCCAGCTCTTGCTCTCTTCACAACGTCCTGGACTTCTTTCAGGAGTGGCTCTCTACTATCAGGATGTTGCAGTGGCCCAGCTCCTGCTGCCTGACGGGGTCACTGTAGGTCATCTGGATGTGCCAGTCGATCTCCTCCTTAGAGCAAGCCAAACTCCCACTGCGCTTCTGCCCTAGTAGTTGCTTGGTGAAGCCGAAGGGGTTGGCTATGAAGGATGCTCGCTTCCTGGCTCTTTCCTTCCAGCGTCTTCGGTGCCACTTAGCTCTACGAAGGGTCATCAGCTTCTTCCTCAGGATGGTTCGCAGCTCAGCCAAGGGGGGGACGTTGCTCTTTGCTGGCCTCTTTATTCTGCTTCTTGAGGGACTTCAGCTCCTGCTGGATCTTGTGGATCTTTGTTTCTCGTTGGTTCATGGTGAAAGGTGTTCTGGCCGGCTTCTTCTCCACTGCTCCAAACCTTTCCACAGCTAGGCTGATGATGATTGTCGTCATCCTCCACAGCCTTCGGTCCATGTCTCCCTTCGCTGTTGCTTCTAGCACCTTGTCGACGTCCTCGTCGAACTGATGCCAGACTGCCGTCTTGCAGGCCTGAGGCCATTTGACTCGAAACTTGTCCGGAGAACTGTTCCGAGGGACTAGTTGCGTCACTTGGAGGCTTCGGGCTCTATGGGGTGATTCCGGGCCCAGCTCCTCCTGCATCTCACCAGGTAAAATATCTGTGCGATGTGATTTTATTTATCTATTTTATTTAAATGGAAAGACTCTAACCCTCTGACCACACTTCATTGGTACTCTGAAACGATATCATGTTTAAATTTAGAAAAAATCAGGAGTTACATTGTTGAACCCTTGGTTAAATTTGATAAGACTTGGGGAAGATTTATTCAACATTTTCACACAACATAAATTGCTCCTTCTCCAACAGTTATAAAAATTATTTTACTTTTATATGGTGGAGTGGACGACGACAAACAGGGACTTAAATTGTTGAAATTCTCAGCTCAGATTGTTTTGCTTTTGTTTTCTAGTTTAGGGGGATTTTGTTTCTTCCTTTTTTCTTTTTATCTTTTTGTTTTTCTTTTTTACATACATTTTCTTTTAAACATTTAACTATATTTGCATAGAGACCGGGAGGTCTATATTCAATGTGTATTTTGATACTGGACTCATATTTATTCCCCGTTATTAATGTAATCCTGATCCCTATGTATCAATATCATTGTTATGTTTATCATAATTCTTTTTGTTTTGTTTTTGTTTTTGGGAAAAAAAGCTAATAAAAAGATTTTAAAAAAGAGAATGCAGTTGAGGAGGAAAGATAGGTCAGCCATGATTGAATAGCAGAGTAGACCTGATGGCCCGAATGGCCTAATTCTGCTCCTATCACATATGAACCTATGAACTCATTTCTTGCTGATGTACTCACAGCACTGAAAGTGCTGGACTTGTTGGCAGTTATTTACCTGTAATTTTCCTGACATCCCCAGTGTTAAAGTCCTGAATCCAGCAGCAGAGAAAACTTTGCAGAAATGTACTTGTTTTAATATTGGGGAAGCAGTGCATAGTTAGATCCGATGCAGGTATCGAGCCCCATTCATCTGGAGGACCAAGGCTAGTTTTAATAATTGTACATTTATGGCTAGATTTAAATATTTTCAGTTGTTTTAAAAAGTATCTATTATTTTCATATTATTTTAAAAATATTAATCATTCAAATTACGTCAGAACCTGCTGTAAAGTTCCAGGCTATCTGGAAAACAGTGGTGGAGCACAAAATTACTGGAAGCTCACCCATGCTGTGTCAGGTTGGATCAGGTACAAGCTCCATGAGCTTAATTCTGCCCCCCCCCCCCCCCCCCACCCCCCAAAATAAAAAACAAAAAGGACTTTTGCAAAACTGCTTTCACATAACATCTATCCATCTGTAATCTTCTGCAACATCTTCCTTGAAATCTGTATTCGGATTCTCCAGGGCTCTAACATTTTATGTGTAAGTCCAGCCCTGGTTTGACATCTACGCATCTGCCCACACTTGCCAGCTATGTATCCATCAGTGTACTCTGTATACTCTGACACTAGTTCCCATGTTGAAATTTCCTTTTTATTCCCCATTTCAAATTTGTTGTTGCTTAGATATTTTCTCTTTCTCTTTCATTAAGTAACTTAGTAATTTGTCTATATTTAAATTAATACTGCTGGGTAAGGGTCTGAAGAAGGGTCTCGACTCGAAACGTCACCCATTCCTTCTAGCCAGTGATGCTGCCTGTCCTGAGTAACTCCAGAATTTGTGCCTTTCTTCACTGCTGGATAAGAAATTTATTCCAGAAGAAAAAAAGTTGTTTTTCCAATTTTATTGAAACAAATTTATCTTCATTCCTTCTCAATAACAACAATGAAATCTCCAAATATAAATGTGATGTTTCTTTACAAACCAACTTCATCATTTCGTACCTATAATAGAACATCTTCAACCACAGGAATAAGTGCAGATTATCCTTTGGGTAGAGTGTATGGTTAAGAATGCACTTGTTCCACTGTTACTCGTGTCAAATTAAACAGAAGAAACTATTGTCAGTCTCAAGAGTCTTGCTCATCAAAGTGCAATGCAAAACGTCATCTGTATCAATCCCAATAGTTTGTCTTGTGTTTTTCCTCCAACTGATAAAAATTGAAAATATCACTGGGAAAAAAACCCCAAATTACCTTTACTTAAATATCTATCACAACCATAATCACATTTTCTGTATAAAATTAGAGGGAAAAAAAGCATTCAGAAAAGATGTTAAATAAAAACTTCTGCAAGAATTAACAGAGTTACAAAAATAATAAAATTCAAAACACCCTTTTGACTGTTGGTGACCACAGATTCACCATTCTCATCTTCTATTTGCAGCTACCTGGGATCATTTTCACCAATAAGTGAATTAACAAGAGCCATGTAGAAAAAAAATACTTTGTTCCCACACATTAAACACGATTGTGTCAAATACGGCAGGTGCCATCTTCTGCATTTACAATTGCTGAACCTTTTCAAAGTAGCTTTCTTCAAATACACTGCAAAAAGAAAAGTGGGTGGATCGAAACAGGTGACACTTGTTTCATGCAATGCAATATTTTGCAAACACATTATACAGCAACTTAATCATACAGTAACAAAGCACAATACAAGCTTAGTATCACGGTTGTTGTTTGATTATAAATGAGTGAATGTGCATAGTACCAAAGCATCCAAGATTATTTATAATACTGTTGGATAGTTAAATAGATATCACAAGATGATTTAGCTCACACCATAAAAATACTTGTTTCTTTTTGGAAATCTAGTATTTTAAATTGGAGTAATTACCACTTGAAACAAAGCTTTAATTTCTAGATGCACAATAGGAATATACATTCATTATTTGTCATTCATATAATACTTAGTCATCCAGAAGAGTAAGGCATTGGCAAATAGTTCAAGTTTTAATTCCATTTAAATTTAAATCCAGTTTTTTCTCCACCAGCACACATTAAAAGCTGGTCCTTTTGGTAGATTCAACATCCTCCTTAAGATGGTTCTTAAGACTTAACAGTTTTTGTTGTTTCTAAAATGAAAACATCAATGTTATGTGGATAAGAATCAAATGTATTCATACTCCATTCTACATACCAGACGTGTAAATAAAAAAGTGTGCATTTATACAGCAACTTGAATGACTGAGATATCCTAAAAAGTTTTATAACTAGTGAAGAACTTTTGAATTAATGTTATAATCTGTGGTACGCCATGAGAAATTTCATATTGGTTGTTTTACGACAAAAAACAAATCCTCCAATGCACTTTAAATTAGCATGCCAGGATGAAGCATCCTTGCACCAGGTGATAAATATGTTTTATGACCTGGAACCCCAAGCCCAATTATGGGCATGGTGTCTGATCCATGGATTTGACAGTGGCCAACACTTATTAATCCCTCATAGATTTCACTATATAATTAGCATATTTATGATTAATGTCAAAAAGTGTTAAAAATCAACAGATCCAATGGAGTTTACTTGTGCCATTTCCTAACTAATGGCAGTTACAGATTTGGCCAGAGAGTGATCTAAAGCAACACAAAATTTAAAAAGACAAATTTCCTCATTAAGTTGACAAGAGTACTTTTGGCATTCATTTGTGAAATAAAGGTCTGGCTCTCTTCCAGTCTCTATAAAGTGGGGGAGATGATGTTATCTCTGTTGTAGTGATACCAAAACTACACTTCCATTGTAAAATGAGGAATTCCTTTAGGTGGAAAATTGTGCATTAATATAGAAGCCTACTAAAGTTGGCCAAAAATACCAGTGAAAACAACACTTCAATGTGGGCGATAAACTGTAAATTCTGATTTCAATATTTTAACCTGAGCCTGTTGCATGGAATTTATACATTTGTGCAACATCCAAACTTGTTATTTTAATGTTGTCAAAAGTTCTACTTGCTGTTTTAAATAATTAAATGGCTGTAAATGCTTAGAGCATCTGCATCATGTTTGATCCAAGCTTCTGAAAGATATTCCATATATCATGAAAGCATCATCCTTGCCCACTTTATTTCAAATCAGATTTTTATTAATTATACAATTTGTACCCAAAGCTAATGATTTGGTCATCTATGATTTTTTTGGAAGGATTCAGTCAAGTGCACATCACAGTTCCCTAATTAAACATTACCTGTGGGATTATTGTTTTCTAGTTTGGGATAATTCTGGAATCCTAGAAAATGATTAGATATGGGAATATCTGTGGGGCTAAAGAAAAGGCAGACACGATTAAAATGTTATATATTTATAACCGACACCCCCAGCCAACCCTAAACACCTAACAATAGAACCATTTGATTCACTTAATCTAATCTCTGATCAAGATGGGTTTGCGTCATTCATTTTTTTAATATTAATTCTAGATGAAAAAAAAAATTAGGAAAGGTTGGCCAGCACAATGACACAACGTACACTCACTGTGGTCACCAAGACTTCAATCAGCTTCGAGAAAAAATAAATAAATGGGATTATGCCTATGAAGTGAGAAATAAAAACAGAACCCTAGTTTCTCTTTCAAACATTTAAGTGTTCTGGCCTAAACACTACTTAACTCTCAAAACATATTTCAAAAGTTTTAACTGCAAGAGCACCGTCAATTATGTCAGCAGATATTTTTGTTCATATAATGCTACAGAATATTTAAAAACTGTTCCTCAGATATTAGTGTTTTGGTGTAACTGCATGCTAAAGAGTTACTTCTGGTATCTTTGCTTCCATTGCCAAATAAGTCATACAAATAGCTAGTTTGCATAACCATAATTGTTTCTCTGATAAATGATGCAATGCAATTGGATAGGAGTGGACTGTTTTAAAAAAAATATTAATAGAATTTTATTATGCCAGCTTCAATTATTATTCCTGATTGCACCAATATTCCTAAACTAATCAAAATATACATCTAAAATAAATAACATGTAATAATTGCCATATTGTTCTGCTCTACCTCTGTTCGCATATTGAAAAGTGTTTCTCCCTAATTAATATCTCAATTAATATCTCAGTGCAAGTAGGAGTTAGTTTTGGTGAACAGGAATAATCCTCCTTCCCAAACTAAAGATTTACACTGGCATCTTCTAGGAGAATTCTGCTACCAACTTCAAAACATACATGCTACTTGATTTAATCAGCGCCGCATCTAGTTTTGAAAATTTTCAACCACCATTCGCTCAAATGCAATTGGTTATTGCTATGTTAACTCACAGAGCATCAATTTCATTTTAGGAAATTATAAACAATGTAATTTAATGGCAGCAACAAAGGCAAATGTGGGCAATGAAGTCAAGGAGGAATGTGATCTCCTACAAGTGTTGCCTGCTAATCAAAAGCAAATCTGATCCAGGTTTCAACAATGAATGCTAAATGTCCATCAATAAATGTCCATTAATGGTTATGAATCTAATGGTTTAGCAATCTAACTACATGTATTCAATTTGCTCAAAGTATACCACTTCTACCAGTATATCACTGTTTCTACAAAAACATTTTGCACATTACATTTCTAGTCTATGTAGAATGGGAAGAGGTATGAATAAAAATGATTGTGACTTGAACACAGTTCAGAATGGTCAGTATTTAAAGCAGAAATTCACAAGTTTCAGATAACATACACTCAAACAAACTCATTTATTTTAAACAATTCTTTAACTTTAGTGGGTCCAGTTCTTGCATCATAGATTAATTTAGCTCCTGTAGTTTATTTAGCTTATAAAAGACAGATGTGCAAATAGAATTCAACTACAACGCAAATAAAAAAAGTTCATAGAAGGGAGAACAATATCCATGCTAGATTTAAAGCAAACAAAACCTGAGAAATGTTTGCATTTTTCATTCACATTTTGGAAATTACCAAGATCCTTCTTCGCTCACTTTCTCTCACAAACCACTTCACATTACTCCTGACTGTAACAATTGCACAGGCAAACACATTATAAATGGGCTGTGAATTTGGCAAGTGATATCAGTTATAAGATTACTTTTCAGTGTTAAACTTTAGCAATGTTTCAGTTTTTCTACAGTCAGCACAAATTGCACATTATGGCTAATGTTTTGGACAATATTCTAGAATGGATTCATTGTCACTGCCCCAAAAATTTAGAATCAGCACTGGTTCAGCTTCCATTGCCAGCAAGTTCTTGGAGAAAGTATTTTTTCCTGACTTCAAGTCATGTAATGAGTTATAGCTCGTAGAGCATACAGGAGTTCTGCCTGCATACGTGCTTCCATCAACAGCAAATTAACATGGATCTGAGGAAAATAAAAAACAAACATTGATAAATGGTCGTGATTATTGCATAATTTGAGACAAACCAGATTACACTTGGATAAATGTATTATAAATTATCACACAGGCCAAAGTATAATCCATAATAGTGAAGAAATAAAACCATTTGTGAATTTTAATATAATTTGTAAATATATGTGAAATCAATCTTAAAACGTTCAAAAAGTATTTTGCCCTTTCATTCCTGGCTTAAAAAATTCCAGCACAGGTCCACCACTATTTTCCAGCACCCTTGGTTCCAGAGCCTTTCTGGACCATCCATTTTCTGGACCAACAGAGGTCTTGGCCTCTGAGAGGTGTCCAACGGTATGTCACTTTATTTGTCACATGTACCGAGAAATTCATTTTTGTATACAGTTCAGAGGTCTTTTATTGTCCCATGAACCAATTAAGGTAATGTTATGTGAATTACCATACAGCCATACGAAAACAAAAGCATAAGACAAACAACTACATAAAAGTTAACCACAGCAGATTCCCCACATTCATCACTGTGATGGAAGGCAAAATATTCCAATCTCCTTTATTCTCTTTAGTCTGGGCAGTCGAACCAGCCGTTGGGCAATCGAAGCTCCCGCGTTGGGGTGGTCGAAGCTCCTGCATCGGGGCGGTCAAAGCTCCCGTGGCTTGGAGCTCCCCGAAGTCTGTTTCTAACCAGAGATTGCTGGCTCCACGATGTTAAAGACTGCCGGCAATCTCTGGCAAAGCGATCGCGAGCTCCACGATGGTAAGTTCGCAGGCTCCCGCAATGGAGCTCCCGGTCTATCTTCAGCAGCTGCTGCCAACTCCTCGATGTTAGGCCGCAGTGCGGACAGAGATACAATATGGAAAAAAAAAAAATTGCATCTCTGTCGAGGAAAGAGATTAGAAAAACATTTCCCCCAACCCCCCACATAAAACAAGCTGAAGAACACTAAAAACATACATGTAACACATACTATTTAAACACAAAGGGACAGACAAACTGTTGGCGAGGCAGCCATTGCTGGCGCCACCTGGTGGCTTGTCCAGTACCGAACGGTCCATCTAGGCTGCCAAGGGACCAAGATACTGGCCGCAAATTCTGCTTGGAAGTCGGCTATGGAAACCCCGATCTCTCGGCTCTGGCCAAGCCTGAGATTCAGAGTCCCAGGCAAATTAGACCTGCTAATTGGCCATAGAAGTTGGCCATGGGAACAGATCTCCCAGATTCATCCATGCCGGAAAGCCACAGCCACGGCAGCATGGGGTAAATTCAACCCGCCGATCAGCTTGTAAGTCCTGATGAGGTGGCCACATTTTTCGGGGGGTCTTCCACGGGGAATTTCAAGTGTGCTCTCGTTACTTTGTCCAGATTAAAGGAGGTGCCGGGCCATCAGTTGCTGGGAAATCAGTGGCGAACCTGTACTTATTCTGCTTTTAATAGCTTTGATTGTATTGTATTGTATTGTATTTTAATGACCACACAGCCAGGCTGGTGGAATTTTGGGTAGTCAGCAGCGATACAATAATAAAGAACATACAACCACAATAAAAAATGTAACACAAACATCCACCACAGCATTCATCACTTGAGTGGAAGGCACAAAAATTTGGCCAGTCCTCCTCCATTTCCCCCCCGTGGACAGGACCAGAGTCCAGAGTCAGCCCAGGATCGGCTCTTCCTCACCGGAGACCGCGGCTTTAAGTTGTTGTAGGCCGCAGGCCGGCGGTCGAGATTTAAAGTCACCGCCGCAGCCAGAAGCACTGTAGACTGCAGGGCCGATGGTCGAAGCTCCCCTCCAGGGGTGTTGGTAAGTCCATGCCGGCCCCGCGGTAGAAGTTGGCTGCGGGCCGGCAGTGATGGCGTCTTCTTCCCCCGGGTCCCCCACGAGGGATCCCGGGCTGTAGACGCCGCACCAGCTAGAGCTCTGCAGACCGTGACTTCAGGCTGCGACTTCAGGTTGCCAGCTGCCCCGGGCCAGCGAAACGGAGCGCTCCCCTCCAGCGAGGGCTCACCCGCTCCACGCCGAGAGTCCACGCTGCGCCCGCCGCTGAAGCCCCGGGCGCGTCTTCGGGAAAGGCCGCGCCGATCCTTGATGTTAGGCCACGGGGGAGGCGACCTGGAAAAAAGTCGCCTCTCCATGGAGGAGGCGACCGAAGCGGTTTTCCCCTTACCCGCCCACACCACCCCCCACCCCCCACACAAAAAAAACACAAAATACATACTTTAAAACATACTAAAAAATAAGAAAAAGTTGAAAAAAAAACTGACATGCTGCTGCCAGAGCAGCGCCCCCTATTATTAAAGGAAATGAAAATATTATAACACACCATCAATATCAGTTCATACAGTTCTCTAATCAATTTAATTTCACCCAACAGACTACACACAGAGTACATTAGTTAAGTACCACATTAATTGCAAGAGGAAATCTTGAGCTGGATTTCATGTTTCGTAACTACAGCATCGAAGTGTGAGCTTGGCACAGTTGAAGATTTTCTTTTCGGTCAGAAAGTGGATTCCACCAATTGCCAGCTCAATGCTTTGAGTTGTTGCTCACTCATAAGGTCATAAGTGGTAGGAGTAGAATTAGGCCATTTGAACCATCAAGTCTAGTCCATCATTCAAACATGGATGATCTTTCTCTCCCTCCTAACCCCATTCTCCTGCCTTCACCCCAGAACCTTCAACACCTGTATTAATCAAGAATCTATCTCTGCCTTAAAAATATCCACTGACAGCCTTCTGTGGCAAAGACTTCCACAGATTCACCACCCTCCGACTAAAGAAATTTCTCCTCATATTCCTAAAGGAACGTCCTTTAATTCTGAGGCTATGACTATTCTGAGAGAGACCAGAGTCTCCCACTAGTGGAAACATTCTCTCCACATCCATTCTATCCAAATCTTTCACTATTCTGTATGTTTCAATGAGGTCCCCCCTCATACTTCTAAACTCCAGTGATACAGCCCAGTGCCGACAAATGCTCATCATAGATTAAGCTACTCATTCCTGGGATCATTCTTGTGAGTCTTGAGTAAACACAGTAATTCTGACCTGGAGGTGAGGTGCTGCTTCATTTGACCAGCAATCCACCCCACTCAAAACCCCACACACACCCCTTCACTGCTGGGGTTAATGATGCTACACTACTCTGATTGGTTCACATGCAATAACCAATCTACAACTGCTAAACACACAACTAACTGAGCTTAGCAGCAGTTTTTATTTTACATTTCCAGTATTTGCTCGTTTTTTTTTGCAGAGTTATAAACCAGATTTATATATGCCAACTTTACGCCAGTGCTGGTTAGCATACAAGCAGCAACTGCATTGAGGTGAGTGAGGTCGATGATCCTGTGGAAAATGGTATGTCTTTGAATTGTTATTTAATTTTAATTTAAGCATTTCAAATTACATGTCTTTAAAAAAAGAAAAAAAAAAGAAAAGAGAGTTTCAATCTGAACAGTTTTTAAATGCGGCTGACTTTCGGAGACAAATCCGTTCCAAAGCCTTTGCAAGCCACAAATTTATCAGGGCATGGAAAGATGGGGTCTCAGTGACATACCACCCAAAGCCACTTGCCACTCAGAGTCCATCTCATGGCACGCCTCTTATGGCACGCCTAGGGTGGCATGGTGGCGCAGTAGTAGAGTTGCTGTCTTACACCGACAAAGACCCAGGTTCGAGCCCGATATATATGGGTGCTGTCTGTATTGAGTTTGTACATTCTCCCCGTGACTGGGTGGGTTTTCCCCGGGTGCTCCGGTTTCCTCTCACACTTCAAAGATGTACAGGTTTGCAGGTTAATTGGCTTCGGTAAAAATTATCGCTAGCGTGTTGGATAGTGCTAGTGTACGGGGATCGCTGGTCGGCACGAAGGTTTTCTAAGATTAATATCTGTCATGGGCAGGTTATTTTATGATGGAAAGTGAAGGGATTTGATTGAAACATACATGATCCAGGGATCGCAAAGGAGTGGACAGGATATTTATTCTTGTGGGAGCAAGTACAGTAGTCTACTCATGAATTTCACACCCTTTCTTTTCTCTGTGGGCCACGAGTCATTAAAACTATCATTTCACTGCCCCTTTATGCAATGCCCTTTAGGGGCAGCAAGGTGGCGCCAGCATTGGAGTTGCTGCCTCACAGTGCCAGAGACCCGTGATCGATCCCGACTAAGCGTGCCGTCCCTATGGAGTTTTACGTTCTCCCTGTGACCTGCGCAAGTTTTCTCCGAAATCCTCGGTTTCCTCCCACACTCCAAGGACTTACAGGTTTGTAGGTTAATTGGGTGTATAAACATAAATTGTCCCTGGTGTGTGTAGGATTAGTATTAATGTGTGGGGATCAAGAGAGTCAAGAGTCAATTTAATTGTCATCACTGGTCGGCACGGACTAGGAGGGCCGAAGGGCCTGTTTCCGAACTTCATCTCCAAACTAAATAGTGACTGAATATTTTTGTTAAAGAGTGAGACCAAATCATGATAAACAAAGTGGAAGATTATCTGGGGTAGGCAGGAATTAGCCCAGGTCACAATCAGATTAGCTGTGTTCCTATTGAATACCAGAGATGGCTCAAGTAGCTAACTCCTAGCCCTATTTTTTTGTGATTTATTTAACCATATAACCATATAACAATTACAGCACGGAAACAGGCCATCTCGACCCTACAAGTCCGTGCCGACACAACTTTTTTTCCCTTAGTCCCACCTGCCTGCGCTCATACCATAATCCTCCATTCCCTTCTCATCCATATGCCTATCCAATTTATTTTTAAATGATACCAACGAACCTGCCTCCACCACTTCCACTGGAAGCTCATTCCACACCGCTACCACTCTCTGAGTAAAGAAGTTCCCCCTCATGTTACCCTTAAACTTATGTCCCTTAATTCTGAAGTCATGTCCTCTTGTTTGAATCTTCCCTACTCTCAAAGGGAAAAGCTTGTCCACATCAACTCTATCCCTCTCATCATTTTAAAGACCTCTATGAAGTCCCCCCCTTAACCTTCTGCGCTCCAGAGAATAAAGACCTAACTTATTCAACCTATCTCTGTAACTTAGTTGTTGAAACCCAGGCAACATTCTAGTAAATCTCCTATGTACTCTCTCTATTTTGTTGACATCCTTCCTATAATTGGGCAACCAAAATTATACACCATACTCCAGATTTGGTCTCACCAATGCCTTGTACAATTTTAACATTACATCCCAGCTTCTATACTCAATGCTCTGATTTATAAAGGCTAGCATACCAAAAGCTTTCTTTACCACCCTATCTATATGAGATTCCACCTTCAAGGAACTATGCACGGTTATTCCCAGATCCCTCTGTTCAACTGTATTTTTCAATTCCCTACCATTTACCATGTACGTCCTATTTTGATTTGTCCTGCCAAGGTGTAGCACCTCACATTTATCAGCATTAAATTTACGCAATTTATTTTCCAGAATTGTGGCAGGAAACAATTGGACAGGATTCTTGCTCCTCATCATTATTCAGATAGCATGCCCAGAACTGTAAATGGACATGATTAGACCCAACAAAGAGTTATGTTCACAAAGGTGGTCTTCCTGGTCGAAATGCTTACAGAGTCACTGAATCCTTTACTATCCACAACCACTGTAGCCAATTTACTTTAATTCAGCAAATAATGCTGCCATTTCCAGTACAATAATTGTCAATTACAGGCATCACTCGTAGCATATCAGACGCATCAGCTTTGTCAGATAGTTTAACAGGTTGAAGACATTTTTCACCTTGATGCCTGCATTTACCAGTGTATGCATGCAAAGCACGATAACCCCTTTCACCAGTGGACATTTAAGAAATTACATTTTGCAACCTGTTGTCATTTGAGATGAAACAAGAGTTCCAACAAGATTTTCTGCATTGGCATCAATAGAGTAACGAAGAGGGACACAGACACTCTTTGATTTTACAGGTTGCTGTCCAATACCCGACACCCAAATATTAATGGGTTTGAATTTTGGCAAAAAATTCAATGTTTAATATTGTCATCTAGTTTTAATCTGTGGGAACAATTCTGCAGCACTTTAAGGAAACTCTGAAGTGTGGCAATGTATTGAAGATGTGCTGGTTTTGGTAAGGTCCTGAGGAGGTTTAAGAGAACGATCCTAGAGATGATTGGGTTAAAGTATGAGGAACATTTGAAGTCTCCTGGCTTGCTGGAATGTAGAAGGACGAGGAGAGAATCTAATTGAAATCTACTGGGTAATGAAAGGCACAGATAGCATGGATGTGGCGATTATATTTTCAGTAATGGGAGAATCTAGAACCAGAGGGCACAGCCTTAGAATAAAAGGACGCACCTTCAGAATGGAGACAAGGAGGAATTTCTCTAGACCGAGGGTGGTGAATCTGTGGAATTCATTGCCACAGTCGGCTGTGGAGGCCAAAGCATTGAGTATTTTTAAAAACGGAGATTGATACGTTCTCGATTAGGAAAAGCATCAAAGGTTATTGGGAGAAGGCAGGAGAATGGGGTTGAGAGGGAACAATAGATCAGCAATGATTGAGTGATTCTGCTCTTCAGGTCTTATAGCGGGGACTGCAGGCAGTGTAAAGGCCCTGTGCCACTTACGTGACCTTGGCACGCAAATTACGCGACCTCGTCGTCGCGTTGAGGCGCATGGGCATCGTGTGGCCGCGCGGGGCCGGTCCCACTGAGAAGCGCGGAGGGGTATGGAGTTGTGCGCGGTATCGCGCGGCGCTCCGGGATTTTGTACCGAACAAAATCTTCGCGCGCCACCGGCCTGTCATGTAACTGACGGCCAAAGTGGGACAGGCCCAAGACCTTGGCGCAACGCAACGTCTCACCTCCAACAGCAGCAGAAGCAGGCAAATGATCGTCGAACTCGGCCTGGGGCTCACGGCCGTTGCGGATCCGGTCCACCCCCACCTCTACTCCCAGAGGGGGGCCAAGAAAATTGAAGATAGACAATTAAAGATAGACAGGAATGGATGACGTTTCGGGTCAAGACCCTTCTTTCAGACTGAAGAAGAGTCTCGACCCGAAACTTCACCCATTTCTACTCTCCAGAGATGCTGACGGTCCCGCTGAGTTACTCCTGCATTTTGTGTCCATCTTCAAATGACGTAACTCGCTCCAGACGGCTGTGCGGGGCGCATGAAGACGCGCGCGACCTTTGCAGGACCGTTGCGCCTCAACGCGATCTCGAGATCGCGTAATTAGCGTGCCAAGGACACGTAAGTGGGACTGGGCCTTTTTGTACAGAGCACTCCAACCATTCATTGCTTTGACAACACCTCGTGCGAAAGAAATTATAAACCTAACCTTAGGCAATCAAGATGTTGTTATGGTTTAATCATTCAAAGCTTATATGAAGCTAATCACACATTCACCCTGCATACAATGGCAGCTTTATTTACATGCACAGCTTCATTTTACATAATCATTACTTGGACAAGGAACTGCAGATCGCGAGCTGTGTAACTGTCCCGAAGTGAGGAATCAACCCCTTTGGCACAAAATGGGAAAAGAATGGTAAAATCAAAATGTTTAAATACAAAAAGGTATACACAAAAGGGCGATTTAAATAAAAGCATCAATGAGAAGAAAAAACTTCCAGTACAATAATTGTACTCAGCAAGAAATAATTCTCAGCTTGGAGGAGGGGGACGTGCAGCGCCGAGAAGAAAGAGGGACCTGGCGTGGAAAGGGGGGGGGGGGGGGGGGGGGGGGGGGGGGGGGGGGGGTGGGGCGCGCCCCCAGAGCCAAGAGGGAGCATTGCTTAGTTTAGTTTACAGATACAGCACGGAACCAGGCCCTTCGGCCTACCGAGTCCAGACCAACCCCGCACATTAACACTATCCTACACACACACTAAGGAAAATTTACTATTATACCAAGCAAATTAACCTACAAACCTGTATGTCTTTGGAATATGGGAGGAAGCCAAAGATCTCAGAGAAAACCCACAGGGTTACGGGGATAACATACAAACTCTGTACAGACAGCACCCGTAGTCAGGATCGAACCCGGGTCTTCTGGCGCTGTAAGGCAGCAACTCTACTGCGACTATTTTGACTACGCTGAACACTTTGTAAGTTTATCAGCGCCCCATACATGGCGACTCTTTGCATGCCTTCTTTATGGTAATGCAAAACCAAGAATATATCTGTGACATGTCACATGTGATAATAAAGCATGATTCATTCATTCAACTCACCTTTTCAGAATGTTTAAATTGCCGCCAATAGCTATCATACATGCGTTTTGTGGTTCTTTCAGGGTAGCAAGTCACCGTCTTGATATAAACCTTCAGGCTCCGTTCTAGCAACTGATTGACTTCACCATAATCATAATCATCATATCTTTAACAAAAATAATACAATCAATTTTGTTTGCTTTTAACTTCTTTAAAAAGATGGTGGAAATCTTTTAAAAATTAAAAATCAACACACTGGATACAAATCTCCTATGAAATACATTACTTTTGACAAATCAGGAACCATATTATGTGTGAACAGTCAGCATGAGACACCAGGGCATTGGACCATCGGTCAGCACATTCCCAGTGCACTTGGGGAAAGGCAATGTGCACAGAACTATTGGCATCAGCTATATTCCACTGAATTATGTCACCAACACAAAGCCAATGGAATGCAGCAAGTCTGTGCTAAAAATGGTTCTTTGCCAAGGCACCACATGCAGCTTTTGGATTATGTGTTGGAAAAAGGGTAATCACAGAAAATATCATAGGAGATTTGTATTCAGTGTGTTCATTTTTTTGAGACTTAAAAAAGCTGGAGTAAGCGGGACAGGCAGCATCTCCAGGGAGAAGGAATGGGCGACATTTCGGGTCGAGACCCTAGATTCACTGGAACGTTGCCATGTTTGAAGAAATACAATTAGGAAGAAACATATGGAACATTGTTTTCTCATTATAATAGATAGAACAGGACAGATAATTGGTCCGTTTAGGAAGCTTTGAATGGTGCAGAGTAGATGATGTGCAAGCTTTTTTGAATAGCTAAGGGATTATCAAGATTTTTGAATAAAATGACACAAAGCCTCAGAGTTGGAAGACCGAGAGCCACTGGTACAACAACATTCAAGAGTATATGGGTACTTTAGAAGTTGGAAAGGATGCAAGAGATGGGAACAGAATGGATTAATGTAACAAAGAGGATCTGACCACATCAGGGAAATTCCCAACGAGAACAGTTTCTATGCAGTAAATCACCCATGTCTTAAATCTTGGTCGTTATTAAATTTCTTACATCAACTAATATTTTCAAACTATCAGTTTATCTAGGTTATTTTAAGCAAGCTCAATTGAGTGCTTCTCTTGTTTCGCACTATTCAAAATTTGGTAAAGATTTAAAACTTTAATACTCAATTAATTTCATGAAGCACGCCACTTTCAGTTATGAAGCCTCACCTTATGCCAAACATGCAATGAACATAATTCCATATAGCTCGTCTTAAAGTGGTCGTATCCACATCTTCATGTATTGCCATGGTGTTGTAGGTCAAGTTACGAACCATGCGAAACTTTTCATCAAGCAGTTGACCAATATCGGAATAAAGTCGATTAACCAAAGAAAAACCATGATCCTCCCAGGAGTAGTCCTGCAAAGACAGAAAAAAACATAGAAGAGGAGAAAGGGAGGAAGAGAGGAGGGGTGGGTGGGTTGAGATAGGAAAAAAGTAAGGAGGAAGGGAGGAAAGAGAGGAGTGGTTATCCCAAGGGTTTATGGCACTTGAGGGAGATATGAACCAAGAGATATAAACCAGAGCAATAAAAAAAATCAACATTAACTCCAATTATTTTGTTTGTCAATGCAAGACTCTGAAAACAAATCTGAAGGTACGTTTGGACAGGGAATTGGCTAGCAATTTTGGCCACCGAAGATTGCTGGTCAATTCTTCCAGCGCAGTCCCAAGCAGTCTTAAGTTAGCAGGCTGACTCTCAGCATATTGGTATATTCCAGTGCACACAGAAATTTCCCTTACATAAGTCATAGTCGTATCCAAAATGACCTTTTCAACCATTGAGGCCCTGGCCCCAGGCTTGCCGGTGATCAAAGCTGGTCACTGTAATTGAAGATTTGCAAATGTCTGATGGTCATATGCTCATGATCTAAATTTGTCTATTTTTTAGAATGTTAAATTAAATCACGCATGGGAAAACGCTTTTTGATGATAACTGTGAAGACTGAACTACTGTACTCCTGCGCTCCATGGATACAATGCAGGCTAACAATGCAGGCTATATTTATGAGGGAGTTAGATGTGGCCCTTGGGGCTAAAGGGATCAGGGGGTATGGAGAGAAGGCAGGTACAGGATACGGAGTTGGATGATCAGCGATGATCATATTGAATAGCGGTGCAGGCTCGAAGGGCCGAATGGCCTACTCCTGCACCTATTTTCTATGTTTCTAACAGGGGCAGAGACAGTGGGCCAGACTACACCATGACCAAGTCCCTGAGTCATAGACACTAGATGTACCCCAAAAGACTAATGTTAATTCTGGCCTTATTGTGGGGCATCAAAGCCAGTTTACAATTAAAACTTTGTTTTAATATCAATACTTAAATAGTTTTTTTTTTGGGCGGCGCAACCGACGTCGCAGCGGCCTCTGCAGTCTGTCTGTGTATTTTTTTTTTTTGGTCGTGTTGAGGGTTTAGTTTGTAGCGGGTTTTTAAATGTGCATATGTGGGGGGTGGGGGAAACTTTTAAATCTCTTCCCTGCATGGAGACCCGACCTTTTCCCTGTCGGGTCTCCGTTGCGGCCTAGCGCCGTGGAGCGGCCTCCAACCGGAACTACCTGGAGGCTCAAGTCACGGAGCCTGTGGAGCTGCGGAGCTGCGGACCCACCTCCGTGGAGCTGGCCAGCTTCGGAGCGCAGAGAGCTGCGGTGGCGCGCAGCTGCGACCCGACTCCAGTGGATGGTGACACCGGGAGCTCGCGGGTCCCTAGTGGGATACTGCTTTGCGGGGCACCGGCAATGGCGACTTCTCCCGCCCGAATTGCGGGGTTGAGAGTGACCTGGAGCGGGGCCTTACAATGCCCGGCGCGGCTTTAATTTGCCGCGGACTTGCTAGCGCCCGCCGGGGGCTCCAACACCAAGACCCGGGGCAGGGCCTTACATTGCCCGGCATGGCTTTGAGTGGCCGCGGACTTGCTAGCGCCCGCCGGGGGCTTTGACCTCGACTTCGGGAGAGGAATGGAGAGCAGGGGAGAGACAAGACTTTGCCTTCCATCACAGTGAGGAGGAGACTCACTGTGATGGATGTTTGTGTAAATTGTGTTGGTGTGTGTCTTGGTTATTTTCTTGTATGGCTGCAGAAACCAAATTTCGTTTGAACCTCATGTGAGGTTCAAATGACCAATAAAAGGTATTATTATTATTATTAGAATAGTTGAGTGTCTCAATAAAACACTTAAAGCTTCATTCCTACACTTGGAGAGGTTCGTCCTGCTAATAAAATCTCAGGGCATTTAGTCTGAATATATTTGTCACTTTGAACTGTTTACTGGGCACAAGATGATGTCTTATGAGATTTCATTTATTTTCTATATGTGATGATTGGGTGTATTAAAACCTCAATTGATTTGTGAATTTTGGAGAAGTTTAATCGTTTAATTTCTCACCTGCTCTTGCTCTCCACTCCCCCCCCCCCCCCATTGACTATCCCCTTCCTTCATTCCCTGCTCCCCCCAATTCCAACAACTTTCCAGATGTGACTGGGATGATTTTTTAAATGTACTCTAAATTATTAGTCCAGACTACTGAATTAACTGGTTGAATTAACATAGGCTGACAATGCCAATAACTTGGAGATACAAGGAACTGCAGATGCAGGTTTACACAAAGAGTGCTGGCATAACTCAGGCAGCATCTTTGGAGGAAAAAAAGGTCAGGTGACATTTCAGATGCCTTCAGACGACAGAAGAAGGGTACTGACCAGAAATGTCACCTATCCATGTTCTCCAGAGATGATGCCTGACACATTGAGTTACTAATACCAATAGCTTTGTGGATGGTGGGCAACAAAATGGCTGCATCCATTGTTCCCCGAAACAGCGACACACAACCCAAGATAAACAGCTTTCAAACTGCTCCAGAGGTTCATATTCACTCGACACACAATTTGTTTTTACTGGTCTCCTGATGTTATCATTTCTAGGCCATGACCAAAACTCTAGTTACATTAGCGTTAGTTCAGATATTCATCTGATCCAAGCAATTTGGGTAAGGGAACTGCATGCACCCTTACAGATTCACATGTCACTATTCAATAATTTGAGATACAAATTAAAATTCATTTTCACAAAATTTGTAAAAAATAAACCAACATTTTATTCAACTCGTATTTCGTGACCAATGTGCAGATGATGCGACTTTCCATCATGCAAAATCAGGATATGTACCATTTTGTAGGAACCTGCTCTCCACACCACCCCACCCCCCCCACATAATACAAGGTCCACTGTATTGAACAAAAGCTGATATTTATAATCAATATTGTGCAGGTGTATTTGCAATACTTTGTTCTCCACCCTTCCTTCTCCATAGTAGGTATGTTGCAAAGCGTACCTGAAGCATCGCTGAAAATCTGTCGCTGCGGGTGTGCGCGATTTTGGCGCCGTTTAGAGGGGGGCGGGTTTAAAACGCGATTTTCCCTAGGCTGTTCAAATCGAGGATGTTCCGCCTAGTTAATTATTAACGAAAAATCGCTGGAAGATTCCGTCGCTTTAGCTATTATTACTTTTAAGGGCTTTATCTAATTGTTATAGTAGTTTAAAAATTAACCCCTAAACCCGCGACCACCGACAACGGACCAGATCTCATACAGGGGACAACAGAAGGTAGGCTGTTTATTTTTACATTAAAAAGGGCTTCTTAAGATCCCTTTATACAAAGTTTAATGTTGCGAGTAGCTAATTTGGGCCCCATTATATCCCGCAGTATTTTTCTGGGCATTTGAGGGCACAAATCTAGCGCAATGTGAACGTTCTAAACCTGCGCGTTCACAGGATCCCACTAGAAAGCCGATTTAAATGGACTTTAATTTACAGCAATTGAACACTAAATTCCTTCCATTAGGCCTATAAATTAATGTAAATGAGATTTAAAAATCATGTTTTATTGTGAATTATTTGTGAATATTATTTGAACACTTAGGCTATTTAAAAACGTTAATCATTTATTAAGAAATTGATAGGTTTAGATCTAGTAATTGAAGTTTGAAATTAGCTACAATTGGGTAACTAACTAAGTATATGCTTTAATTTCAGGTCATCCAAATAAGATTATTTTATATTTGTTTCAGAATGCTTCAATCTATGATAACTGAAAATTTCATTCAGTTCTCTTAATTTTTAAGGTGGTTATGGGCTTTTGACTGTCCACGATCACAGCTTTTTTGTTATGTCCATAGAAAATCAATAGGGAACAAGATGCTAATTTCTGAGTATGAAAATGGCCATAACTTTTTAAATACTTGAGATATGAAAGTGAATTAGGTGTCAAATTAAACTTCTTTTTATGCTTTATCTGATGGGATAAATTGCAGACTTGATTTTTTAAATCTCAAAATGTTGTAACATTGCTACTCCGTTCTTTGCTTTCGTAACCCATGTCTAAAAATCATGTCTTTTCAATAAAAGATTGGTTTTCCTTTAACAATCTGAATATAGTTTTTTTCTCCCCCACTTGTACATGAAGTGACATCCATGCAACTCCAATTCTCCATAGATTTGGCTATCATTCAAACAGTGCTTCTTTTGTTACGCTTGCTTTAAGGAGAATCTATTTTATAGTTCACAAATCAGAGATAAATTACCTGCGCTCGGAATGTAGGAAGCTGATCATCTCCTCGGCGGGCAAAATCTTTGTACCCAAAACTTGGGTCGTCTACATAGCGAGATATGCAAGAGGTTGGAATCCACTCATCTTCATAAGCTGTTGGGTCATTAAGTTCAATGCATAAGTAATATAAGCATGAAGGATAAATTCAGCCTCTTCCTACAGTAAAGAAAACAAAAAAGTAAAACTGGAAGGTTTTTTTGAAGATCGTTAGGAAGGTAGCAGAAAAAAAAAAGATTTTTCTGACCAACAGAACTCTGGTTCACTTACAACCATGCAGTTAAAATGATCAATGTACTTATGTAGATTTGAATAGCATTTACATCAATGTACAAATTTCAATCCAGAATTGTAAATAGAAAAATCCAAACGGCTACTAGTAATATTACACATTCAAGAATATTCATTATCATTCACAAAGGCGCTGGAGTAACTCAGCGGGTCAGGCAGCATCTGTGGAGGGAATGGACAGGTGACATTATCGATCGTAACCCTTCGACAGAGTCTGAAGAAAGGTCCTAACCTGAAATGTCATTTGTCCATTCTTCCACAGAGTCTGCCTGCCCAGAGTTCATCCAACACTTTGATTCTTGCTCGAGATTCCATCATCTCCAGTCCTTGTGCCATCAATGTCGATTACAAATCAAGCTTCAAAAAGTGTTTCAATTCATTTTATCCAACTTCTCTACATTACCAACTCAATGAGACTGTAGTTACTGGAGTTTATGAAGTTGTCTTGCTCTCCAATCTTTATTATTCCTCCTGGATATCAATTCCACTATCCACTAAAATGTGCCATTCTCAACCCCCCTCTAGTCTTATTGTGCATGCACATCCTTTTTCATATTTATTAGAATATGTAGCTTTGATGTTTACTATTACCTATAATTTCCCATCTGACTGAAGAGTTAAGCTCCCCCTGTATTGAAGGGCACTTATGACATGACACCAAGTTGCCTAGAACTGAAACTGCACCCAGGCTAGCAGACTATTAACTTTGGAGATGTTAATACAATTAGAGATATTATCCATCATCCCTTTTGCCTTGTAGCAAACTCAGACAAGAGAACCATTTGATCTTCTGGGTTATGTACAAGCCAGCCAGCACATGCTGACATATACCATTTGCTTAACCAAAAAAATGCTTACATAATTCTCAAATACAGACTGTACTTGTATGACAAAAAAACCAAATGTACTCCTATATCTGGGTACAAGTGTTGCACTCACACAATACATGAAAGCATTCAATTCAACATGAAACAATGACCCACATTTTCACAAGGGTGCCTTTGCTAATAAAAATGTCAGGGCAATATTAATATAAAATAAACCTTTAATGCTATAACTTGTATATTACAAGAGCCCCTCATGCAACATGTTAATAGCAAGACTCAGAGAGCATCTGTCTGAACGTCCCTGAAACTATCACAGAAAAGTGGATCGTCAATACCATAGCGACGTGGGAATTAAGCAGTAAATGGATGAGGTACAGGATTTGCAATGATCTCTTTGAATGTGGATCAGGTTCAGGCTGCATGGCCTGCTTCTAAATGGCCTGTCCCACGTGGCCATCATTTGCACGCCATTTACGCGACCTCGTCGTCACGTTGAGATGCACGGGTAGCGTGTGGGCTGCGCGGGACGGTCGCACGGAGACGCGCGGAGGGGTATTGAGTTGCGCGCGGTATCGTATGGCGCTCCAGGATTTTGTAGGGCACAAAATCTTCGCGCTCCTCCGGCGTGACATATCGCGTACGCACGCGGACATATTGCGGTCGTACGCAAGCGTCCTGACCTCGTACGTGCAGCGCGTGGTGACGCATGATTATGCCAATGGCCGCCCCGCGCCGCCCATATGCAGTCGGCCGCAATGAGAAAATAATTACCCCATAAACATCAATGCTTTCAGAGCAATGCCTTCAGAGTAACACCTCAATAAGTATTTTTGAAACATCTTTAGTTATGGATGTTTCAAAAGTTAACATCCAGGTAAGGATTGCCCTAGTAACCAAATTAGTTTTTTTTTTAAATGACCACCAACAATTTTACTAACACCATTTAAAAAAATGTGCAAACTAATTCTTAAGCTGGGTTCAACATGCTATAATGGAATACAATTTTGTGTTTGTTGGGAGTAATTCAGAAAGTTTAAAAGTAAATGATTTTTTCCAGCAAACAATAATTTTATCAATGTTTCACTTAACAAATGATGTCAATACGTTGACTCTACTTGCAGAGCAAATAAAATATTTGAAGGCGCATGATGATGCGTGTGACCGTCATGCAACTGTCGCGTAAATGACGGCCAAGTGGGACAGGACCTTAAGTTTTCAAAAACCACAGAGTTTGCTGGAGTTGTGTATGCCACATTGAGAAAATATACAGGGTGTCATTTTTCCCCCCTTCCATTCATAAATGCTTGCAGGTAGGGCGGCGCGACCGACGTCGCAGCGGCCTCTGCAGTCTGTCGGTGTTTTTTTTGTTTTTTTAATTTTTTTGTCCCGTTGAGGGTATAGTTTGTAGTGGGCTTTTAAATGTGTATGTGTGGGGGGTGGGGGAAACTTTTAAATCTCTTGCCTGCACGGAGACCCGACCTTTCTCTCTGTCGGGTCTCCGTTGTCATTGGGGCCTAACACCGCGGAGCGGCCTCCAACGGAACGACCTGGGGGCTCAAGTCACGGAGCCGGCGGAGCCGAGGACCTACCATCGTAAAGCTGGCCAGCTTCGGAGCGTGAGGAGTTCGGAGATTGGAGAGCTGTGGTGGCGCGTGGCTGCGACCCGACTCCGGTGGATGGTGACACCGGGAGCTCGCGGGTCTCCGGTGGGAGACCGCTTTGCGGGGCACTGGCAACGTCGATTTCTCCCGCTCGAATTGCGGGGTTGAGAGTGACCTGGAGCGGGGCCTTACATCGCCCGGCGCGGCTTTAAATGGCTGCAGACTTGCTAGCGCCCGCCGGGGGCTTTGACTTTGACTTCGGGAGAAGAATGGAAAGCAGGGGAGAGACAAGACTTTGCCTTCCATCACAGTGAGGAGGAGATTCACTGTGATGGATGTTTGTGTAAATTGTGTTGGTGTGTGTGTTGGTTCTTTTCTTGTATGACTGCAGAAACCAAATTTCGTTTGAACCTCACGTGAGGTTCAAATGATAAATAAATGGTATTGTATTGTATCATTTTGTAAACCAGTTAAAGCAATCTTGATAAGATTCTCTGGAAATTAGTGTCCTGAACTGAATAAACTTATTTGCCAGATCATATGTCTAACAAAAGCTATGAGTGATATGGGCCAAAAGCTGATAATAACTTATGAAATTAAGAATATGGGGCTTTAGTGACTAAAGTGAACCCGCACCAGAGCATGTAATGGAGGAAGACGAGGCATTTTAGGATGTTCTCTCCATATATAACCATATAGCAATTACAGCATGGAAACAGGCCATCTCGGCCCTACAAGTCCGTGCCGAACAATTATTTTCACCTAGTCCCATCTACCTGCACTCAGACCATAACCCTCCATTCCTTTCCCATCCATATACCTATCCAATTTATTTTAAAATGATAAAATCGAACCTGCCTCCACCACTTCCACTGGAAGTTCATTCCACACATCTACCACTCTCTGAGTAAAGAAGTTCCCCCTCATGTTATCCCTAAACTTCTGTCCCTTAATTCTGAAGTCATGTCCTTTTGTGTGAATCTTCCCTACTCTCAATGGGAAAAGCTTATCCACGTCAACTCTGTCTATCCCTCTCATCATTTTAAAGACCTCTATCAAGTCCCCCCTTAACCTTCTGCGCTCCAGAGAATAAAGACCTAACTCATTCAACCTTTCTCTGTAACTTAGTTGCTGGAACCCAGGCAACATTCTAGTAAATCTCCTCTGTACTCTCTTTATTTTGTTGACATCCTTCCTCTAATTGGGCGACCAAAATTGTACACCATACTCCAGAATTGGTCTCACCAATGCCTTGTACAATTTTAACATTACATCCCAATTTCTATACTCCGAAAAATATAAGCATGAAATATGGTTTGGGGAGGGGGGAAAAGTGAAACTGTGGTGGAGCGCTGCTGCGACCCGACCCCCGGAGATTCGGAGGCTACAACCGCGGGTCTGGCGGACGGCAACACCGGAAGCCCGCGGGTCCCTGGTGGGAGACCGCTTTTCGGGGCTTCCGCAGCGGCGACTTCTCCCGCCCGAGTTGCGGGGTTTGAAGAGCACCTGGAGCGGGTACTTACCATCGCCACGCGCGGCTTGGAATGGCCGCGGGACTTTGCGAGCGCCTGCCGGGGCTCTAACACCAAGACCCGGTGCGTGACCTTGCATCACCCGGCGTGGCTTTCATGGCCGCGGGACAATCGCCATCGCCCGCCGGGGGCTTTGACTTTGACTCTTACATCGGGGGGGGGGGGGGGGGGGGGGGGGGGGGGGGGATGAGTGCAGTGGAGAGATAAGTTTTTTTTGCCTACCATCACAGCGATGTGATGGATGTTTGTGTAAATTGTGTTGTGTTTCAGGTCTTTTTCGTTTTGTAATGTATGGCTGCAGAAACGACATTTCGTTTGGACCTCAACGGGGTCCAAATGACAAATAAATTGTATTGTATAAGGCATGAATGTTACCTCACACTGAGCAATCCACAGAAGGCACAAGAGACTGTAGATGCTGGAATATGTAGTAAAAAGAAACAGCTAGAGAAACTCAGTGGGTCAAGAAGCATCAGGGAAATGGAAAGTCAACATTTCTGGTTGAGACCCTTCAAGTAGAGGGGAAGCAGCAGTATAAAGAGGTGGGGAGGGGTGATGCAAGATATCTGCCAGAAAATAACATTCAGTCCATCCTCAATGTAGTCCAGGTCTTACTGCCTGTGGGAACAGGCTGCTTCATTAACTGAGGAACTAAGTGAAACCGAACAGTCTGCTACTCATTAATTAGAGTGGTTTGTTTTCACTATTAGATGACTGCAGCCTTCCGAAATGTCAGTCATCTATTGTTTGCCTTATTATTTACATAATGTACAACGTTGACAAGTGGTATTCCACATGGATACCAGTAACCCAGAAGCAGAGATATCATCAGCAAACCAGAAAACAGATTTTTGTTAATGAACCCAGCAGGTTCTTATGTCGGCATGGACAGAGTGGGCCGAAGGGCCCATTTCCGTCCTGTATAGTTCTATGCCTCTTATGGTACAAATTCATCACTGAGTTTGGGAAATAGATAAAAGCATTTAAATAGAGAACTGGTCATATACACAAAAATATATATATTCGGGGGGGAGGGGGCGGTGTATGTCTCTTTTCCTGTTGTAGTATACTTCAATTACATACAGTTCTGATCGATAGTGGGTGGCAAGGTCCGAAGCAGAATTGTAAATCATCCTGAAGATTAACATGCGATTACAAATAAAGTTTGAATTACCTCCAGTGACTACCATAAGACTCTCTTTCTTCTCTTTTTCAAAACGTGTTGCCATCTCCTCTTGCGATGCTTCCTCCTCTTCATTCTCCTCCTGAAGTCTCTTCATTCTCTCCATAAGAGCTTCCAATTCACTGACCGAGTCAGAAGTCTACGGAATCATAAACAAATCATATTTAATGCCACAAGGAGGGGACAAGTTGTGGTTGGAATTCATGTCTTTGGCTCGAGTAACTAAGTATTTGAATACTAAACACATAATACTTCAGCTACCAATAAGGGTGGGGAAATTAATTCCAGTGATATCTGCAAACAATGCAAAAAAGGAAAAATGCACATACAAAAGGAGAATAATTTCCAAAATATTGTCCTGAAAAAGACAGCTGAAAAGCATAGTCAGGGTAAAGGATAATTGAAATTATACTGTGAAAACAACATCCACAACCCAAGAGCGGGTTCAGATTATTAAAGGATTTTCAGGAGAATAGTTACGCAGAAAATTCAAATTTCTCTCTCGTGACTTCCATGCAACTGTTGTCCAATCCTAATCCAATCCAAACTAGTATGCCTTTTACAGATTTAGACTGCAGACAGAAAATAAACATGTAGCATTTGTTATTGTGTCTGTTTTGGCAAGTCTTGAAAAATGAGGAGCCAACTCGCTAAACTGCCTAACATAGAAATCAGAAGATCACACTTACTTCCGTCAACCAATTTCTTTCCTCACTTCTGAAAAGACCACGACACAGTTGCCTGGTGACAATACCCTACTACAGTGGCTTGGCTGCTTTAGCCTGAAGTTAAAAAGCACTACTGTAAATGCACTTACTTCCTGTTTGCACTGTATATTGATTTTAGATAAAACGCTACCACTTACGGCTGTGATTTTTGGCCATCTTACTCAGTCCCCCTCCGCTGAGCAGATGCAGAGAATTCTTCCCATCAATGAAAAATAAGTGTTATTAGTTTTTTTTTTAAATGTTGAGAATCTCTCTCCTGTCAATCACTCCATGAAAGCCACACCTTTTCCGGTGGGGGGGGGGTTATAAAAAAACCCGGGGGGGGGGGTCTCTGCAGGGGAGGATAAAACCCGGAAACTGTCTGTGGGTGTCGCTCAAATGTCTCTGCAAGATGGAGGAGGCACCCTGAGAAGTGGTGCACGACTCGGCTGTCTTTATGGATGACTTTGCACCAGCCCCCCCCCCCCACCCAGCTGGCCACCAATATTAGACATTGGTGGAGAGGTGGAATATTGCGTTGGATGACCAGCCCTCCTGTATGATGCTGGGACCCAACGGGCTCCACTTAGTCTATCTATTATAGATATCTATACATATCCATGTATAGGTCTGCATTTTACAAATTTGTAAATTTATGTGATGTATATGTAAATTATGTGTAATGTACCCATTAGTCACGTTAAATTAAAGTTTTCTTTTAGAGATACAGCGTGAAAACAGACCCTTCAGCCTGCCAAGTCCATGCCAACCAGCAATCATACATACACTAGTTCTATCCTACACACTAGGGATAATTTACAGAAGCCAATTAACCTACAAACCCGCACGTCTATGCGATGTGGGAGGAAACGAGAGCAACCCGGAAAAGTACAAACTCGGCACAAACAGCACTGTAGTCAGGATCAAACCCAGGTCTCTGGCGCTGCAAGGCAGCAACTTCACTGCTGCACCACCTCCAGAGGAATTTTGATGCTGCTGGGACGTGCAGAGTTGAAATTCTGTTTTTAAAACCAAGCAGAACGTGGTATCAATCCAGCATACTCTGGGTTGTGGGCCCGAGCATGCTTCCGCTGTGCCACTACGCTGTTAAAGCCAATTAACCCGACCACAGAAATTCCTCCTTATCTCCTTTTTTAAATTACATCCTTTTATTCTGAGGCTGTGCCCTCTGCTCCTGGACTCTTCCACTAGTGGAAACATCCTCTCCACGTCCACTCTATTCAGCCCTTTCACGTCATGCAAATAGGCATAGTTTTCCTCAATTTAACCTGCCATGGAAAACCAAAAATAAAGTCTTGATAGATGACTCAAATAAAAGTTGTCGATGCAACTTTCACTAGGCTACATCAAGACATTTCTAGCCTTAAGTTAAAAAGAAATGCCAGCAACTCGGCAGGTGGATGAAATATCAGTCCAGAAACATCTTGGAGACAGTGATCATAACTCTGCAAGATTCAAGGAAAGGGATGAGTTTGGTCCTTAAGTTAAGGTCTTGAATTGGAGGAAGTCAATAATGTTAGAGGATCTGATGAATGTAGTCTGGAGCAGATGCTGGTGGGTAAAAATAAAATAGCTGATAGAATCAGTCATAAAGCACAGAAACAGGCCCTTCGGCACAACTTGCCAACGCCAACTGCTAGGTGACTATTGTCTCAATATTGGTTGAGGTCAACCCTATATTTTACTGCCACTTCCCCCATTTAGCTGCTTATGATGAGTGCACAATTTCCATCTCAACCTTGTTTCTTTCTTTGTTTGGCAGTGGAAATGTAACACAGGGACTCAAACAGTAAAGAAAAAAGGAAATATTTAAAGAGTAGCAATAACATTGTGACTGGTTTCAGTTTACAGTCTCTCTCATCTGCTTTCATTTAGGCTCAATCACAATAGTTTATATGTGGTTCTCATTAAATAAATGAGAAAGAAACTGAGGGTGCTAAAGTCACAGATCAAAATGAACAGAGACTGTAAATACCTTGTGGGGTCCCAGTAGTTCCCAAGCAAACCTTAGGGAGTCTTGGGACCCCATGAGACACATGCTGTCTCCTGTGCAAGTGGTAAGGGCCTGTCCCATGAGCATGCGACCTGCATGCGGCAAGCGCAACCAAACCGGAAGCGGAGGCAACGCGGAGGTTGAGTGATCCCCGTACAGGGCCTGTCCCACCAGCATGCGCCTGCATGCGGCGAGCCCGACCAAACCGGAAGCGGGAGCCGCGCAGAGGTCGAGTGAGTGACGTGAGGTTCGAGTGAAGTGACGCTGCGCACGCCCGTTGAGGCAGTGCGTACGGCGTAGAGGCGGCTGTGGGCCGGCAGGCCGTTGCCGCGCGGAATTTTTGAACACGGTCTGTTTTTCGGAGCCCTGAGCGATGTCGGGACCAGTTCTGCACAATTCCATTCGGCTCCGGCGATCGAAGTGGGACCGGCCGTACGGCTCAAGCGACCATGTTAGGTCGCGCTAGCCGCACGGAGTCGCATGCTGGTGGGACAGGCCCTTTAATGTCAAAGTCCACAAACTATCATGACCAGAAGTCACACAGTTCAAACACACTGCTGCGTCATTTTAAATTATATTTTACATTTAAAAAAGTAATGTATGTAGTTTTGTTAGTTTGTTTCAACATTTGTTAGAATAATTAATTAATATCTTTGTTTCCTTGCACTAACCCCAGGGCTGCTGTGCACAGATATGACATCCTCCACATGGCTCTCATTGGTGTTACTGCACATGCAGAAGTTGCTGACAACTGGTGGTCTGAAGCCATGGCTGGTATCTTGATCAATCTCTGGATTAATGCCGCTTCCAAAGACAAAACTTGCCAAGGCATGGTAGTGCGCCAACAGAACCATGGCATGCACCAACTCAGCCAGAGACCAGCTGTTCTCTCCTGGTTTAAGTAATTTCTGAAAATAAAAGCAACATTTCTTATTTCCTGTGGACTCAAGCTCTTAGCAATGCACTAACCTTTGTCTCAGATACACAAGAATGATGCCAGTCAGTGACACGGCATGGAAATAGGCCCATTGGCCCAACTTGTCCATGCTGATCAAGATGCCCCATCTAAATTAGTCCTGTTTGCCCACATTTGACCCATTACTTTCAACCTTTCCTCTCCATGAATCTGTGCAAATGTCCCTTCAAATGTCATTGTACTTTCCTTAACCCTTTCCTCTAGCATCTCATTCCATATTCGTATGACCTTCTGTGTGAAAATGTGTCCCTCAGGTTCCTGCTAAATCTTTCTCTATTAACTGGCATACAGATTAAATATTTGATTTCCTCATGACAACCACAGCTTCACACTATCAGAGATATTCCTTTTGTCCTATCCATCTCTCCTTCACACTATCAGCTACTTAAAGCAACTTTGCTATCTCTTTCTCAGTTGACCAAGGTGAACTCTATTGGACTTTCCACTAACGCTGGTTGCTTGCTGAGGGGTTACAGCACGTTTTGTTACTGTTTCAGACCTCCAGCCTCTGCGAGTGGAGCACGTTTCCAGTGGTTGCCATCCCACAGGACAAGGGAGTCAATTCAAAAGGGACTAGATCCCTGCCAGACAGACAATATAAAAGGAGCGGGCAGGTAATTCAGCAGACTCAGACAGAGTCTAGCCCGCAAACCAGTTTTTAGTTTCAAATACCAAAGTAGTTCGTGGAGGGGGGGGGGGATGAGAGAGAGAAAGAGGGTTCCTTCAGGGAGAATAGCAAGAAGCAAAAGCATAGCACCATGGCAAACTCAGGTGTACAGGGAGAGTGGAGAAAGGTCACAGGACTAAACTAAAAATAACCGAGATAGGTAATTCTATAAGTTAGGGAGCAATCGTCCAGAGGTAAACACCCCACATTGGTGTCAAGGGTTCCTGAGCCTGGACTTGTGACAAGGGATTGCCTCTTTTTTGTTGTTGAGGTCCTTCTTTCTTAGTATATATAGTTTCGTTTCGGGACACAAGACTCTCAAAGTATAAGAATCGGACAATGATGCGTGTACAGGATGCGTGGCTGAAGAACGATGTGGAAGGGAGGGCAATGGGGTGTGGGGAGACGCAGAATGGTGAGGAGGAATGGGGAGGGACTGCGAAAACAAAAGGAATGTCTCCATTAGGGAGAGTTAAATGTGATAGATAAGAGTATAGTCCAATTCTGAGTTTTATGTTGATAATATCAGGGCAGTAGGACATGCCCAGCAGACCAGACTAATGGGGAAAAAAAACAAGCCATTGGGATCTGTTCTTGACCTGCCAAATAGAGAAATTACATAAACAACAAAAGGATGGTTAGCAAGAAATATAACATTGCATAATCACATAAATTCCATGCAATCGCTATAATGAAAGATAAAGAAACAAACAATCTCATCAACATTTGAACCTGAAAACAAATTGCCAGAAAAATACTCAATGGGTAGACAGTGTTTATATTACCCAGTCATATTCATCCAAGATTATAATCTTTAACAATCTATATTTTTCATACTTCTTTCTGAAATAAAAAGCTTTTGTGTTTCTAATAGTGCAGTCACACAAAATAAGAGGCTAACATGTGCAAAAGTCCACAAAGAGCTATGATCAATGAAAAGCTGAAGGATATCAATTTTTGTTACCTTAATGTGTTCCTTAGTGATCAGCCAAGGTCTGTGGGCAAGGATTTTGTTGACTTCATTGAGGTTTTTAAGTTTCTGGGGGATGTACTCCAAGCCACTTAGCCATTCACTGTCGCCACCCACCTGCAGGAACTCATTTATATGCATGTTTACCAGATAGGAACACTGGTGCCTGGCAGCAGCCTGGTTAGAAAAGATAAAAGATAAAATATAAAGCTAAAGAGCAGCTATATTATACAGTCAGAAAAATTAACGATCTTGGGAATGCTCACAGTTGTCTTTATCAAGCATTATGGAAAAATCTACAACTGCACACCAGAGGACACCATTAGTATTAGTACCATGCAGATGCAAATAGATCTTAATGTCCACAGTTTGAGAGTATCACAAAGTAATGGCAGCATTTTACCAAGAATTACAAGTTTTGCGGTCAGATAAAGAATTGTACAATCCAGCACATTCATTCCTGCAAGTACTTTGGCCAAACAATGAGGGGACCATTTATAGTTTGGTAGTGGAACTGCTTACAGGAGCGTTCAGTGCCATAAAAATGGGCAGACTTTTCTTTAAGTTTAGCTCTGTTTATTCCAATAAGAACAAGAATATGAAAGTAACAGATTTCAGTGAAAAACTGCAATTGGGTCATGTGCAGGCAGTGGAAATTAGTTTAAGTTGGCATCATGTTCGGCACAGACAAAAAGGGGCGATGGACCTTGTTGTACTGTGTTAGGACACAGTGAGGGCTCAATATGGAAGACTGTTCTGTAATATAAAACATCTTAAGATGCTTTAAAATGTAAATACCATTAGATATCTAAAGGAATACATTACAATTAATTAAATTGTCCTGGGTTTTTCCTTAAAAAAAAATTTAAGGCTGCCGTTTTGATTATAATGACCTAATGTTGGGTTGTAATTTAGGACCTTGCAGTAAACAAACCACTATCATAATCCCATTTTATACTTGGCTGAATGATCAATCAATTTTGTACCTTAAAACTAGTCTAAACAAACAAATTGTGATTTGCAAGCTGATTTTGGGACAAAGCATTTGCAATATCCAGTCACTAAATAATTAACCTGTGATGCACCTACATTACCCTACCCCACCTGGCAAGAGTAAAAAGCGCATGTTTTGTCCATTTTAAAATAAGAGTACACCTTGCAGATACATCTCTCAGTGCTACTTATTAATAACAGCCCAACCACAGGAAATGGCACGGTTATAATGGAAAACTACGTGATGTAAAAAAGTCTTCAGGCAGAGCAAATACAAGCTATAGTTTTCATATTTCTTTTGAAGTTTACTAAGAGGGATTTCCATGTGGTGTGCACATTATTTGACTGACCTCCACATGGACTCATTTTTAAACGTGGGTTGTAAATAAAACAAATCCTCTAAACCTCTTAATGGAAAAACTTGCATTTTTGCCACATCTGTTACTGCCAAAGCACATCCTAAAGTGTATTTTTTGGTTGAAAGTGGAGGTACATTTGTTACATTGGTAAGTGAAATGAACTTCATCCCTTGCCCGATATCACCAAAATAAACATTGGACAAGTCACCAAAGAGAATTCCTCCAGGGGAAGAAATCCAAGATGTTTTTTTAATGTTCATCTTGAGACTGGGTGAAGGGGCAGCTGCAGGAATGGTGCATTATTTGATGTCTCTTTCAAAAGACAGCTGCCCCAAGGACTTCAGTTCTCCATTGGGGATGCAAGAGACTGCAGATGCTCAATTCAGGACCAAATGCAGATCGTTGTTAACTACATAGAACACAATCTTTGTCCCAATACTACCCCGACACCACTCACTCTCGTTCCAGGCAACATCACGCAGATGCTGCCTCCTGAGGAACACGTCAATCTTATCACTTTCGCCATCAACTTTCACTTCACCCTCAAATTCACTTGGAAAATTTCTGACATTCCATTTCCTGGACCTCGGTCTCCATCTCAAGAGACAGATTATCTATAGTTTTTATACCTTTAAAAGTCTAATCTTGTATGTTGTATGTATTTGTATCTTCCGCAAAACACTACACGCTGGCGCTTAAATTTTTTACATATTCTCTCACATTTTCCCCCTCCACGCCGTAATTCATCCTATATTTCACGTTATTGATGATTAAAGCTTCAAAAATTGCAACTTTTAACAATATTTTTACTGTTAAACTCCTTCCTGCCAGCTTCCACTTCGATACAAAGTTGCAATACAGGAACACTCTGAACTTTTCATCTCAATGGAATATCACAGCAAGTGCTTCAACAGGAGGGGGAGGGCCAATTGGTATTGCAATTGGAACTGCTGCGGCAGGCAGGGGAAGTGCAGTTGCAATTTATTTTAAAGCCCAGTGCTGAGGGAGGCAGGGGAGTGCTTGAATCTTACGTTCAGGAATGGGTTCAATTGGGGGACCATGCCTCCCGTGGGGGCTATGGGTTAGTGGTGCAATATTGTGTTAAGAGAGCAGACCCAACGGGTCGGCACTTGGTCTAGTTTACCATATACGCCGACATTCACCATGAACCCGTTGACTCCCGTAACCACCTCAAATACACCTCTTCCCACCAGTCTCTTGCAAGGACAATATCCCTTTCTCCTGGATTCTCCGTCACTGCCAAAGACTATCTCAGGATGAGGTTTTCCATGTCAGGACATCTGAAATGCCCTGCTTTTTTCAGGAACTATGTCTTCCCCTCGAATATGGTTGACGGAGCCATTGCTCATATTTCCTCAACTTCTTATCTTGCCCCACCTTCCTCTGATAGAAGTTGCTCTGCTCCTCACCCAACACCCCAACAGTCTCTGTATCCATCAACTCATTCAGCTGCAGCAGGCTCCCTCCATTTTCTCCTCCCCACCCCTTTCTACTTTCTGTAGGCACCATTTTCTCCATAACTCCCAAAGCAGGTGCAACACTTGTCCTTACACATCCTCCTTCAACACAATCCAGGAACATCTACAGCGTTTCCAGGTCAGACAAAGATTTACGAGCACCTCTTCCAATCTCATCTAATGTATACTGTGCTCTCCTTTTGGCCATCTTGACACCAGTGTGACCGAGAGCACAGTAAGCAGCCACATTGTAGAATATCTGTGCCCTTCCACAATGACAATCCTGAGCTCCCAGTTGTACGCCAACTCCCGTACCCATTCCCACACTCACCTGCATCTCCTCCGCCTTCTCCACTAGCAAGGTAAGCCCAGATGCAAACTGGAAAAACGCAACCTCACTCTACCTTGGTCATCTACAATGCAGGGGTTCAAACAATGAATTTTCCAATGTCAGGTAACCCCCACCCACTATTCCCTTCTCTATCTGTCTGATTCACCCAGTTCTCTTTTTCAAAACCCCGCAGCCCTGTTACCCAGTTTTGTGTCACTCCTCCTCACAATTCCATACGCTTATTGCCCACACACTTAAACTACTGGGTCTCCTATCCCTTTCCACACTGGCTCCATCTGCCTATCATTTCTCCCTTATCTGGTTCTACTTACCACCTTTTTTACCTTTCAGATTCCAGGATCTGGTGCCTCGTATCTCTACTTAACTTCCAGCCTCCGCCCGGGTTCATTTACCCCCTTTATTTTTCCCTCTCTCTCCTTATCTGTGTCTAGCATCACCGACTTCCCCTCTACCATCAGCTCCCAACTCCACTCTTTCTCCTCTCCCATCTCTCTCCTTACCCGGTTGCACCCGTCTCCTGCCTCAGCCTCCTCACTTCTGTATAGCAGTTATCTACACTCTCCATCCTAATGCAGGATGTCAACATGAAATGTCGACCATCTCACTGCTGCCGTAGATGCTGCCCGAGTTCCTCCAACAATTTATTTTTCCTTCCATTTTCTATTAACCTCTCAGCCTAGAATAAGAACTAAAAACCTTTCAAATTGTGGGTATAGTTGTCAATTGAAACACGAAATGAATGATTTTTAAAAAGTCACAATACGTGCAGTTTTCTTCTGTCATGGCAATACTTAAATAGGTAGTGGCATGTAATAGGAGTATTAAAACCCATTTTATAATTTTAATGTCATTAGTTGATCAACCTGTAATGATACATTTTTGAAAATACCATTAAAAGGATAACATTTACATGCGTTTGACTTTACCATTATTGCCAAGTAATGTCTGTGTTCAAAGGGGAGTGGTCCATCCATACGCAGTATGTAATACTGTGTGCGGAGAAAAGACTCTAGGTATTGGGGGTGTAAAGCCATGATTTTTGTTGTATTGTCAGGGTGTCCAGTGGTGGAGTATTCTTCAAGAAATAATAAACTGGGATGTCCATCTACAGGATTGTCTTGCGCAATCTGTAAAAGGAAGCAAAGGTATATGTATAAATCAAATGAAAATACATAGACACACACACATGTTCATTACATACATATTAGATTAGTTTAGAGATACTGTGCAGAAACAGGCCCTTTGGTTCACCGAGTCTACAGCAGCCAGCAAACCCCGCACATTAACACTACGCGAGGGCCATTTTTTACATTTATACCAAGTCAATTAGCCTACAAACCTGTGCATCTTTTGAGAGTGGGAGAAAACCGAAGATGATGTGAAAACTCACGCAACGGGGAGAATATACAAACTCCCTACAGACATGCACCCATGGTCAGGATCAAGCCCAGGACCCTGGTGCTGCAAGTCAGTAGTTCTACGGCTACGCCACCGTGCTTAAGGCAGGGACTATCGCAATGTCCCATATATGGCTTTCATTTATAATATGTTTATTTCATGGGTACATTTGTGTATATATGCATATGGGTGTACACACACACATACACACGTTGGAGAAACTCAGCGGGTGAGACAACATCTATGGAAGAAGGGTCTCGACCCAAAACGTTGCCTATTTCCTTCGTTCCATAGATGCTGCCTCACCCGATGTGTTTTCCAGCATTTTTGTCTACCTTCGATATTCCAGCATCTGCAGTTCCTTCTTAAACTCCCTGAAGTAATTTATAGCCAAAACAATTTAGCTCTTTAAAATGTTAATATAGACCAAATTGGCTGATTGAACATTGTTTAAACAACACACACACATTTATTTATCTCTATATATGTGTATAGCGTGCATACATGCGTAATATACATATTAAATGAAAGCTATTTCTTACTTTGATAATCAAGTCATTATAAGGTGAAAAATGTTTCCTCAGCTCTATCATGGCCATGGCAAGAACACTGCATTCTCAATGAAAGTAGAGGAACTGCTGATGTAGTGGGAGTGCAGAGAAAAATGGCAATACTTATGAAAAGCTAACAAATCCTTGCTCAAAATTGTCTTTCAGCAAATTCACAACATATTAGAAACATCGGAGGCCCAAGAAACTGCAGATCCTTGAAAAGTGAGTAAAACAAAGTGCTGGAGGATCGCAGAGGGACAGAACATCTGCAGAGGGAATTGTGCACGACCCGCTCAGTTCCTCCAGATCAGAAACATTGTTTTAATTAGGAATAGCACAAAATCTTTCGCTGATGCAAACCTTTCTCAGACTGTAATCCAATTAAACCTACTCAAGAAAGATACTGCAACGTCTTTAAAGATTAAGAGAGAAGTGTGCATATTTACACAGCCTCTATAAAGATATTGCAAAACACTTGTAATGAAACTTTATTTTATTTTAATTTTTTTTTTTTAAATATAAATGTGATCCTTCTACCCCTTCTGCCTCCCGAGGGAATTCTCCTCCATCATCCTGACCGCGACCTACATCCCACCCCAGTGTGTAAATACAATGCAGGACTAGAAATTAACAGTTGCCCGGGTGCCAATGGCCACCTAAAGTCCCGCCAGGCAACCTAAAAGCCGTGACATTTTGCCCGGCTTGGCAAACACCAGGGACACCTGCCATTCACCTCGGAGCAGGCCCCCTCTCTATCTCTCTCTCTCTGTCACTCTCCGTCTCTGCCCGCCATATCGTGTCTAGGCCACCGGGACTACGCTCTCTGCTCCTCATCCGCCGGCACGGTCGGCCGCCTTGCACATGCACACAACCACGGCCAGCACATCATCGGCTGCCCTGCACATGTGCACTGCCACGGCAACTGGTCGGAGCCGGGCACTTTCTCCCTCCCTTTGCATTGTGGGAGATCTGGCTGCCATTGCTGTCAGTTCGCTGCCTTGCCACGACCGCTGAAAGCCAACGCAGATTCATTTCCTGGAGCAACTCTGGCTTCTTGGTTTCCTGGTCCTCCAAAAATATTCCAAATGGAATTTAAACTGGAGGTGATGGAGGGTCCATCACCAAAGTCCAAATTCTGAACAATAACAGCCTATTGCACTTATCTGTTTATTTATTGTGTATATATATACAGTCTATGGTATATATATATACGGTCTATGGTATATAAACACACTGAACTTTTACCTGCTGTTCTGTATTATGTTTACATGTTCTGTTGTGCTGCAGCAAGCAAGAATTTAATCGTCCTATCTGGGACACATGACAGTAAAACTCTTGACTCTTGAATTGGACTTAAGCAAAAAAAGGGTTCGGGGAAAAAAAAAAATAGAGCTTAAATTTAGTTGCGTCTGGTTGGGTAACAATGGTTGGGTGAAGACTATTCCATGCTTTAATTGTACGGGGCAACTCCATGGAGCAGCCAGCATCTCTGGATAGAATAAATTGGGTGACATTTCGGGTAGAGACCCCTCTTTAGACGCCCTCTGGTTTTAGTGTTTTTAGTTTAAAAGATAGTGTGGTAACAGGCCCTTCGGCCCACCGAGTCCACGCAACCACCAATCACCCATACACTCGTTCTATCCCACACATTAGCGATGCAAGTCAAGAGTGTTTTATTATCTCAAGTCCCAGTTAGAACAATGAAATCCTCACTTGCAACAGCACAACAGAATATGTAAACATAGTACTCTGTAAACAATGTTATAAACGAGAAAACAACAGCGTATATTTATATATGAATAAATAACTATAAGTGTGTGTGTGTGTGCGCATGTGTATGTGTTATATATATATATGCCCACACACACACACACACACACACAATTTCCTTCCTGGGATTAATAAAGTTCTATCGTATAGTATCGTGTGTGTAGGAAGGAACTGCAGATGCTGGTTTAAACTGGAGCTAGAGTAACAGAACAGAACAGAATCTCTGGACAAAAAGAAAATATTACATTTTGGGTCTGGAAAAGGTTCCTGCACACCTTTGGAATGTGGAAGGAAACAAGAGCACCAGGAGAAAACTCATGCAATCAAAGGGAAAAGGAGCAAACTCCATACAGACAGCACCCATATTCAGGATCAATTCCGGGTCTCTGGCACTTTTAGGCAGCAACTTTATGGCCAATGTACTGCCCCATAGTCTTGAACTTAATTAAAACATACAGTAGATGTAAATGGGGACATAGTGTCACTTAGAGATTTAAGACGGAAAGTGGATAGTCTATTTTTTTTAGTAACCAAAGTTATTATGGATAGTTATATGGATGGGAAGGGAATAGAGGGTTATGGTCTGAGCGCAGGTATATGGGACTAGGGGAGATTATGTGTTCGGCACGGACTAGAAGGGTCGAGATGGCCTGTTTCCGTGCTGTAATTGTTATATGGTTATATGGTTATCAACATTTAATTTTTTTTGTGTGTTGGAAAACAAAATAGTGGCACAGCTGGTAGACTTGCTGCCTCACATGCCAGAGATCTGTGTTCGATCCTGTCCTCGGGCACTGTCTGTGTTGAATTTGCACATTCTCCCTGCAAGCGTGTGGGTTTCCTCCCACATCCAAAAGATGCATTGGGTTTGTAGGTTAACTTGTCTGTAAAATTGCCCCTAATGTGTAGGGAGTGGGTGAGGAAAGTGGGATAATAGAACTTGGGTGAATGGGTAAGCAAAAATTCTGGAGAAACTCAGCGGGTGAGGCAGATTCTATAGAGCGAAGGAAATAGGCGACGTTTCGGGTCGAGACCCTACTTTAGACTGATGTGAGAGTGGGGGGGGGGGGGGGGGGGGGGGGGGGGAGGAGGAGTCAGTGGGCTGAGGGAGAGCTAGGAAGCGAAGGAGAAAGCAAGGACTACCTGAAATTGGAGGTCAATGTTCATACCGCTGTGGTGTAAACTGCCCAAGCGAAATATGAGGTGCTGCTCCTCCAATTTACGGTGGGCCTCACTCTGGCCATGGAGGAGGCCCAGGACAGAAAGGTCAGATTCGGAATGGGATGGGAAGTTGAAGTGCTGAGCCACCGGGAGATCAGGTTGGTTATTGTGAACCGAGTGGAGGTGTTAGACGAAGCGATCGGCAAGCCTACGGTTGGTCTCACCGATGTAAAGCAGCTGACATCTAGAGCAACGGATGCAATAGATGAGGTTGGAGGAGCTGCAGGTGAACCTCTGCCTCACCTGGAAAGACTGCTTGTGTCCTTGAATGGAGTCACGGGGGAGGTAATGCGACAAGTGTAGCATTTCCTGCGGTTGCAAGGGAAAGTGCCAGGAGATGGGGTGGTTTGGGTGGGAAGGGACAAATTGACCAGGGAGTTACAGAAGGAGCGGTCTCTGCGGAAAGCCGACAGGGGAGGAGATGGAAAGATGTGGCCGGTGGTGGGATCCCGTTGGTAAACAAAAATGCTGGAGAAAATCAGCAGGTGAGGCAGCATCTATGAAGCGAAGGAACAGGCCATGTTTCCGGTCGAGACCCTTCTTTAGGCTGATGTCGGGGGTTGGGAGGGGGGGGGGGAGAAAGGAAGAGGTCGAGACAGTGGGCTGTGGGAGAGTTGGGAATGGGAGGGGAGGGAGGGAAAAAGCAAGGACTACCTGAAATTGGGGAAGCCAATGTTCATACCGCTGGGGTGTAAACTGCCCAAGCGAAATACGAGTTGCTGCTCCTCCAATTTACAGTGGGCCTCACTCTGGCCATGGAGGAGGCCCAGGGCAGAAAGGTCAGATTCGGAATGGGATGGGAAGTTGAAGTGCTGAGCCACCGGGAGATCAGGTTGGTTATTGTGAACTGAGTGGAGTTGTTAGACGAAGCGATCGCCAAACCTGCGCTTGGTCTCACCGAGGTTGATCGTGTGCTGAATAATCCAACCACATTTTTGTTTGGAAGTGGAAAGAAAGAATAGAAATTGCATTAATTGCAACGTGTAAAAAGAGTTGAGATACTGTATTATAATTTTGCTGCATGTCATTGTGGTATATATCATGTCTTGATTGGTGAATCAGAAATAATATGTGAATGCTTCATTGACCATAACTCCGACTGGTAACTACGCATTTCGTCCAAGCACATTATCGCACGCGTCATGCAAGGTATCATAAATGACCAGCTAAACTGTCATTCGGCAACCTAAAATACTGCCGAGGTTGCCCGGCCGGCAACAGGGGAAAAAAAGTTACACACAAGCTGCCACAAAAAAAATAATCAATGGTGGTGAGCAAATAATCAATTTAAGTGATAAGTATTATTCAGGACGCAAAGGATATACTGTATATCCGCTGCCCTTCTCCAAATAGATGCCATGGAATCTATTATTGCCTCCCGAGGGAAATTACAGAACCTCATTTTAATTCCTCCTCTAAAATGGTGTTGCAATTACAGAATTTTCTCAGCTCTGCATTGGAGGATCTACTACAATGTCTGTGCTTAGCTGAGGTCTCTGTCCATTCCCCTTGGATATTCATCATCAAGGGTCATATGGATCAGATAACTTGTTTAATCTGCCCTTCTCCTGATCTTGCTAAAAATATAATCATAATCCAATCTTCTTGGTCCTGTGCCACAACCACTCATATCTAGTAGTCATAGAGTGATACAGTGTGGAAAGAGTGTGGGCCCAACTTGCCCATACCGGCCAACACGTCCCAGCTACGCTAGTCCTACCTGCCTGCGTTTGGTCCATATCCCTCCAAACTTGTCCTATTCATATACCTGTCTGACTGTTTCTTAAACGTTGGGATTGTCCCAGCCTCAACTACCTCCTCTGGCAGCTTGTTCCATACACCCACCACCCTTTGTGTGAAAAAGTTACCCCTCAGATTCCTATTAAATCTTTTCCTCTTCACCTTGAACCTATGTCCTCTGGCCCTCGATTCCCCTACTCTGGGCATCTACCCGATTTATTCCTCATTCCTATCTATAGGGTAATTCTCAGTAAAAACATCAACTTAAAATTATAAAGTAAAGGAAAGTTCTTGAGTTATAATGGTAGAAAATGTAAATATTTATTTGCTGCATCTCCAATTTTTGTTTTAACACGTCCCCAACCAACTCTTTTAAAAATCTCTGTGGCATACAAGAAGTGCATCGGCATTTCACGGAGACATGGGGGGGGGGGGGATCTGCCTCATGGTCAACTCTTCGTGGTGCTCAGACATGGCCGTCCTGTCTAACTCCTGCTCCCCGCATCTGGAACATCTGCCAGTGAAGTGCCGCCCCTTCTACCTCCCGAGGGAATTCTCCTCCATCATCTTGATGTCTACATCACACCCCAGGCAGACGTCCGTCTGGCACTGGAGGAGATGCACGCCGTGGTCAACAAGCACAAGACAGCTTACTCCGAGGCATTTACCACCTTAGTCGGGGACTTCAACAAAGACAACCTGCAAAAAAAACTTCCACCAACATGTCTCCTGCAGCACCAGAGAATTAAACACCCTTGACCACCCTACGACCATCAAGGATGCCTATCACTCTATCCCTCGCCCACACTTCGGGAAATCTGACCATTCAGCCAGCGGTGCTGCTTCTTCCTGCATACAGGAAGCAACTGAAGAGCACACCCCCAGCGGTGAGGACTGTACAGGGCTGGTTAGGCAGGCAGAGGAACTACAGGTCTGCTTGGTGTCTGTAGACTGGGCAATGTTCCAGGACTTGGCAACGGACACGCCATAGTTGTTAAAGACTTCATAAGGAAATGTGTGGAAGACTGTGTTCCATCAAAAACCTTCCAAGTGTTTCCTTTTTTTTTTTTGTATTTAATTTTTTATTATTGGAGATAGGTACATGATCTATTACATCTATTACATCATTATTACATCATTTTTAAATTGATAATATTGTCAGTTATTATTACATTGTCTCCAATACTTTTTGCATTTTTCTTCATTTTTTTTATAACTAGATAGGGCTAAAGGGATAGATGAAATAGAGAGAGGGAAGAAGGAAAAAGAAAACTAAAATAAAAAATAAAAAAAGGAAAAGGAGTGAAAGAGGTAGTTGAAGAAGAATGGAAAAATTTGTTAAAGTTTAAAAACATCATTCGAGATATGTTCGTACATTTCAAAGTATAGCATTTCATCCAATCTTTAGTCCGGGTGCTAGTCAGGTTCCTGTGCTGAACTATTCTGACCCTTTAAATAATCAATAAAAGGAGACCATGTTCCAACGAATAATTCCTGTTTATCCAACAGGGAAAATCTGATTCTTTCCATGTTTAAGGTCTCCGTCATTTCTATAATCCACATTTTGATTGTGGGGGCCGTAGGGCCTTTCCAAAATTTTAGGATTAATTTTTTTCCTGTTATTAAACTGTAATCGATAAAGTTTCTTTGTGTTATTCTAGGTGTTTGTTTTATTTTTAATATTCCGATTATTATTAATTTGGAGTTGGTTTCCAGTTTTGGGTTGTTTACTTTGTATATATTATTAAAAATTTTTACCCAAATTTTTTTAATTTTTGTACAGTTTGTAAACATGTGCGATAACGTAGCTTCTAAATGTTGACATTTATCACATATAGGTGAGATATGTTGAAAAATTTTATGTAATTTTGTTTTGGCGTAGTGTAACCTATGTATTACTTTAAATTGTATTAGAGAATGTCTCGCGTTTAGTGAACATTGATGTATGTGTTGTAGACTTTCTTCCCAAGTGTCTTTCGTTATTACCTGGTTTAATTCTTTTTCCCATGCTTGTCTGTGTAAGTCCGTCAAAGGAATGTCACTATCTAATAAGATATTATATATATAAGATATTAATTTTTCTGTATTAGGATGCTTATTCCAACATTCATCAAGAATCTCTGGGTTTCTATTTCGAAAATTTTTAGAATTCGATTTAACATAATCTCTGAGTTGAAGATATCTGAAATAATCATTTCCTCGAAGTCCATAAATCTGTTGCAACTCCTGAAATGTCAAAAAAGAGCCTTCTTTGTAAAGGTGTCCTATATTTTTAATTCCATTATTCTTCCATTGTGTAAAACCCCCGTCTAAACATGAAGGCTTAAACAATGAGTTATTCACAATTGGAAGAAAAAGAGATAAGTTATCTAATTTTAATGTCTTTTTTAATTGTTTCCAAATTTTTATAGCACTAAATATTATAGGGTTTTCCTTATAAATTTTCTTGTTTAATTTAGACGTAGCAAATAATATCGAACCAATATCATAAGGCATACAATCTTCCCTTTCCAGTTTTAACCAGTCTGGTTGCTGGTCTATTTCTCCCAACCAGAAGTTCATATTTTTAATATTAACTGCCCAGTAATAAAACAAAAAGTTAGGTAAAACCAAGCCTCCATTATTTTTTGATTTACACAGGTGTCTTTTGCTTATCCTATGATTCTTATAATCCCAGATAAAATCATTAACAATAGAGTCCAATTTTTTAAAGAAGTTTTTTGCCAGGTATATCGGAATCGTCTGAAAAAGGTATAATATTTGCGGTAAAAAAATCATTTTTATGGCATTAATTTTACCAACCATTGAAATAGGTAATGTTTTCCAGTATTGGATATTCTTATGTAATTTATTCAATAATGGGGGGAAATTTGCTTTAAATAATGATGTATATATCTTAGTTACATAGATACCTAGATATTTAAATTTTTCATTTACTACTTTAAATGGGAATTGTTGTATTATCTGTTTATTATGTTCCCTTATTGGCATAATTTCACTTTTATTCCAATTTATTCTGTATCCTGAAAGTGCACCGAATTGGTTTATTAGTTTTAATAGGTTTGGGATACTAATTTCTGGTTTTGTGATGTAAATTAATACGTCATCTGCATATAGAGAAATTTTATTCACTGTGTCTTTACTGTTATACCCATATATTTCCGGATGCCCCCTAATTCTTTCTGCAAGTGGCTCAATTGCAAGTGCAAATAGTAATGGAGATAACGGGCATCCTTGTCTACACCCTCTAGATAGACTGAATTTAGATGACAGTCTTTGGTTGGTAAGTATTCTGGCCGTAGGATTTGTGTATAGCAGTTTTATCCATGTGCAAAATTTCTCCCCTAGCTGCATTTTTTCCATCACCGAAAATAAATAAGGCCATTCGACCTGATCAAATGCTTTTTCAGCGTCAAGTGAGATTATTGCTAAATCTTCATTAATAATTCTCTTGGTATATATAATATTAAATAATCTTCTTAGGTTATAATATGAATACCGTTTCTGAATAAAGCCTGTTTGGTCAGGGTGTATTAATTTATTCATCACTGTACTTAATCTACGTGCTAGTATTTTAGTTAGTATTTTCTGGTCTGTATTCAGAAGTGCAATTGCTCTGTATGATCCCGGATCTTCCGGATCTTTATCAGCTTTAGGAATAAGCGTTATTATAGATTCATTTAAGGTATCTGGGAGTTTCTGTTGGGTGTAGATATAATCATATAGTCTTTGCAAGCGTGGGCACAGCAAATCATGAAATTTCTTGTAAAATTCTGAACCTAGACCATCTGGCCCTACTGCCTTACCATTTTTAAGAGAGCCAATAGACTCCTCAATATCCTTCATAAGGATATGTGTGGAAGACTGTGTTCCATCAAAAACCTTCCAAGTGTTTCCTAACCAGAAGCCTTGGATGAACCATGAGATCCGCATTTTTCTGAAGACCAGATTCCGGGCATTCAGGTCTGGTGACGCAGAGGTCAAAGGGGACCTGCTCCAAGCTGGAGGACGAGGCAAATGTTCAGCAACTGTGGCAGGGCTTGAATGCCATCACCTCCCAAGGCAAAATCAAGAGGCAGCTCAAACGATAGTGAAGCATCACTCCCTGACGAGCGCAATGCGTTATATGTGCTTTGATAGATAGAACACTGATGTGCCTTCGCGAGCCCCCATTCGCCGTGATGGTATTACATTCACAGTCAGAGGCCAACGTCAGAAGATCCTTCAGGAAATCACCTGCACCTGATGGCATACCCAGTCGAGTTCTCAAAACCTGTGCGGACCAACTGGCTGGAGTTTTTGCGGGTATTTTCAACCTCTCACTTCTGAGGTTTGAGATTCCCACCTGCTTTAAGAGGGCATCAATAATACCGGTACCCAAGAAGATTAAGGTGACTTGCCTCAATGACTATCGACCAGCGGTACTAATGTCTGTGGTGATTAAGTGCTTTGAGAGGTTGGTTATGGTGCACATCAACTCCTACCTCGACAAGAACCTCGACCAACTACAGTTCGCCTCCCATCATAACAGGTCAATAGAGGATGTGATCTCACGAGCTCTCCACTCCGCATTGGACCCCTTGGACAATAAAACACTTCCGTCAGGCTGTGTTTTAGTTGGTTACCAAGCTCACGGAACTGGATCTCTGCGCATCCCTCTGCAATTGGATCCTCAACTTCCTCATCCACAGACCACAGTCCGTTTGGTTTGGCAGAAATACTTCATCCTCAGTAACAATGAGCACGGGAGTACCTCAAAGCTGAGTGCTCAGCCACCTGCTGTACTCATTCGATATTCATGACTGTGCCGCCGGACATTCGCTGAGGCCCTTTCAGCCTGTCCCTGTCCATCTTTTTTATTTCCAGCTGCAAACCTGTGGACTGTCGGGATATCGGGAGCTCGCGGGTCCGGATGGAGACCGTTTTCTGGAGCTCCCGCAACGTGACTTCTCCAGCCCGTGTCGCGGGGTTGGAACGACCCGGAGCGGGGCCGTGCATCGCCCGGCGCGGCTTCAATGGCCGCAGGACATTCCAGCGCCCACCGGGGGCTCCAACTTTGTGACTGGAGCGGGGCCGTACATCTCCCTGTGCGGCCGTAGAACTTACCATCGCCCGCCTGGGGCTTCAACATCAGGAGAAAAATGGTGCAGGGGAAAGAAAGACTTTGCCTTCCATCACAGTGAGGAGGATATTCACTGTGATGGATGTTTGTAACTTGAATTGTGTGTGTGTCTTGTAGGAATTGTCTCTATTTGTATGGCTGTGGAAACCAAGTTTTGTTTGAGCCTCACTGAGGTTCAAATGCCATGTAATAAATATTCATTAGTGCGAACTCCATCATCAAGTTGGCCGATGACACCACTGTTTTGGACGAATTGCAGATGGTGCCACAATTAGAATTAGATTCCTTTATTGTCATTCAGACCTTTAGGTCTGAACGAAATTATGTTGCCTGCAGTCATACACAGAACCAATAAAAACAAAACGTACAATAAACACAAATTAAACATCCACCACAGTGAGTTCACCAAGCACATCCTCACTGTGATGGAGGCAAAGTCTTAGTCTCCGTCTCTTCCCTCCTTGTTCTCCCTCTGCGCTGAGGCGATCGATCCAGGCCGGAGATGCCGCCCTCCAGTCCAGTGGACCTCCGTGGTGATGTCGCCATCGCTGAAAGCCGGAACGTCGTCTGCTTGAAGAAATCATTTGCTGAGGACTTGCTCCTCAAAGGAGTATTTGTTGACATCGGAAGTATTGGAGAAGTCAAACAGCTCAACTGTTGTGTTTAAGAAGGAACTGCAGATGCTGGAAAATCGAAGGGGAGGAGACAGCAAGCCCTTGCTGTCTCCTCCCCTTCCCAGCTCTCCCTCAGCCCTCGGGCTCCTCCACTTCCTTTTTCCTTTCTTCCCCCCCCCTATCAGTCTGAAGAAGGGTTTCGGCCCAAAACTTTGCCTATTTACTTCGCTCCATGGATGCTGCTGCACCCGCTGAATTTCTCCAGCATTTTTGTGTACCAGCTCAACTATTGATCAGTAGTTTACATCTTCACTTGGTGTACTTTGGCCAGAAGGTATAAAACACACAAATATTCTTCTGTTTGTGACTGATATAGCTCCGTACATGTAAAAATCTGTTCGTGCTCTTAAAGTTTTATTCCCCAAAATGTTGCATTTGACATTAGCCCATAGAATTGCCGAGCACATAAATAGCTTGTTTCCAAATGTCGATCGCCTAGTTTCCAATGTTGAGAAAATCTTCCTCAAAGCACCGTCACGTGTGCAGTTGTTCAAGGAAATGGCACCCGAGATTCCGCTACCTCCTCAGCCCGTTTTGACTAGGTGGGGTACATGGCTCTCTGCTGTACTCTACTATGCTGCAAATTTTGAAAAGATAGAAGAAATTGTCAACTGTTTTGAAGAAGAAGAATCTGCTGCAGTCAGGATCATCAGTGAAATCATGCAGAAAAAGTCCCTCCACTGCGATCTTGTGTTTATTGCTTCCAATTTTGCAAACTTCACACAAGCTATCACTTCTCTTGAGAAATGTGGCGAAACATTAGTGAATAACTTGCAGGTTTTCAACAAAGTAACTGATGATATTCGCAAAGTTCCTGGCGATGTAGGTAAAGACATCAAGGAAAATGTGAGAGTGATTTTAGCTAACAAAGATCTAGAAGAAATACAAAACATTGCTAAAGTTCACAAAGGTGATTGTAATGCACAAGATATCAACATGAATATAGAATTTGTAGCTTGTTTTGGGTATGCACCAGTGACCTCAGCTGGGGTAGAAAGATGTTTTTCACAACTGAAGCATATTCTGTCTGACACAGCATAGTTTAACACAAGATAATTTGCTAAAAATGATGTTAATTATGTGCAACAAGGCAACTTTGGTCATTTAATGTAGTATACCTTTATAATGATCATTTTTAACCATATTTTGGTGGTGGAAATAAATGCCTTTTTATGCCTTTTTTGTCAATAAATGCCTTTTTCGTGCCTATTTTGTAATTTGATGATGCCTTTTTGCCTGCCTATTTCAGAGATTTTTAGCACCTAAACATCTTGGCTCGAGTGATGAGTCAGAGTATAGAAGTGAGATCGATCGATTGACCACATGGTGCCATCATAGCAACCTGGCTCTCAACATCAGTAAAACCAAGGAACAGATTGTGGACTTTGGAAGAGGAAGGATGAAGACCCACAATCCTGTTTATATCAATGGGATGATGGTGGAGAGGGTCAAAAACTTCCAATTCCTTGGCGTGCATATTTCCGAAGATCTTTCCTGAACCCAGCACACAGATGCAATTATAAAGAAGGCACATCAACGCCTCTACTTCCTGAGAAGATTACGGAGATTCGGTATCTCAACGAGGATTCTCTTGAACTTCTACAGGTGCACAGTAGAGAGCATACTGACTGGTTGCATCATGGCTTGGTTCGGCAACTTGAACGTCCAGGAGCGGAAAAGACTGCAAAAAGTTGTGACCATTGCCCAGTCTATCACCGGCTCTGACCTCCCCTCCATCAAAGGGATTTATCGAAGTTGCTGCCTCAAAAAGGCAGCCAACATCATCAAAGACCCACACCATCCTGGCCACACACTCATTTCACTATTGCCATCGGGAAGGTACAGGAGCCTGAGAACTGTAACGTCCAGGTTCAGGAACAGCTTCTTCCCTACAGCCATCAGGCTATTAAACACAACAAATAAGCTCTGAACTACAACATACTATCATTATTACTGCTGTACCCATCTAGCTATCCACACACTGTGTAAATATATATATACACATACATACATATATATGTATACATACACACACACACGCTGAGCTTTTTTCCACTCCCGTTATGTACTATATGTTTACATATTCTGTTGTGCTGCAGCAAGTAAGAATTTAATTGTCCTATCTGGGGCATACGACAATAAAACACTCTTGACTCTAAACTGTCACCATTACATTTCTATTCTTGCTTGCTCCTTATCCAAGTTCTCTCCTTGTTTGCAAAACCAAATCCTGTCCAAATAACTGAGACCTACGATCCTGATCATCGCCTTTAATGCGTTCACCAGATTCATGTTCCTAATTAAGATGACCATAAAGTGCTGGAGAAACTCAACGTGTCAGGCAGCATTTTTGGAGGAAATGAATAGGTGATGTTTTGGGTTGGGACAATTCTTCAGACCCTTCCCAGTAAAAAGCTGATAACTCACCGTCACCTAGAGTCTCCCACACTATCAGTCACTGTAAATTGCACCCCTCAGTCACCCTTTTGCATTGCCACCATCACCAGTATTTCCCCTCAACAGAAGTACATTTGAGCCCCCTGTCTCAGTGAGGAATTACCATATCTCCAATATTTATTTTTGCTACGTTCCTTTGGGTTTTATCTTCTCAATACCTTTGGTTCCTGCCGCAATTCTGAAATGAGCTGGTTTTAAAAAAGTCACAAAAATCATTGGGGTTTTTTTGGTTCTAAATGATTTACCATTTCTGTTGCAGCATCTAATTGCCCCATCTTCATCCAACATTTCACTGTCCAGCTCAGTCAGATTGCACTGGCTCCACTATCTACTGTCTCACAATAACCTTTCCTTGGCCTTCTCTACATCTACACATTTCCCCTTGGCAATGCAATTGAAAGGCTTAATGTCCGTTTCCAATACCCTGCTCTATACAAGTATTTCTTCATTCTCAAACCACTGGTCCAACGTCCTGTGATGACATAGATACATAGATACATAGAAATTAGGTGCAGGAGTAGGCCATTCGGCCCTTCAAGGCTGCACCGCCATTCAATATGATCATGGCTGATCATCCAACTCAGTATCCTGTACCTGCCTTCTCTCCATACCCCCCGATCCCTTTAGCCACAAGGGCCACATCTAACTCCCTCTTAAATATAGCCAATGAACTGACCTCAACTACCCTCTGTGGCAGAGAGTTCCAGAGATTCACCACTGTGTGAAAAATGTTTTTCTCATCTCTGTCTTAAAGGATTTCCCCCTTATCCTTAAGCTGTGACCCTTTGTCCTGGACTTTCCCAACATCGGGAACAATCTTCCTGCATCTAGCCTGTCCAACCCCTTATGAATTTTGTAAGTTTCTATAAGATCCCCCCTCAATCTCCTAAATTCTAGCGAATACAAGCCGAGTCTATACAGTCTATCCATGACGAACAGCAATGCTGTCCAATGTTTCGACTGTCACCTTTGAAAAGATCCACCAGGTCCATACCCTAGCCAGTGGATCCATACTCCTTCCTAGTCAATCTCAGACTGACGCAGACTGTTTATAACCTCTGCCGTTCTCAACTCGGTCACTTTTCCACACCAAACATCCACTTTTCATCATTGCCACTGATCATCCGCCCATCTGCTGATAAAATTCTCATCCAAATCTTTGTCTTTTACAAGCTTACCAGTCTAACTCCACCTGCCCCAGCCCCTGACCAACACAAATTTGTTGCAAAACAGCTGCTAATTTCAACAGCCAAAACTCTGCCCCTATTTCATGCCAAGTTAGGTCTGCAAAATCCTTGGCTTTCACATCCTGCTTGAAACTTCAAATTCTCACCATGCATAAACCTTTTTAATCGACCAGCCTTGCTCTGACATCTGCAATCTCTTCTAGTTCTAGAATATCTTGCCACTTAAATCTTCTGGAAGTTTAATTAATATATTAGTATAATGGCAGAGGATTATTATGATGAGGATCTCTTCTCAATTCACCAACCCATTCTCTTAATTATTTGTTGTTTTTAAGAGTTCCTACACAAGTCTCCATTCATGTGCTTCATACGGGAGCAGATCAATAGGGGGTCCCCATACTATTATTTTTCAATACTAATCATTTGTACAAACACAGATTCCTTAAAATGGTAATTATTTAATAATGTTACAGAATATATACAAAATTACCTCTTTTTCTGGTATGAAAGCAGTTGGTCCACTTGCCATAGGTTGAGGGACCCTTGCACCATTTTCCTGTTTATAGAAAGAGCACATTGATTAATTGCTCAAACCTGCTGAACATCCCAGCAGCACGATACAGATAGATACCTAGAAATGATAGTGCATACATTAGGGTGGGCTGGAATGCGAAAATATGTTACCATAACAAACTTTAGTTACAATGACAGATCAGATGTTGCACATTCTGTCCTGGTCTTCATCTCCAGAAAGATGCGGGAGGGAGGGCCGAGAGGAAAGAGGGTTTGGGGTGGGGTGAAATAAAGTGTAAATGTGACCTAAAGCACAGACCAGCGGATTGCCATGGAGTGTAGGCTGGGCCAAGAGTGCCCAATGACTGGCATTCCCAGTACAACATGCTCCTAACTCCACTACAATGTTCCTAAAGAAATTTGCACAGGAATATCACATCACCCATGGTCTGTGCCCAAGCAGAAATGACAACTGGATCGCAAGGTGATTAATAATGGATGGCCCGATAAATTTTCCAGAGTGATGCGCAATGATTTGAAGAAGGTGTCTCCCTCAGTGAGGGATGGTTTAGATGGCAAGGATGCCAAAAATTAAATAGCTTTCTGCAACTACACTTCCAGGCAACACTGAGATTACAATTGTTTTGCAGTAGATGCAATGGAGAAGAGACGATTGTCCACTTTTCGCAGAATATGGATTTGCAAAGAGAGTCTGGAGAACGTTACAAGGGTCTTTGTCACGTTTGTCCCTAACTGCTCTGTAACAGAGGACTAATTTACGGGCTGTTCCCAGGGCCACATTTGGAGATGGAATCAAGTGCTGCTGGAAGATTATCAACTCGATGAAAGTCTGCCCGAAACGTGTTGGTCTTCCAGCACAGGGAGATGTCCTTTAGAGAATGCATGCCAAACGTGGTTCAAGCATGCCAAGATTCTATGGAGGATGACCACCGCAGTCTAGGTTCCTTCCTCTGCTGGACATTAAGAGGTTGTGGATGAGAACAAGGGATATCATCCAGGGACCACATGGGTGGCAAGGGTGTTTTGTTTAAAGATAGGACCAAACAGTACTGACTGACTGAGAGTGTCTTAAGACATTTGTGCCCAGTTTTTTTGTACAATTTAAGAGAAAAAAAAATATACAAAAGAAACATTGAATCTTTATCTTTCATGGAATATGCATTCCATCTTTGTATCATCATGAATAGATTAGCCCTAGTGTAACTTAAGTAATTTCATTTTGGGGATATCTACCTGTATACAATGGATTAACCTTGTTGACAAGAGTCATTCTGAAAACTAGGCATAGGCAGACTAATTTCCAAAAGTTGCAACTGATCTTGTTATCATCAATTATTCATGAGACTTTAAAATTGTGTTTATAATGCATGAGCTGTTGTACAATGCCCTCTGCAGAACCGTTGTAAGTGAAACCTACAGGAATGCAAAATAGTCTGCACAAATAGAATTAATTTGCCAGCGTGGATTTTTATTTTATTTTTTTTAAATCATGCTAGACTTAAAAAGATTTCATTTTTATGAACTTTTGCTGCTATTTCGGCAACAACCACACTAGTCTGTGAAACCATGGAAAGGTACTGACAATTTCTAATTATATCTACAGTAGTCATTCTAGCATTGCAGTCTTTGGAATAAGACCATTGATTTTGGGTCAAATTATTGTATTTACAAGTCCACTGGGACCAATGAAATGACTAAGTATCTCCAAAATATTATCTACTTGAACATTAAACCAATATACAAGGAACAACACTTCCATCAGTGAAGGGTGGATTCCAAGGTGACATACCGATCGCCACCTTCTCTAATAGCAAGATTAACAGTAAACAGTAAAAAAAATCATCACAGGACAACAGGAATATTAACACAATTGCACAATAATATGAATGAACCACTAAACAACTCCAAAATAATTCTTCAGTTCAGTGCTCTACATTTGGGTTCCCCATGTAGACGTTCATAATTAATTTCTCTCAACAATTCATGCTTAATAGATGATCCATCTTCAGTTTCCCAATTAACTTGGGAGATATTGTATCCCGACTTCTAGTCATCTGTTTTTCTTAAAATATGAATGAATGTGGAATTATATATTTTTGTTCAGTTTACTCTGCATAAGCCTCCTTTAGTCAAATGATCAACTTCATTCTTTTACAAAGTGAGCAGATAAATTGTCTATAACCCAACTTTATACCAGAGGAATCTTCACAAAATTGCAGAAGGGAATTCAAAACAATGAACCTTAAACAAGTGTAGTCACTGATTAGTCAGCACCCTTTCCATAGGCAGCACGCTTTTCAGAGCAGATATCAGAACTACACGGAAGCATCAGTGCGGATTGGAGCAAATCAGTTGTGAGATTTAAACCTGCAAACGACATAGCTCTAAGAGGTAGCACTATATTTAGCATGGTTCATCCAAGCAATTTGCATTAGCTCAGAGAAAGGCCATGAGGTTATAGTTCTGAGAAACTAAAAGTCTCAAGATCAGTCTGAAATATTGATATCCCAATGTGGCAAGGGTAGAAACAGCCAAGTAAAAGGAACCATCTCAACCACGAATTTCACCCTCTCATTCCTCATCCTTACTCAAGTACAGAAACCCACTGCATTTCTGCCTTCTCCAAAATGCGTCTCTGAAAATGGCTTCATTCCCTTCATAAGCTTTCACCAGGCAGCGCCTCAGTGACAAACCCCAACCCACCCACCTTTTCTTTTCTAGCTTCCTCTTTAGTCAAAAGATCAACAGCACTCCTTTTAAAACAAAAAGGAGATGCAGATAAAATTAGGTGAGTGCACAAGGAACAGCAGATGCTGGAATCTTGAGCAAAATACCAAGAGCCATACTAATCAGGCAGTGTCTGTGGAGGCAATGGATAGGCAACTTTTCAGCTCAGGATCCGACAGTTTCCGAAACATTGTTTCTCCATTCCCTCCACGGATGCTGCCTGACGTACCGAGTTATTTCAGCAATTTGTGTTTTGCTTTGGATAAAATTAGGTAATTGGCTTTCACTACTTCCAATTCAAAAACAAAAAACTTAAACCTTTGGAGAACTAAACATAATAACTATTCCTTTACATCATGAAAATTAAATGCTCACCACTTTAAATCATCTAAATTGTTAGAATACTTTTTCCTTTTAAAAAATTATAGATTGCATCCTCACTTGGGACCCATTCCTCTGCATAAAACACAGTCCATGATGTTATTCTGACATTGAAGGTTAACGGCACATTACACAGGAACTCAAAGTGTGTATTATCTATATTACTAAAACTCTGTTCTTGACCGGTTTTGGCGATCTGTGCTGCGATTTCCGAGAGAACGCCGCAACCTATGGCCGACATTTTTGGCCACCTCGTTCAGAGCCCCCCCTCCGCCGCATGTGTGCCGAGAATTTTTCCAGTCGATGAAAAATGACAGAGATATTAACGATTTCACAAAATTCCCCATTCTCTCTGCTGCCCCCGCTGGCGGCAGGGGTGATGGACTATAAAACCAGGAAGTGGTGTGCCTCAATTAGTCTGCAAGCTGGAGGAAGGCAGAGGGTCATGTTTCTCTGAGCTGTGAATAACACTGAACACATGTCCACACAACTGTGAGTAAGTACCCTTAATGTGGTTTGAAAATGAAAATATGGTTAAAGTAAAAAAGCACTGCCTGCAAATGGTTGTTTGGGGGGTTTGGGTTGAAATAAAAAGGCACTCTCTTCCCCCCCCCCCCCCCCCCCCCCCCTCCCTCCCCCCCCTCTCCCCTCCCCTCTCCCCCGCCCCCCTCCCCTAAACCCCCCTTCCCTCCAACCCCCTCCCCGTACCTCACCCCCCTCCTCTCAGCACACCCCTCCCCCCCCCCCCTCTCCCTCTGCCTCCCCCCTTCTCCCCCCCCTTTTCTCCCCCCCCCCTCTCCTCTCCCCCCCTCCCTTCTCCCCTCTCCTCTCCCCCCTCTCCTCCACCCCTACCTGTCTTCCCCTCTCCAACTCTCCCTGCCCCCCCGTCCCTCCCCTCCCCCACCCCCCTACCCCCTCCCCCTCCACCCTCACCTCTTCACCTCCCAGTGCCCCCCCCCCTCCTCTCCCCCCTCACTCTCACTCTCTCCTCCCCTCCACCCCCACCTTTCCCCTCTCACCCCACCCTCCCTCTTCACCTCTCCACTCCCTCTTGCCCCTTCTCTCTCAGCCCTCACTCTCTAACCCCCCCCCCCCCCCCCCCCCCACCCCCCCCCTCTAGATGTGACTGCAAGTTGGGGGCTATGCGTCAGTAGATAGGGTTGTTATGGGGTAAAAGGAGCAAATTAATAATATGCTCCTTTTAATGTCAAGGGGGGTAATTAGCGTGAGTGCGGGGGTGGGGGGGGGAAGGAATAGTTAGTGTGTGACGCTGCATGCCGCCTCCCGCCTCCCCCCCCACAACCGCACGTTGGGGGAACAGACCCAACGGGTCTGCACTTGGTCTAGTTTAATTATATAGTTTACAAAATGAACAGGAACTGGCTTTTCAGCTAAAAGACTTTAAATCTAAATAACCATAACTGAGTGGATTACAGAGCCAGCAATAAATATTCCAATTGACTAGAAAATAGAGAGTTAACTCTTAAAACCAGTCTTGTGTAACACCAATCAAAGTTGGTACAAACAAAGAATAGTGTGATAGCCAAGAGTGTTATGTTATGGCAAGTTCTGGGGGCATGGACCTCTCGGTTAAAACTGACTGGTTTCCAGGTCGAATTACGGAACTATTTCTAGTGTGCGCTCCATCAGTAAATGTAACCAACCACGTCATCATCAGTTAGACAACAAAATAAACAACCGTAAGTAGTTCCTATGCCTTACCTTTACACCAGCTGGTAATATGGGAGCTGGAGGTTCATAGCTTAGCCTCCAAGCACACTGGCTTGTTTTCCAGTTGATGTGGGCTGTACCAAATATTGACACTCAAAGGTTTTGATTATGAACATATTTTTGTTGCAAAGGTTATTGCCAAAAGTACAAGTAAGACCAATCTGAAGACCTGGTCTCCAGGACATCACACAGATGACACTGGCATTCACAGCACCTAATCAGCCTCCGCGGAACTTCCGTTAGTCTGCAGCAAAATTAGGAAGACATGAGCTCTGTGAAAGGAATAAGCTCTTCTCTCCGTACTTTTCATCTTTGGAAGGGAGAGAGAGAGAGATGGAATGTGTAGGAGTGAGGACGCAGAGTCTCTATCTCCGCTACATTGACATCAGCATCAGGGCTACCTCCTGCACCCATGCAGAACTCATGGACTTCATTAATTTCAATAGTCATTTCCATCCTGCACTCAAATTCACTTGGACCATTCAGACAACTCCCTCCCCTTGTTTAAGAAGGAACTGCAGATGCTGGAGAATCGAAGGTTACACAAAAAAGCTGGAGAAACTCAGCGGGTGCAGCAGCATCTATGGAGCGAAGGAAATAGGCAACATTTCGGGCCGAAACCCTTCTTCAAACTCCCTCCCCTTTCTTGATCTCACTGCCTCCATCACAGGAGATAGACTATTGACTGATGTCTATTACAAATCTACTGACTCCCACAGCCATCTAGACTGCACTTCTTCCCACCCTGACTCCTGCAAAGACTCTATCCCCGCTCCCAAATTCCTCCGTATCCATCGCATCCGAGCCCAGGATGAGGTTTTCCAAGATATCCTCATTTTTGAGGGAATGGGGGTTACCCTCTATCATAGATGAGGCCCTCACACGACTCCTCAGTGTCCAGTAGCTCCGCTCTTTCTCCCCCTCCCCCCTTTGCATCTTAGGCCTCCTCCACTGTCAGAGGAGCAAGTTTTTAGTAGACACCCTGAAGGTGTTGGGAGTCTAGGAACGCATTGCCAGGAATGGTGGTGGAGGCAGGATCCAATGGTGGCATTCAAGAGGCTTTCAGATAGGCACATGGAAGTGCAGGGAATAGAGGGATATGGAACATCAGGCAAATTAGATCAGTTCAGCTCTGCATCAGGCACAGCACAAACATTGTGGGAGGATGGGTCCGTTCCTGTTCAATGTTCACTTTCTGGCAGTGACGGCGCTGCCCTGGCAGCAGCGGCTCGCCTGCAGTCCGTTTGTTTGTACATTTTTGTGTTGTTTTTTTTCCCCGTTTTGTCTAGTTAGGTTTTTAGGCTGTTTATGTGGGGGGGGGGGGGGGGGGGGGGGGGGGGGGGGGGGGGGGGGGGGGGGGGGGGGGGGGGGGGGGGGGGGGGTGGGGGGGGGCTTGCTGGCTTGCTCTCCCTTTGGGGGGGGAATGCGTCTTTTTTGTCGTATCCCCCTTCTCTGCCTCCGTCTGTGCCGAGGCCTAATGGCGGAGCTGGCGACCTCGAGACTCCGGAGGCAGAGCCAGTCAAGTCAAGTTTATTTGTCACATACACATACGAGATGTGCAGTGAAATGAAAGTGGCAATGCTCGCGGACTTTTGTGCAAAACACAAACAACCAAACAAATTATAAACAGAATCATAACACACATATTCTTTGACTTGCCCTGGGCTCGCTCCCGTGAGGGCGTTCCGGCTCGGGGCTGGAACGGCGCTCCCGTGAAGGGCTGCGACTCTTCCGTGAGGGCGGCCTGGCGCGGGGCTGAGACTCTCCCATGAGGGGCTGTGGCGCTCCAGTCGGAGCGGCCCAGCTCGAGGGAGGAACGGCACTCACGTGAGGGCGATTCGGCTCGGGGCTGGAACGGTGCTCCGGTGGCTGGGACGGCATTCTGGCGGCGGTGACCCGAGTCCGGGCCAGCGGCCGCGTCCGCTGGACTGGAGAGCGGCAGCTTCGACCACCCCGGGCCGCGGTGTTTGAGCCAGCCCGTTTGCGGGGTTCGGTGAGCCGCGGGACTGTTTGTACCATCGCCCGATGGGGTATCGCCTCAGCGCAGAGGGAGAAGAGGAGGGAAGAGAGTGCAGCCCTAAGATTTTTGCCTCCACCACAGTGAGGAGGTGCTTGGAGGACTCACTGTGATGGATGTTAATTTGTGTTTATTGTTGTTTATTATTGTATTATTGTATGTATGACTGCAGGCACGAAATTTCGTTCAGACCGTAAGGTCTGAATGACAATAAAGGTAATTCTAATTCTAAAATTCTAACAGCTTTTATTTCTCCCCCTTTTCTGATTAAATGGGCTTAATTTCACAGTTGAATTTCAGCTGACCGCTTTCTAAAATCGCTTTGCAATTTAAAATGCTTCATCTAGATTGTGAAGGACATCACTCTTTATGTCATCAGCAAATTGATTATTTTTATTTACTCCTAACTCAACAGTTCAAGACTCCAAGAAGCCATTTGATGCAATCCTTTCTAAGAGTCCACGGCAATATAAATCAACAGTCTACTACTTTTACTAATCATCTCGCAGATAATTCATTTGGCATAATTCACTTTACAAACCCAGTGTAACTCTGAATGATTAAGTTAATTGCGTAGGAAGGAACTGCAGATGCTGGCTTAAATCGAAGATAGACACCAAAAGGTGGAGTAACAGCGGGACAGGCAGCATCTCTGTTCATTAATTCCCGATTTAAAGCTTTACTCCCCTTAAGGTGCTATCACCTTACTCCAATATAAATTCTGCTCCAATGTAATTTATTCAACATCTTCTATTTACAATTTATCATCATGTCCAAGGAACTAATTGCAACAGGTACAATAACAACACTTAAAAGATGGACAGGTACATGGATAAGTAAGGTTTATAGTGCTGTGGGCCAAACGGGACTAGCTCGCACCAGGGTC